>NW_028317974.1:15000-353214 GCF_062004578.1 Staurois parvus | reverse complement strand
TGGTGGATTTTAGGAACCGCTTGACAACCAGATTTAACACGTGAGCCATGCATGGCGCATGGCACAACCTTCCTTGACGCAGAGCAGACACCATGTTCTTTCCGTTGTCGGTCAACATGGTTCCGATTTTCAGTTTGCGCGGAGACAGCCATCTGTCGATTTCTCTGTTCATTACACTCAGAAGTTCCTCCCCTGTGTGACTACGTTCGCCAAGGCATACCAGGTGCAGCACAGCGTGACACCGTTGCGCCCTGCACATGTGATATGCCGGTCGGGTAATGGGACTTGGCACGGGGGTGGCGGCTGAGGACACGGCGGAAGAAGAGGTGGTAGAGGCGGACATCTTTGCTGGACCAAGGACGTGCAAACGTGGAGGCAAAAGCGGCGTGACCTGTCCAAGTTGCTGGTGCGGCTGTGCCGGCACCACGTTCACCCAGTGGGCCGTAAATGACATGTACTGTCCCTGACCGTAGTTACAGCTCCACACGTCGGCGCTGCCGTGCACTTTGGCAGAGACCGACATGCTCAAAGACTGGCCCACCATCTCTTCTACATGTGAATGCAGGGCTGGCACTGCCTTTTTGGCGAAGAAATGCCGGCTTGGCACTCTCCACCGCGGCTCGGCACAAGCCATCATTTCTCGGAAAGGTGCTGAGTCCACCACTTGGAAAGGGAGGGACTGCAGCACCAGCAACTTGGACAGGAGGACGTTCAGCTTCTGCACCGTCGGGTGCGTGCTCGCAAACTGTTGTCTCTTGGAAACGGATTCCAAGAAAGACTGCTGACGGAATCCGTGAAGAGGAGTAGCAGGAGAAGGAGCATCTGAACGAGCGGAAGATGCCAACGAGCGACAACTCCCCTCAGCAGAGGTGTTGGAGCCTTGACTGGCTGATAGAGGGCGATTGACGTCAGGTGACGGAGCAAGTAACGGAGCGGGTGATAGAGCGGGGGCTGGGGCAGGCAGAACCGCCGTATCTTTATCACGGTTTTCCCAGGCCACCGAATGGCGATGCTGCATATGCTGACGCAACGCTGTAGTCCCAACATTGGCCCCCTGGCCACGCTTGACTTTCTGTCCACATAGTCGACATACGGCTACGTTTACTTCCTCGGGCGGCTTGACGAAAAATTGCCACACCGCCGAGTAGGAAACTTTGCCCCCGCTACTCCTCACTGGCTGACTGCTACTTCCTCCGTGCACACCGGCACCACTACTGGCCGTGGTGGTAGGCTGCAGTGGAGCTGGTGCTCTACTCCGTGGCCGTTTGGCTCTACTGACACTGCTGCGACCCTGTTGCCTCCTGGGCAACCCACCGACTGTTTTGCTCGCTGGCAAGCTGGCACCCTCTTCTCCTGATGATGCGGAAGCAATAGCCTGATGACGACGAGGCTGCCAAGTGCGATCAGCCTCATCATCATCAATTAGGGTCTCCGCGTCACTACTAGCCCCCTCGGCTGCGTGTGGGTCAGGAGACAGACCTGTCTCTAGACCGGCTACCGAGCCACTCTCCTCGCCAGTACTTCTTCGCCTGGCTGCTGAAGAGGCGGATGTCTCCCCCCGTTCCTGACCACCCTCTGTTAGCTCTTCCTCACTGTACAGTGGGGCTGAGCCCACAGCATGCGATACTTCGCTTGGTGAGGGAACACCAAAGGACAGGGGCAGGTCGAGGACACGTGATTTCAGTGGGCTTGCTCCCGGGCCATGCCAACTAACGGTTGTGTCTGACGTAGCCACCGACCGTTGGCTGTAGGTGTCAGAGGTGACCTGGGAAGAGGAAGACGACCGAGTCAACCAATCGATGACGGCAGGGTTGTCGGTGGAGACACGACCGCTGGATGACACCGGGAGCACTGGCCTCTGGCTGCGACTAGTGCTGCCTCGACCCCTTCCTCTGCTGCCACGTCTGCTCGCTCCTGAAACATTGCCTCCTCTGCCACTCCTCTGCGTGTTGTCTGACATACTCTTTAATTCAATAAGCACCCCAAAAATAACACCGGATTTAACTCTTTATACGTACAATAGTGGTTGTGAAGCAGAAAGTCAGTTTATTTAGCACAATCGGTCAATTGCAGCTTGCCGTTGGCTGGAAACTGTACGTTTATGTCACTGGAATGCACTAATCACCCAAAAAATATTACCGCCACCCGGCGTGTAAATGGATCTAACTCTTTGAACGTACAATAGTGGTTGTGAAGCAGAAAGTCAGTTTATTGTACACAATCGGTCAATTGCAGCTTGTCGTTGGCTGGAAACTGTACGTTTATGTCACTGGAATGCACTAATCACCCAAAAAATATTACCGCCACCCGGCGTGTAAAATGGATCTAACTCTTTGAACGTACAATAGTGGTTGTGAAGCAGAAAGTCAGTTTATTGTACACAATCGGTCAATTGCAGCTTGCCGTTGGCTGGAAACTGTACGTTTCTGTCACTGGAATGCACTAATCACCCAAAAAATATTACCGCCAGCCGGCGTGTAAATGGATTTAAATCTTTGAACGTACAATAGTGGTTGTGAAGCAGAAAGTCAGTTTATTTAGCACAATCGGTCAATTGCAGCTTGCCGTTGGCTGGAAACTGTACGTTTATGTCACTGGAATGCACTAATCACCCAAAAAATATTACCGCCACCCGGCATGTAAATGGATCTAACTCTTTGAACGTACAATAGTGGTTGTGAAGCAGAAAGTCAGTTTATTTAGCACAATCGGTCAATTGCAGCTTGCCGTTGGCTGGAAACTGTACGTTTATGTCACTGGAATGCACTAATCACCCAAAAAATATTACCGCCACCCGGCGTGTAAATGGATCTAACTCTTTGAACGTACAATAGTGGTTGTGAAGCAGAAAGTCAGTTTATTTAGCACAATCGGTCAATTGCAGCTTGCCGTTGGCTGGAAACTGTACGTTTCTGTCACTGGAATGCACTAATCACCCAAAAAATATTACCGCCAGCCGGCGTGTAAATGGATTTAACTCTTTGAACGTACAATAGTGGTTGTGAAGCAGAAAGTCAGTTTATTTAGCACAATCGGTCAATTGCAGCTTGCCGTTGGCTGGAAACTGTACGTTTATGTCACTGGAATGCACTAATCACCCAAAAAATATTACCGCCACCCGGCGTGTAAATGGATCTAACTCTTTGAACGTACAATAGTGGTTGTGAAGCAGAAAGTCAGTTTATTTAGCACAATCGGTCAATTGCAGCTTGCCGTTGGCTGGAAACTGTACGTTTATGTCACTGGAATGCACTAATCACCCAAAAAATATTACCGCCACCCGGCGTGTAAATGGATCTAACTCTTTGAATGTACAATAGTGGTTGTGAAGCAGAAAGTCAGTTTATTGTACACAATCGGTCAATTGCAGCTTGCCGTTGGCTGGAAACTGTACGTTTCTGTCACTGGAATGCACTAATCACCCAAAAAATATTACCGCCAGCCGGCGTGTAAATGGATTTAACTCTTTGAACGTACAATAGTGGTTGTGAAGCAGAAAGTCAGTTTATTTAGCACAATCGGTCAATTGCAGCTTGCCGTTGGCTGGAAACTGTACGTTTATGTCACTGGAATGCACTAATCACCCAAAAAATATTACCGCCACCCGGCGTGTAAATGGATCTAACTCTTTGAACGTACAATAGTGGTTGTGAAGCAGAAAGTCAGTTTATTGTACACAATCGGTCAATTGCAGCTTGCCGTTGGCTGGAAACTGTACGTTTCTGTCACTGGAATGCACTAATCACCCAAAAAATATTACCGCCAGCCGGCGTGTAAATGGATCTAACTCTTTGAACGTACAATAGTGGTTGTGAAGCAGAAAGTCAGTTTATTTAGCACAATCGGTCAATTGCAGCTTGCCGTTGGCTGGAAACTGTACGTTTATGTCACTGGAATGCACTAATCACCCAAAAAATATTACCGCCACCCGGCGTGTAAATGGATCTAACTCTTTGAACGTACAATAGTGGTTGTGAAGCAGAAAGTCAGTTTATTTAGCACAATCGGTCAATTGCAGCTTGCCGTTGGCTGGAAACTGTACGTTTATGTCACTGGAATGCACTAATCACCCAAAAAATATTACCGCCACCCGGCGTGTATATGGATTTAACTCTTTGAACGTACAATAGTGGTTGTGAAGCAGAAAGTCAGTTTATTTAGCACAATCGGTCAATTGCAGCTTGCCGTTGGCTGGAAACTGTACGTTTATGTCACTGGAATGCACTAATCACCCAAAAAATATTACCGCCACCCGGCGTGTATATGGATTTAACTCTTTGAACGTACAATAGTGGTTGTGAAGCAGAAAGTCAGTTTATTTAGCACAATCGGTCAATTGCAGCTTGCCGTTGGCTGGAAACTGTACGTTTATGTCACTGGAATGCACTAATCACCCAAAAAATATTACCGCCACCCGGCGTGTATATGGATTTAACTCTTTGAACGTACAATAGTGGTTGTGAAGCAGAAAGTCAGTTTATTTAGCACAATCGGTCAATTGCAGCTTGCCGTTGGCTGGAAACTGTACGTTTATGTCACTGGAATGCACTAATCACCCAAAAAATATTACCGCCACCCGGCGTGTAAATGGATCTAACTCTTTGAACGTACAATAGTGGTTGTGAAGCAGAAAGTCAGTTTATTTAGCACAATCGGTCAATTGCAGCTTGCCGTTGGCTGGAAACTGTACGTTTATGTCACTGGAATGCACTAATCACCCAAAAAATATTACCGCCACCCGGCGTGTATATGGATTTAACTCTTTGAACGTACAATAGTGGTTGTGAAGCAGAAAGTCAGTTTATTTAGCACAATCGGTCAATTGCAGCTTGCCGTTGGCTGGAAACTGTACGTTTATGTCACTGGAATGCACTAATCACCCAAAAAATATTACCGCCACCCGGCGTGTATATGGATTTAACTCTTTGAACGTACAATAGTGGTTGTGAAGCAGAAAGTCAGTTTATTTAGCACAATCGGTCAATTGCAGCTTGCCGTTGGCTGGAAACTGTACGTTTATGTCACTGGAATGCACTAATCACCCAAAAAATATTACCGCCACCCGGCGTGTAAATGGATCTAACTCTTTGAACGTACAATAGTGGTTGTGAAGCAGAAAGTCAGTTTATTGTACACAATCGGTCAATTGCAGCTTGCCGTTGGCTGGAAACTGTACGTTTCTGTCACTGGAATGCACTAATCACCCAAAAAATATTACCGCCACCCGGCGTGTAAATGGATCTAACTCTTTGAACGTACAATAGTGGTTGTGAAGCAGAAAGTCAGTTTATTTAGCACAATCGGTCAATTGCAGCTTGCCGTTGGCTGGAAACTGTACGTTTATGTCACTGGAATGCACTAATCACCCAAAAAATATTACCGCCACCCGGCGTGTATATGGATTTAACTCTTTGAACGTACAATAGTGGTTGTGAAGCAGAAAGTCAGTTTATTTAGCACAATCGGTCAATTGCAGCTTGCCGTTGGCTGGAAACTGTACGTTTATGTCACTGGAATGCACTAATCACCCAAAAAATATT
The DNA here is from genome assembly GCF_062004578.1 of Staurois parvus. Lineage (NCBI taxonomy): Eukaryota > Metazoa > Chordata > Amphibia > Anura > Ranidae > Staurois > Staurois parvus. Next base: position 347,674 of record NW_028317974.1, on the reverse strand, counting down.
ACCGCCACCCGGCGTGTATATGGATTTAACTCTTTGAACGTACAATAGTGGTTGTGAAGCAGAAAGTCAGTTTATTTAGCACAATCGGTCAATTGCAGCTTGCCGTTGGCTGGAAACTGTACGTTTATGTCACTGGAATGCACTAATCACCCAAAAAATATTACCGCCAGCCGGCGTGTAAATGGATTTAAATCTTTGAACGTACAATAGTGGTTGTGAAGCAGAAAGTCAGTTTATTTAGCACAATCGGTCAATTGCAGCTTGCCGTTGGCTGGAAACTGTACGTTTATGTCACTGGAATGCACTAATCACCCAAAAAATATTACCGCCACCCGGCGTGTATATGGATTTAACTCTTTGAACGTACAATAGTGGTTGTGAAGCAGAAAGTCAGTTTATTTAGCACAATCGGTCAATTGCAGCTTGCCGTTGGCTGGAAACTGTACGTTTATGTCACTGGAATGCACTAATCACCCAAAAAATATTACCGCCACCCGGCGTGTATATGGATTTAACTCTTTGAACGTACAATAGTGGTTGTGAAGCAGAAAGTCAGTTTATTTAGCACAATCGGTCAATTGCAGCTTGCCGTTGGCTGGAAACTGTACGTTTATGTCACTGGAATGCACTAATCACCCAAAAAATATTACCGCCACCCGGCGTGTAAATGGATCTAACTCTTTGAACGTACAATAGTGGTTGTGAAGCAGAAAGTCAGTTTATTTAGCACAATCGGTCAATTGCAGCTTGCCGTTGGCTGGAAACTGTACGTTTATGTCACTGGAATGCACTAATCACCCAAAAAATATTACCGCCACCCGGCGTGTAAATGGATCTAACTCTTTGAACGTACAATAGTGGTTGTGAAGCAGAAAGTCAGTTTATTTAGCACAATCGGTCAATTGCAGCTTGCCGTTGGCTGGAAACTGTACGTTTATGTCACTGGAATGCACTAATCACCCAAAAAATATTACCGCCACACGGCGTGTAAATGGATCTAACTCTTTGAACGTACAATAGTGGTTGTGAAGCAGAAAGTCAGTTTATTGTACACAATCGGTCAATTGCAGCTTGCCGTTGGCTGGAAACTGTACGTTTCTGTCACTGGAATGCACTAATCACCCAAAAAATATTACCGCCAGCCGGCGTGTAAATGGATTTAACTCTTTGAACGTACAATAGTGGTTGTGAAGCAGAAAGTCAGTTTATTTAGCACAATTGGTCAATTGCAGCGTGCCGTTGGCTGGAAACTGTACGTTTATGTCACTGGAATGCACTAATCACCCAAATAATATTACCGCCACCCGGCGTGTAAATGGATCTAACTCTTTGAACGTACAATAGTGGTTGTGAAGCAGAAAGTCAGTTTATTTAGCACAATCGGTCAATTGCAGCTAGCCGTTGGCTGGAAACTGTACGTTTATGTCACTGGAATGCACTAATCACCCAAATAATATTACCGCCACCCGGCCTGTAAATGGATCTAACTCTTTGAACGTACAATAGTGGTTGTGAAGCAGAAAGTCAGTTTATTTAGCACAATCGGTCAATTGCAGCTTGCCGTTGGCTGGAAACTGTACGTTTCTGTCACTGGAATGCACTAATCACCCAAAAAATATTACCGCCAGCCGGCGTGTAAATGGATTTAACTCTTTGAACGTACAATAGTGGTTGTGAAGCAGAAAGTCAGTTTATTGTACACAATCGGTCAATTGCAGCTTGCCGTTGGCTGGAAACTGTACGTTTCTGTCACTGGAATGCACTAATCACCCAAAAAATATTACCGCCAGCCGGCGTGTAAATGGATTTAACTCTTTGAACGTACAATAGTGGTTGTGAAGCAGAAAGTCAGTTTATTGTACACAATCGGCAAACTGCAGCACCAACTGTGCACGACAGCCACCAAAAAAAAAAATGGTGTATGTCACTTTAAATTTTCGATTCTTTGATAGCTGTGGCCCTAAGTAACGATTCTGTGTCCCTGAGTAACGATTCTGTGTCCCTGAGTAACGATTCTGTGTCCCTGAGTAACAATTCTGTGTCCCTGAGTAACGATTCTGTGTCCCTGAGTAACGATTCTGTGTCCCTGAGTAACGATTCTGTGTCCGAGTAACAATTCTGTGTCCCTGAGTAACAATTCTGTGTCCCTGAGTAACGATTCTGTGGCCCTAAAGTCTCTGTGGCCCTAACTCTGTCCCTCAATACACAGAGGTCTGTCTCTCTTGAATGACCGGAGGCTAATGGAGAATTCTAAGATGGCCGCGATTTATAGCTCCACCATTACACAGTGCTGGCTGGCTGGCTGCTGATTGGCTAATGCGATCACATGTCATGATTCATGACTCATGAATGCATTATGGGTCAGCGCGCCTTGTCTGCGCGCCTTCCCAGAGATCCCCGCCCCATCTTCTCTGTCCATTTTCTCCTGTCGCCACACATGTCGCCGCCATTTTTGGGAAAATTCGATTCGTGCATCCGAAGTTTGCTAATCTTCGGATTCGTCGCGAATAGAATTTTTCCAAATCTTCGGAACGAATTCCACTTCGTCATGTTCGATTCGCTCATCTCTAATGATAACATTGTAATCTTTTTTTAAAATGGCCCTTTGTTCTAGGGCATATCCATAATGTGTGCAGTGTGTGCAGTGCAACTGGCTCCCACTGTGGACTCAATACTCACATTATGAGTGCACTCCGCACAGTGTACTATCCACTTACAGGCCTGGGGGGGGGGAGCTAATGTTCCAGGCAGCAACTGTCCATCGGTGTTGGGGGATTATTGTTCCAGCCACCCATTTATCACAAATTCTGGGGTGGTGGGTATTGCTGCAGCCAGCCACTTACCACCAATTCTGGGAGGTTATTGTTTCAGCCAGACACTTACCACCAATTCCGGGGGGGGTTATTGTTTAAGCCAACCATTGACTATCAGTGCTGTTGGGGGTTATTGTTCCAGCCAACCAATGACCACCAATTATGTGGAGAAGTGAGTTCCACATATTTACCACTCGGACAGTGAAAAACCTCCTACACAGTTTAAGAATAAAACGCTTCTCCTCCAATTTCATTGAGTGGCCTTGTGTCTTCTTATACTTCCTGAGACTGAATAATTTATTCTCTGTGCTAGAATCACCATTAGGATATCTGTATATTGCTATCATATCTCCTCTCAAGTTTAATGTCTGTAGTTGTTTCTCGCAACTGAGGTCCTACAGTCCCCTTGTTTGTTTTGCTGCCATTCTCTCCATTTTCAGCATATCCTTCCAGAGGACTGGTGACCAGAACTGGATGGCATACTCCATATGTGGACGAACCAGATTTTTATAAAGTGGTAGTTATATAGTTTTATCTCATGGGTAAATACCCTTTTTTATGCATGCTGATATTCTGCTGGCTTTGATTGCTGCAACTTGGCATTGCATGCTATTGCTGAGTATGTCATCCACTAGAACCTCCAGATTTTTTTCATTCTGGATTCCCCCTGAGGTTCTCCCCCTAGACAGTAACTTGCATTCATATTTTTAGCCCCCAAGTGCATTACTGAACATTTTTCAACATTAAACCTCATTTGCCATGTAGTTGCCAACCCCTTTATTTTATTGATGTCTTCTTGTAAAGTTTTTATATCCTGCTGTGATTTTATTGCCCTACTTATTTTTGTATCACCAGCAACACTGAGATTGAGCTTTTTATGCCAGCCTCTATATCATTTATGAATAAATTAAACAGAATTGGTCCCAGGACAGAGTCTTGTGGTACCCCACTTAACACTCCAGACCAGTATGAGTACACACTACTTATCGCCACCTTTTGGACACGCCCCTGAAACCAGTATTCTATCCATGTACAAACCCTATGGTCCATGGCTACAGAACCTCAGTTTGTAAATTAAGTGTTTATGGGGGACTGTATCAAATGCTTTTGCAAAATCCAGACATACCACATCCACCTGCCTTCCCTTATCTAGATGGCAGCTCACTTACTCGTAAAATGTGAACAGATTGGCTTGGCAAGAATGACCCTTCATAAATCCATGTTGATTACTACTATTGATATTGTTTTCATCAGCAAATGATTGGATATAAACCCTTATCATCCCCTCAAATACTTTACATACTATCGCTGTTAGACAGACTGGTCTGTTTCCAGGAATATATATCTGACCTTATCTAAATAATGGAACCACGTTGGCCCTTCACCAATCTGCTGGCACCGTTCCTGTCAGTATGCTGTCCATAAAAATTAGGAATAGCGGATATAGTATGGCTATAACCTGACTTCTTTGAGGATTCTAGGGTGTCAGCCATCCGGTCCTGGTGACTTATTTTTGTTAAGCTATTCAAGTCTTTTTCAGACACTTTCTTCTGTTAGCCACAAGGGTACACTTTGTGATGTGTTACTAATGATACAGTCATGGTTACTATAGCCCTCCTTTTCCTTTGTATGTTTTTATTTAACTATGCCCCTTTAAGACCCGTCCACTGTTAATGCAATAAGGCCACATTCACCATTCAGCACGGTGTGCTCTGGACACTGCTTGGCAGATGATCTTGTTATTCCAAATAAAAGAATCCAATGGTGCCTCAGCCAACCAGACTTTACCAATAACTAAAACATCTTGTCTGATATACAGTTGCAAGAAAAAGTATGTGAACCCCTTGGAATTACATGGAATTTTGCATGAAATGGGCATAAAATGTGCTCTGAACGTCATCTAAGTCACAACAATAGAAGAACACAGTCTGCTGAACATAATACTACACAAACATTAGATGTTGCCATGGTTTAATTGCACATAACATGTAAACATTCATAGTGCAGGGAGGAAAAAGTATGTGAGGCCCTAGCCTAAAGACTTCTCCCAGAGCTAATTGGAGCCAGGAGTGAGCCAACCTTGACTCCAATCAGTGTGATGATATTGGATGTGTTGCTGACAGCTGTCCTGCCCTTAAAAAACACACACCTGTTTTGGGTTTACTGGTTTCAAGAAGCACTGTCTGATGTGAACCATGCCTCGCAGAAAAGAGCTCTCAGAAGACCTACAATCAAGAATTGTTGACTTGCATGAAGCTGGAAAGGTTACAAAGTATCTCCAAAAGCCTTGATGTTCATGTGTCCACGGTAAGACAGACTGTCTACAAATGGAGATAGTTTAGCACTGTTTCTACTCTTCCTAGGTGTGGTCGTCCTGTAAAAATGACTGCAAGAGCACAGCTCAGAATGCTGCATGAGTTAAAGAAGAATCCCAGAGTGTCAGCTAAAGACCTGCAGAAATCTCTGGCACATGCTAACATTTTTGTTGACACATCTACAATAAGGAAAACATTAAACAAGAATGGAGTACATGGGAGGACACCACGGAGGAAGCCATTGCTGTCCAAAAAGAATATTGCAGCACGTTTGAAGTTTGCAAAAGAGCACCTGGATGTTCCACAGCACTACTGGCAAAATATACTGTGGACAGATGAAACCAAGATTGAGTTGTTTGGGAAGAACACACATCACTATATGTGGAGAAAAAAAGGCACAGCACACCAACATCAAAACCTCATCCCCACTGTAAAACATGGCGGAGGGAGCATCATGGTTTGGGGCTGCTTTGCTGCCTCAGGGCCTGGACGGATTGTTGTCATTGATGGGAAAATGAATTCCAGAGTTTATCAAGACATTTTGCAGGAAAACGTACGACCATCTGTCCGCCAACTGAAGCTTCGCAGAGGATGGGTGATGCAACAGGACAATGACCCAAAGCATACAAGTAATTCAACAAAACAATGGCTGCAACAGCACAGAATACACCTTCTGGAGTGGCCCAGTCAGAGTCCTGACCTCAACCCGATTGAAATGCTGTGGCATGACCTTAAGAGAGCGATTCACACCAGACATCCCAAGAATATTGCTACACTGAAACAGTTTTGTGAAGAGGAGTGGTCCAAAATTACTCCAGATCGTTGTGCAGGTCTGATCTGCAACTATAGGAAATGTTTGGTTGAGGTTATTGCTGCCAAAGGAGGGTCAACCAGTTATTAAGTCCAAAGGTTCACATACTTTTTCCTCCCTGCACTGTGAATGTTTACATGTTATGTGCAATTAAACCATGGCAACATCTAATGTTTGTGTAGTATTATGTTCAGCAGACTGTGTTCTTCTATTGTTGTGACTTAGATGATGTTCAGAGCACATTTTATGCCCAATTCATGCAAAACTCTATGTAATCCCAAGGGGTTCACATACTTTTTCTTGCAACTGTAGCTGGCCCCTAATTAAGTCATCAACAAGGATTATGGATTTTCTTTCTTAAAAAGTTTTTTGGCCTCTGAAAGTATAAGATTATGGTCTCTGTGAGCAACATTTTGTGTATTGGGCCTAGTTACACCAGTACTAGAGATGAGCGAATCGAAGTATCCGAAGTGGAATTCGAGTCGAATATCGGAAAAATTTCGATTCGTGCCGAATCCGAAAAATAGCCTAATTCGGACGCGCGAATCGAAATTTTTCAGAAAATGGCGGCTGACATGTGCGGCGACGGAGCGGGGATGTCTGGGAAGGCGCGCAGACAAGGCGCGCTGACCCATAATGCATTCCTCAACTACATGTGATCGCATCAGCCAATCAGCAGCCAGCCAGCCAGCACTGTGTAATGGTCGAGCTATAAATAGCGGCCATTTTGGAATTCTTCATTTGCCTGCAGTTATTGAACAGAGGCAGACCGCTCTGTACTAGGGACAGGGACAGAGTTAGGGCCACAGAAACGATAATTGGGGACAGAGAAAAGTTACTTAGGGACAGAGAACCATTACTCAGGGACACAGACTTGTTAATGAGGGCCACAGAATCGTTATTTAGGGACAAAGAAACGCTAGTTAGGGCCACAGAATTCATAATCAGGGACAGACAGAATTGTTACTCAGTGCCAGAGAATTGTTACTTAGGGCCACAGAAACGTTATTAGGGCCACAGAATTTTTACTCAGGGACAGACAGAATTGTTACTGAGTGCCAGAGAATTGTTACTCAGGGACAGACAGAATTGTTACTGAGTGCCAGAGAATTGTTACTTAGGGCCACAGAAACTTTACTTAGGGCCACAGAATTGTTACTCAGGGACAGACAGAATTGTTACTGAGTGCCAGAGAATTGTTACTCAGGGACAGACAGAATTGTTACTGAGTGCCAGAGAATTGTTACTCAGGGCCCCAGAAACTTTACTTAGGGCCACAGAATTTTTACTCAGGGACAGACAGAATTGTTACTGAGTGCCAGAGAATTGTTACTCAGGGACAGACAGAATTGTTACTGAGTGCCAGAGAATTGTTACTTAGGGCCACAGAAACTTTACTTAGGGCCACAGAATTGTTACTCGCACAGACACAGAATTGTTACTCGCACAGACACAGAATTGTTACTGAAGGCCACAGAACTGTTACTTAGGGCCACAGAATTGTTACTCGCACAGACACAGAATTGTTACTCGCACAGACACAGAACTGTTACTGAGGGCCACAGAACTGTTACTTAGGGCCACAGAATTGTTACTCGCACAGACACAGAATTGTTACTCAGGGCCACAGAACTGTTACTTAGGGACAAAGAAACGCTAGTTAGGGCCACAGAATTCATACTCAGGGACAGACAGAATTGTTACGGAGTGCCAGAGAATTGTTACTCTGGGCCACAGAAACTTTACTTAGGGCCACAGAATTTTTACTCAGGGACAGACAGAATTGTTACTGAGTGCCAGAGAATTGTTACTCAGGGACAGACAGAATTGTTACGGAGTGCCAGAGAATTGTTACTCAGGGCCACAGAAACTTTACTTAGGGCCACAGAATTTTTACTCAGGGACAGACAGAATTGTTACTGAGTGCCAGAGAATTGTTACTCAGGGACAGACAGAATTGTTACTGAGTGCCAGAGAATTGTTACTTAGGGCCACAGAAACTTTACTTAGGGCCACAGAATTGTTACTCGCACAGACACAGAATTGTTACTCAGGGCCACAGAACTGTTACTTAGGGACAAAGAAACGCTAGTTAGGGCCACAGAATTCATACTCAGGGACAGACAGAATTGTTACGGAGTGCCAGAGAATTGATACTCAGGGCCACAGAAACTTTACTTAGGGCCACAGAATTTTTACTCAGGGACAGACAGAATTGTTACTGAGTGCCAGAGAATTGTTACTCAGGGACAGACAGAATTGTTACGGAGTGCCAGAGAATTGTTACTCAGGGACAGACAGAATTGTTACTGAGTGCCAGAGAATTGTTACTTAGGGCCACAGAAACTTTAATTAGGGCCACAGAATTTTTACTCAGGGACAGACAGAATTGTTACTGAGTGCCAGAGAATTGTTACTCAGGGACAGACAGAATTGTTACGGAGTGCCAGAGAATTGTTACTCAAGGCCCCAGAAACTTTACTTAGGGCCACAGAATTCATACTCAGGGACAGACAGAATTGTTACGGAGTGCCAGAGAATTGTTACTCTGGGCCACAGAAACTTTACTTAGGGCCACAGAATTTTTACTCAGGGACAGACAGAATTGTTACTGAGTGCCAGAGAATTGTTACTCAGGGACAGACAGAATTGTTACGGAGTGCCAGAGAATTGTTACTCAGGGCCACAGAAACTTTACTTAGGGCCACAGAATTTTTACTCAGGGACAGACAGAATTGTTACTGAGTGCCAGAGAATTGTTACTCAGGGACAGACAGAATTGTTACTGAGTGCCAGAGAATTGTTACTTAGGGCCACAGAAACTTTACTTAGGGCCACAGAATTGTTACTCGCACAGACACAGAATTGTTACTCGCACAGACACAGAACTGTTACTGAGGGCCACAGAAACTTTACTTAGGGCCACAGAATTGTTACTCGCACAGACACAGAATTGTTACTCGCACAGACACAGAACTGTTACTGAGGACCACAGAACTGTTACTTAGGGCCACAGAATTGTTACTCGCACAGACACAGAATTGTTACTCAGGGCCACAGAACTGTTACTTAGGGACAAAGAAACGCTAGTTAGGGCCACAGAATTCATACTCAGGGACAGACAGAATTGTTACGGAGTGCCAGAGAATTGTTACTCAGGGCCACAGAAACTTTACTTAGGGCCACAGAATTTTTACTCAGGGACAGACAGAATTGTTACTGAGTGCCAGAGAATTGTTACTCAGGGACAGACAGAATTGTTACGGAGTGCCAGAGAATTGTTACTCAGGGACAGACAGAATTGTTACTGAGTGCCAGAGAATTGTTACTTAGGGCCACAGAAACTTTAATTAGGGCCACAGAATTTTTACTCAGGGACAGACAGAATTGTTACTGAGTGCCAGAGAATTGTTACTCAGGGACAGACAGAATTGTTACGGAGTGCCAGAGAATTGTTACTCAAGGCCACAGAAACTTTACTTAGGGCCACAGAATTTTTACTCAGGGACAGACAGAATTGTTACTGAGTGCCAGAGAATTGTTACTCAGGGACAGACAGAATTGTTACTGAGTGCCAGATAATTGTTACTCAGGGCCCCAGAAACTTTACTTAGGGCCACAGAATTTTTACTCAGGGACAGACAGAATTGTTACTGAGTGCCAGAGAATTGTTACTCGGACAGACAGAATTGTTACTGAGTGCCAGAGAATTGTTACTTAGGGCCACAGAAACTTTACTTAGGGCCACAGAATTGTTACTCGCACAGACACAGAATTGTTACTCGCACAGACACAGAATTGTTACTGAAGGCCACAGAACTGTTACTTAGGGCCACAGAATTGTTACTCGCACAGACACAGAATTGTTACTCGCACAGACACAGAACTGTTACTGAGGGCCACAGAACTGTTACTTAGGGCCACAGAATTGTTACTCGCACAGACACAGAATTGTTACTCAGGGCCACAGAACTGTTACTTAGGGACAAAGAAACGCTAGTTAGGGCCACAGAATTCATACTCAGGGACAGACAGAATTGTTACGGAGTGCCAGAGAATTGTTACTCAGGGCCACAGAAACTTTACTTAGGGCCACAGAATTTTTACTCAGGGACAGACAGAATTGTTACTGAGTGCCAGAGAATTGTTACTCAGGGACAGACAGAAATGTTACGGAGTGCCAGAGAATTGTTACTCAGGGACAGACAGAATTGTTACTGAGTGCCAGAGAATTGTTACTTAGGGCCACAGAAACTTTAATTAGGGCCACAGAATTTTTACTCAGGGACAGACAGAATTGCTACTGAGTGCCAGAGAATTGTTACTCAGGGACAGACAGAATTGTTACGGAGTGCCAGAGAATTGTTACTCAGGGCCACAGAAACTTTACTTAGGGCCACAGAATTTTTACTCAGGGACAGACAGAATTGTTACTGAGTGCCAGAGAATTGTTACTCAGGGACAGACAGAATTGTTACGGAGTGCCAGAGAATTGTTACTCACGGCCACAGAAACTTTACTTAGGGCCACAGAATTTTTACTCAGGGACAGACAGAATTGTTACTGAGTGCCAGAGAATTGTTACTCAGGGACAGACAGAATTGTTACTGAGTGCCAGATAATTGTTACTTAGGGCCACAGAAACGTTATTAGGGCCACAGAATTGTTACTCAGGGACAGACAGAATTGTTACTGAGTGCCAGAGAATTGTTACTTAGGGCCACAGAAACTTTAGTTAGGGCCACAGAATTGTTACTCAGGGACAGACACAGAATTGTTACTGAGGGCCACAGAACTGTTACTTAGGGCCACAGAATTGTTACTCGCACAGACACAGAATTGTTACTGAGGACCACAGAACTGTTACTTAGGGCCACAGAATTGTTACTCGCACAGACACAGAATTGTTACACAGGGACACAGAACTGTTACTGAGGGCCACAGAACCGTTACTTAGGGCCACAGAATTGTTACTCGCACAGACACAGAATTGTTACTCGCACAGACACAGAATTGTTACTCGCACAGACACAGAATTGTTACTGAGGGCCACAGAACAGTTACTTGGGGCCACAGAAACGTTAATCAGGGACACAGAATTGTTACTGAGGGCCACAGAACTGTTACTTAGGGCCACAGAATTGTTACTCGCACAGACACAGAATTGTTACACAGGGACACAGAACTGTTACTGAGGGCCACAGAACCGTTACTTAGGGCCACAGAATTGTTACTCGCACAAACAGAATTGTTACTCGCACAGACACAGAATTGTTACTCGCACAGACACAGAATTGTTACTCAGGGACACAGAACTGTTACTGAGGGCCACAGAACTGTTACTTAGGGCCACAGAATTGTTACTCGCACAGACACAGAATTCTTACTCGCACAGACACAGAATTGTTACTCAGGGAAACAGAACTGTTACTGAGGGCCACAGAACTGTTACTTAGGGCCACAGAATTGTTTCTCGCACAGACACAGAATTGTTACTCGCACAGACACAGAATTGTTACTGAGGGCCACAGAACTGTTACTTGGGGCCACAGAAACGTTAATCAGGGACACAGAATTGTTACTGAGGGCCACAGAACTGTTACTTAGGGCCACAGAATTGTTACTCGCACAGACACAGAATTGTTACTCAGGGACACAGAATTGTTACTCAGGGACACATAATCGTTTAATTAAAGAGTATGTCAGACAACATGCAGAGGAGTGGCAGAGGAGGCAATGTTTTAGGAGTGAGCAGACGTGGCAGCAGAGGAAGGGGTCGAGGCAGCACTATTCGCAGCCAGAGGCCAGTGCTCCCGGTGTCATCCAGCGGTCGTGTCTCCACCGACAACCCTGCCGTCATCGATTGGTTGGCTCGGTCGTCTTCCTCTTCCCAGGTCACCTCTGACACCTACAGCCAACGGTCGGTGGGTACGTCAGACACAACCGTTAGTTGGCATGGCCCGGGACCAAGCCCACTGAAATCACGTGTCCTCTACCTGCCCCTGTCCTTTGGTGTTCCCTCACCAAGCGAAGTATCGCATGCTGTGGGCTCAGCCCCACTGTACAGTGAGGAAGAGCTAACAGAGGGCGGTCAGGAACGGGGGGAGACATCCGCCTTTTCAGCAGCTAGGCGAAGAAGTAGTGGCGAGGAGAGTGGCCCGGTAGCCGGTCTAGAGACAGGTCTGTCTCCTGACCCAGACGCAGCCGAGGGGGCTAGTAGTGAGGCGGAGACCCTACTTGATGATGAGGAGGTTGATCGCACTTGGCAGCCTCGTCGTCATCAGGCAATTTCTTCCGCATCATCAGGAGAAGAGGGTGGCAGCTTGGCAGTGAGCGAAACAGTCGGTGGGTTGCCCAGGAGACAGCAGCAGGGTCGCAGCAGTGTCAGTGGAAGCAGTGTCAGTGGAGCCAAACGGCCACGGAGTAGAGCACCAGCTCCACTGCAGCCTACCACCACGGCCAGTAGTGGTGCCGGTGTGCACGGAGGAAGCAGCAGTCAGCCAGTGAGGAGTATCGGGGGCAAAGTTTCCTACCCGGCGGTGTGGCAATTTTTCGTCAAGCCGCCCGAGGAAGTAAACGTAGCCGTATGTCGACTATGTGGCCAGAAAGTCAAGCGTGGCCAGGGGGCCCATGTTGGGACTATTTAGGCCATGTTGGGACAATGGGAGACCTCCCATTGCTGCTGTCTCCATCGCCACACTCTGCCATGTGCCACTTTCAGGTCTCCTCACACACTGCTGGTGTGTTGAATTTTTTGACATAGGGTGCTGGCAGATTACGGGTCTCCCATAGCTGCTGCCAGGCCCCTAATCTGCCATAGGCCCCTATATACCGCCTCCTCATGCTGCTGCCAGGTCCAGAGTCTGTCATGGGTCCCTGTACGGCCTCCCATTGCTGCTGTCTCCATCGCCACACTCTGCCATGTGCCACTTTCAGGTCTCCTCACACTGCTGGTGTGTAGAATTTTTTGACATAGGGTGCTGGCAGATTACGGGCCTCCTATAGCTGCTGCCAGGCCCCTAATCTGCCATAGGCCCCTATATACCGCCTCCTCATGCTGCTGCCAGGTCCAGAGTCTCTCATGGGTCCCTGTACGGCCTCCCATTGCTGCTGTCTCCATCGCCACACTCTGCCATGTGCCACTTTCAGGTCTCCTCACACTGCTGGTGTGTAGAATTTTTTGACATAGGGTGCTGGCAGATTACGGGCCTCCCATAGCTGCTGCCAGGCCCCTAATCTGCCATAGGCCCCTATATACCGCCTCCTCATGCTGCTGCCAGGTCCAGAGTCTCTCATGGGTCCCTGTACGGCCTCCCATTGCTGCTGTCTCCATCGCCACACTCTGCCATGTGCCACTTTCAGGTCTCCTCACACTGCTGGTGTGTAGAATTTTTTGACATAGGGTGCTGGCAGATTACGGGCCTCCTATAGCTGCTGCCAGGCCCCTAATCTGCCATAGGCCCCTATATACCGCCTCCTCATGCTGCTGCCAGGTCCACAGTGTCTCATGCCATGTGCCACTTTCAAGTCTCCTCACACTGCTGGTGTGTTGAATTTTTTGACATAGGGTGCTGGCAGATTATGGGCCTCCTATAGCTGCTGCCAGGCCCCTAATCTGCCATAGGCCCCTATATACCGCCTCCTCATGCTGCTGCCAGGTCCAGAGTCTCTCATGGTTCCCTGTACGGCCTCCCATTGCTGCTGTCTCCATCGCCACACTCTGCCATGTGCCACTTTCAGGTCTCCTCACACACTGCTGGTGTGTTGAATTTTTTGACATAGGGTGCTGGCAGATTACGGGCCTCCCATAGCTGCTGCCAGGCCCCTAATCTGCCATGGGCCCCTATATACCGCCTCCTCATGCTGCTGCCAGGTCCAGAGTCTCTCATGGGTCCCTGTACGGCCTCCCATTGCTGCTGCCTCCATCGCCACACTCTGCCATGTGCCACTTTCAGGTCTCCTCACACACTGCTGGTGTGTTGAATTTTTTGACATAGGGTGCTGGCAGATTACGGGCCTCCTATAGCTGCTGCCAGGCCCCTAATCTGCCATAGGCCCCTATATACCGCCTCCTCATGCTGCTGCCAAGTCCAGAGTCTGTCATGGGTCCCTGTACGGCCTCCCATTGCTGCTGTCTCCATCGCCACACTCTGCCATGTGCCACTTTCAGGTCTCCTCACACTGCTGGTGTGTTGAATTTTTTGACATAGGGTGCTGGCAGATTACGGGCCTCCCAAAGCTGCTGCCAGGCCCCTAATCTGCCATGGGCCCCTATACCACCTCCTCATGCTGCTGCCAAGTCCAGAGTCTCTCATGGGTCCCTGTACGGCCTCCCATTGCTGCTGTCTCCATCGCCACACTCTGCCATGTGCCACTTTCAGGTCTCCTCACACACTGCTGGTGTGTTCAATTTTTTGACATAGGGTGCTGGCAGATTACGGGCCTCCCATAGCTGATGCCAGGCCCCTAATCTGCCATAGGCCCCTATATACCGCCTCCTCATGCTGCTGCCAAGTCCAGAGTCTGTCATGGGTCCCTGTACGGCCTCCCATTGCTGCTGTCTCCATCGCCACACTCTGCCATGTGCCACTTTCAGGTCTCCTCACACACTGCTGGTGTGTTGAATTTTTTGACATAGGGTGCTGGCAGATTACGGGCCTCCTATAGCTGCTGCCAGGCCCCTAATCTGCCATAGGCCCCTATATACCGCCTCCTCATGCTGCTGCCAGGTCCACAGTGTCTCATGCCATGTGCCACTTTCAGGTCTCCTCACACTGCTGGTGTGTTGAATTTTTTGACATAGGGTGCTGGCAGATTATGGGCCTCCTATAGCTGCTGCCAGGCCCCTAATCTGCCATAGGCCCCTATATACCGCCTCCTCATGCTGCTGCCAGGTCCAGAGTCTCTCATGGTTCCCTGTACGGCCTCCCATTGCTGCTGTCTCCATCGCCACACTCTGCCATGTGTCACTTTCAGGTCTCCTCACACACTGCTGGTGTGTTGAATTTTTTGACATAGGGTGCTGGCAGATTACGGGCCTCCCATAGCTGCTGCCAGGCCCCTAATCTGCCATGGGCCCCTATATACCGCCTCCTCATGCTGCTGCCAGGTCCAGAGTCTCTCATGGGTCCCTGTACGGCCTCCCATTGCTGCTGCCTCCATCGCCACACTCTGCCATGTGCCACTTTCAGGTCTCCTCACACACTGCTGGTGTGTTGAATTTTTTGACATAGGGTGCTGGCAGATTACGGGCCTCCTATAGCTGCTGCCAGGCCCCTAATCTGCCATAGGCCCCTATATACCGCCTCCTCATGCTGCTGCCAAGTCCAGAGTCTGTCATGGGTCCCTGTACGGCCTCCCATTGCTGCTGTCTCCATCGCCACACTCTGCCATGTGCCACTTTCAGGTCTCCTCACACTGCTGGTGTGTTGAATTTTTTGACATAGGGTGCTGGCAGATTACGGGCCTCCCAAAGCTGCTGCCAGGCCCCTAATCTGCCATGGGCCCCTATACCACCTCCTCATGCTGCTGCCAAGTCCAGAGTCTCTCATGGGTCCCTGTACGGCCTCCCATTGCTGCTGTCTCCATCGCCACACTCTGCCATGTGCCACTTTCAGGTCTCCTCACACACTGCTGGTGTGTTCAATTTTTTGACATAGGGTGCTGGCAGATTACGGGCCTCCCATAGCTGCTGCCAGGCCCCTAATCTGCCATAGGCCCCTATATACCGCCTCCTCATGCTGCTGCCAAGTCCAGAGTCTGTCATGGGTCCCTGTACGGCCTCCCATTGCTGCTGTCTCCATCGCCACACTCTGCCATGTGCCACTTTCAGGTCTCCTCACACACTGCTGGTGTGTTGAATTTTTTTGACATAGGGTGCTGGCAGATTACGGGCCTCCTATAGCTGCTGCCAGGCCCCTAATCTGCCTTAGGCCCCTATATACCGCCTCCTCATGCTGCTGCCAAGTCCAGAGTCTGTCATGGGTCCCTGTACGGCCTCCCATTGCTGCTGTCTCCATCGCCACACTCTGCCATGTGCCACTTTCAGGTCTCTTCACACTGCTGGTGTGTTGAATTTTTTGACATAGGGTGCTGGCAGATTACGGGCCTCCCATAGCTGCTGCCAGGCCCCTAATCTGCCATAGGCCCCTATATACCGCCTCCTCATGCTGCTGCCAAGTCCAGAGTCTGTCATGGGTCCCTGTACGGCCTCCCATTGCTGCTGTCTCCATCGCCACACTCTGCCATGTGCCACTTTCAGGTCTCCTCACACACTGCTGGTGTGTTCAATTTTTTGACATAGGGTGCTGGCAGATTACGGGCCTCCCATAGCTGCTGCCAGGCCCCTAATCTGCCATAGGCCCCTATATACCGCCTCCTCATGCTGCTGCCAAGTCCAGAGTCTGTCATGGGTCCCTGTACGGCCTCCCATTGCTGCTGTCTCCATCGCCACACTCTGCCATGTGCCACTTTCAGGTCTCCTCACACACTGCTGGTGTGTTGAATTTTTTGACATAGGGTGCTGGCAGATTACGGGCCTCCTATAGCTGCTGCCAGGCCCCTAATCTGCCTTAGGCCCCTATATACCGCCTCCTCATGCTGCTGCCAAGTCCAGAGTCTGTCATGGGTCCCTGTACGGCCTCCCATTGCTGCTGTCTCCATCGCCACACTCTGCCATGTGCCACTTTCAGGTCTCCTCACACTGCTGGTGTGTTGAATTTTTTGACATAGGGTGCTGGCAGATTACGGGCCTCCCATAGCTGCTGCCAGGCCCCTAATCTGCCATGGGCCCCTATACCGACTCCTCATGCTGCTGCCAAGTCCAGAGTCTCTCATGGGTCCCTGTACGGCCTCCCATTGCTGCTGTCTCCATCGCCACACTTTGCCATGTGCCACTTTCAGGTCTCCTCACACACTGCTGGTGTGTTCAGTTTTTTGACATAGGGTGCTGGCAGATTACGGGCCTCCCATAGCTGCTGCCAGGCCCCTAATCTGCCATAGGCCCCTATATACCGCCTCCTCATGCTGCTGCCAGGTCCAGAGTCTGTCATGGGTCCCTGTACGGCCTCCCATTGCTGCTGTCTCCATCGCCACACTCTGCCATGTGCCACTTTCAGGTCTCCTCACACACTGCTGGTGTGTTCAGTTTTTTGACATAGGGTGCTGGCAGATTACGGGCCTCCTATAGCTGCTGCCAGGCCCCTAATCTGCCTTAGGCCCCTATATACCGCCTCCTCATGCTGCTGCCAAGTCCAGAGTCTGTCATGGGTCCCTGTACGGCCTCCCATTGCTGCTGTCTCCATCGCCACACTCTGCCATGTGCCACTTTCAGGTCTCCTCACACTGCTGGTGTGTTGAATTTTTTGACATAGGGTGCTGGCAGATTATGGGCCTCCCATAGCTGCTGCCAGGCCCCTAATCTGCCATGGGCCCCTATACCGACTCCTCATGCTGCTGCCAAGTCCAGAGTCTCTCATGGGTCCCTGTACGGCCTCCCATTGCTGCTGTCTCCATCGCCACACTTTGCCATGTGCCACTTTCAGGTCTCCTCACACACTGCTGGTGTGTTCAGTTTTTTGACATAGGGTGCTGGCAGATTACGGGCCTCCCATAGCTGCTGCCAGGCCCCTAATCTGCCATAGGCCCCTATATACCGCCTCCTCATGCTGCTGCCAGGTCCAGAGTCTGTCATGGGTCCCTGTACGGCCTCCCATTGCTGCTGTCTCCATCGCCACACTCTGCCATGTGCCACTTTCAGGTCTCCTCACACACTGCTGGTGTGTTCAGTTTTTTGACATAGGGTGCTGGCAGATTACGGGCCTCCCATAGCTGCTGCCAGGCCCCTAATCTGCAATAGGCCCCTATATACCGCCTCCTCATGCTGCTGCCAAGTCCAGAGTCTGTCATGGGTCCCTGTACGGCCTCCCATTGCTGCTGTCTCCATCGCCACACTCTGCCATGTGCCACTTTCAGGTCTCCTCACACACTGCTGGTGTGTTGAATTTTTTGACATAGGGTGCTGGCAGATTACGGGCCTCCTATAGCTGCTGCCAGGCCCCTAATCTGCCATGGGCCCCTATATACCGCCTCCTCATGCTGCTGCCAAGTCCAGAGTCTGTCATGGGTCCCTGTACGGCCTCCCATTGCTGCTGTCTCCATCGCCACACTCTGCCATGTGCCACTTTCAGGTCTCCTCACACACTGCTGGTGTGTTGAATTTTTTGACATAGGGTGCTGGCAGATTACGGGCCTCCTATAGCTGCTGCCAGGCCCCTAATCTGCCATAGGCCCCTATATACCGCCTCCTCATGCTGCTGCCAAGTCCAGAGTCTGTCATGGGTCCCTGTACGGCCTCCCATTGCTGCTGTCTCCATCGCCACACTCTGCCATGTGCCACTTTCAGGTCTCCTCACACACTGCTGGTGTGTTGAATTTTTTGACATAGGGTGCTGGCAGATTACGGGCCTCCTATAGCTGCTGCCAGGCCCCTAATCTGCCATGGGCCCCTATATACCGCCTCCTCATGCTGCTGCCAGGTCCAGAGTCTCTCATGGGTCCCTGTACGGCCTCCCATTGCTGCTGTCTCCATCGCCACACTCTGCCATGTGCCACTTTCAGGTCTCCTCACACACTGCTGGTGTGTTGAATTTTTTGACATAGGGTGCTGGCAGATTACGGGCCTCCTATAGCTGCTGCCAGGCCCCTAATCTGCCATAGGCCCCTATATACCGCCTCCTCATGCTGCTGCCAAGTCCAGAGTCTGTCATGGGTCCCTGTACGGCCTCCCATTGCTGCTGTCTCCATCGCCACACTCTGCCATGTGCCACTTTCAGGTCTCCTCACACACTGCTGGTGTGTTCAGTTTTTTGACATAGGGTGCTGGCAAATTACGGGCCTCCTATAGCTGCTGCCAGGCCCCTAATCTGCCATAGGCCCCTATATACCGCCTCCTCATGCTGCTGCCAGGTCCAGAGTCTCTCATGGGTCCCTGTACGGCCTCCCATTGCTGCTGTCTCCATCGCCACACTCTGCCATGTGCCACTTTCAGGTCTCCTCACACTGCTGGTGTGTTCCATTTTTTGTCATAGGGTGCTGGCAGATTACGGGCCTCCCATAGCTGCTACCAGGCCCCTAATCTGCCATGGGCCCCTATACCGACTCCTCATGCTGTGACGTTGCAACAAGGTGGAATTCAACCCTACATATGTTAGACCGCCTTTACGAACAGCAAAAGGCCATCACAGATTTCCTGATGTTAAAAGCGGATAAAGGTACTCCCTGTGTAACTTAGATGTCAGCCATTGGCAGCTCATGCGTGACACCTGCGCTTGCTCAGGCCCTTTGAGGAGGCCACGCTATTCGTGAGTCGGCAGGACTATGGGATGAACGACGTCATTCCTCTGTTGCACGTCCTGGAACAAATGCTGTTAACAATGGCTGGTCAGGGTGCGGTAGACGTGGTGCACAGATCTCAACGCCACATGACCCCTGTGGGGGCAGGACAGGAAGAAGAGGAGGAGGTAGAGGAGGACATTGGTGCTCAGGAATTATTGAGTGAAATGGGTGGTTTTTCCACTCAGCGGACAGGAGTGGAGGAGCAGGAGCATCTGGTAGAGGAGGAGGAAGAGGAGACAGAGGACCCAGACGCACCGTGGCAGTATGCTGTGGAGATGGAGGCAGGGAGTTTCTCGCATTCCTTGGCACAAATGGCCCATAGCATGCTCGCTTGCTTGCGTAGCGACAGCCGAATAATAACCATCAGACAGAGGGATGACTTTTGGCTGTCCACCTTGTTGGACCCTCGCTACCGTTCAAAAATGGTGGCCTTTTTCACACCTGCTGAGAGGGAGGCCAAAATAACGTACTATAAAAACCACCTATGTAGTCAGCTGGTCTCTGCCTGTCTGCGCCAACGTCCATCCTCAGACACTGTGGGCCCTGTGCGCTCGCGTTCCGCTGCCATGGCAGCAGGGGAGGGGTGGGGTGGTAGGAGCAGTGGCAGCTCCACCAGCAGCGGCTGCCTCAGTCTGCAGTCGATGATGAGTAGCTTTCTTCACCAGCGCAGTGAGGAAACTACTAACCAGCCGCAGCAGCAGCAGCAGGTGGACCTGGAGCAGGACCTCAAACAACAGGCTTAGGCCTACTTGGACAGCACCCTGCCAACCGAGGTAGACAATCCCCTTGACTACTGGGCAACGAAACTTGACCTTTGGCCCCAACTAGCTGAATTTGCCCTTGAAAGGCTGTCATGCCCGGCCAGTAGCGTGGCATCGGAGCGCGTGTTTAGTGCGGCAGGAGGTATTGCAACTCCGCGGAGGACACGACTGTCCACCCAAAGTGTGGAGAGACTGACGTTTGTGAAAATGAATCAGGCGTGGATTAGTCTGGATTTCAAACCACCAGTTCCTGACACAACTGACTAAATCCGCCATGAATCATGCCCCAAACGTGCCACTTTCAGGTCTCCTCACACTGCTGGTGTGTTACATTTTTTGTCATAGGGTGCTGGCAGATTACGGGCCTCCCATAGCTGCTGCCAGGCCCCTAATCTGCCATGGGCCCCTATACCGCCTCCTCATGCTGCTGCCAAGTCCAGAGTCTCTCATTGGTCCCTGTACGGCCTCCCATTGCTGCTGTCTCCATCGCCACACTCTGCCATGTGCCACTTTCAGGTCTCCTCACACTGCTGGTGTGTTTATTTTTTGTCATAGGGTGCTGGCAGATTACGGGCCTCCCATAGCTGCTGCCAGGCCCCTAATCTGCCATGGGCCCCTATACCGCCTCCTCATGCTGCTGCCAGGTCCAGAGTCTCTCATGGGTCCCTGTAAAGCCTCCCATTGCTGCTGTCTCCATCGCCACACTCTGCCATGTGCCACTTTCAGGTCTCCTCACACTGCTGGTGGGTTCCATTTTTTGTCATAGGGTGCTGGCAGATTACGGGCCTCCCATAGCTGCTGCCAGGCCCCTAATCTGCCATGGGCCCCCGTACCGACTCCTCATGCTGCTGCCAGGCCCGTAATCTGTCATGGGCCCCTGTTGTCGCTTGTTGGCATATTCCGCTCGTTCAGATGCTCCTTCTCCTGCTACTCCTCTTCACGGATTCCGTCAGCAGTCTTTCTTGGAATCCGTTTCCAAGAGACAACAGTTTGCGAGCACGCACCCGACGGTGCAGAAGCTGAACGTCCTCCTGTCCAAGTTGCTGCTGCCAGGCTCGTAATCTGTCATGCGCCCCTGTACCACCTCCTCATGCTGCTGCCCGGTCCAGAGTGTGTCATGGGTCCCTGTACGGCCTCCCATTGCTGCTGCCAGGCCCGTAATCTGCCATGGGCCCCCGTACCGACTCCTCATGCTGCTGCCAGGCCCGTAATCTGTCATGGGCCCCTGTACTGCCTCCTCATGCTGCTGCCAGGTCCAGAGTGTGTCATGGGTCCCTGTACGGCCTCCCATTGCTGCTGTCTCTATCGCCACACTCTGCCATGTGCCACTTTCAGGTCTCCTCACACTGCTGGTGGTTTCCATTTTTGTCATAGGGTGCTGTATGGCCTCCCATTGCTGCTGCCTCCACCGCCACACTGTGGCTCCACACTCTGGTTTTGGCCCCGTGACTGCCCAAATGAGTGAAGTGTGCGGTGATTCTAAGATCGACGGCACTCATCTGCATGTCATACTGACTGACAGTATTATTTCTCTTCCCCAGCAGACTCCAAGGGCATTTAAATTAAAGGTACAGTGTTCTGCACTAATATTAAGTCTCTCTGAAGCCTAGAAACACCCTTTTTTAAGTTAAATTCACAGCGAATATATTCGACTCGAATCGAAATTTTTCCACGAATTCGCCGAATCAGTCGAATCGAATTTTTGAATACTTCGCTCATCTCTAACCAGTACCATGGGAAAATGTCCAAAATTGTTTTAAAGTATTGACTGTGCAATATTAAAACATTTTACTTTCGATTAGAATTGTGGTTGACACCTATGACCAGGATTTTGTTTCTCATCTTCCTGGTTACTTCAGGTTTCAGTTACTGCTTCACCTTTAGTGCTCTATTCCTATATCCACTTCTCTTCTAAAAAAACCTAATTAAAGACACTGAAGTGGAGACAAAGCATTTACTGTTGTTCTGTGTCATCATGTGCAAGTTTTCTTTGTGTAATAAGTGAAACATTATGTAAAGGAAATATTGAAGGAGAGAGATAGCAAAAGACACAACAAAAGCCTAATCATGGACAACACTTTGCAAGACTACTGTTTCAATAATTCTCTATATAACTTTTGTAACTATGAATGTTTTCAACGCATCTTTTTGAGTAATTATTCATGTAACAAAGGTAACTGAATGCATTATGTGCTTTTGAGCACATTTGCAATATTTTTTTTAGCTGTTTAGTAAATGATGATAGTTGCTGCCTGTTATTGCTCTGTAATGTCGTTACACCTCTACCACTGTTAGGCTGCTTTCACGTGGATCAGTTTTTCTTCCGTTGTTGCGTTAAAAAAAAGCAGAACAATCACGACCACTACATCCTATAGAACTGTTCACATTCGTCAGTTGCGGGTGTGTTGGGTATTTTAAAGTCCTGCTTGCTGCATTTTTGGTGCACGTTTGGTTAGGTCTAAAGAACACACCAAAAATGCATCCTTCCATTGAAATTAATGGAAACCGCATTAAAACGCATCACGCATTGTGTTACATTTAACGCAACTCTGCAAAAATGTGGCAAAGATGCATGTGTTTTTGATGCGTTTTTCATACAGGGCAGTGTGAAAGTAGCCTTAGGTACCACAGTTAGAGCAAGGATTGAGGATCAGCAATTTTTAAAAAGCTCTTAAAGTAGAAGTTTGGGGTTATAAAAAAAAAAAAATCTTCATACTCACCTCTAAGCTGCAGTATCAGTGTGATTCTGCAGCTGTCCTACGTTGGCTCTAAGGATGTGAACTGATCACTCGATTCTTGGTCTAGCCCAGGGGTGGGCAAACTTTTTGACTTGAGGGCCGCAATGGGTTCATATATTGGACCCGGGGGCCGGACCAAGAGTAGATGAATGATGTGTATGTGTCATCCATAGTAAGTATAGTAATATTCCCCCATAGTAAGCATAGTAATTAATCCCCCATATAGTAATTCATCCCCCATAGTAATTCATCCCCCATATAGTAATTCATCCCCCGTAGTAATTCATCCCCCATATAGTAATTCATCCCCCGTAGTAATTCACCCCCCGTAGTAATTCACCCCCCGTAGTAATTCATCCCCCGTAGTAATTCATCCCCCATATAGTAATTCATCCCCCATAGTAATTCATCCCCCATAGTAATTAATCCCCCATATAGTAATTCATCCCCCATATAGTAATTCATTCCCCATATAGTAATTCATCCCCCATATAGTAATTCATCCCCCATATAGTTATTCATCCCCCATATAGTAATTCATCCCCCATATAGTAATTAATCCCCCATAGTAATTCATCCCCCCTATAGTAATTCATCCCCCATAGTAATTCATCCCCCCTATAGTAATTCATCCCCCCTATAGTAATTCATCCCCCATATAGTAATTCATCCCCCCTATAGTAATTCATCCCCCATATAGTAATTCATCCCCCATATAGTAATTCATCCCCCATATAGTAATTCACCCCCCATATAGTAATTCATCCCCCATAGTAATTCATCCCCCATATAGTAATTCATCCCCCATAGTAATTCATCCCCCATAGTAATTCATCCCCCCTATAGTAATTCATCCCCCCTATAGTAATTCATCCCCCATATAGTAATTCATCCCCCCTATAGTAATTAATCCCCCATATAGTAATTCATCCCCCATATAGTAATTCATCCCCCATAGTAATTCATCCCCCATATAGTAATTCATTCCCCATATTAATTCATCCCCCATATTAAGTCCCCAAGTCCCCCATATAGTAATTCAGCCCCCATATAGTAATTCATCCCCTATATAGTAATTAATCCCCCATATAGTAATTCACCCCCCATATAGTAATTCATCCCCATATAGTAATTCATCCCCCATAGTAATTCATCCCCCATATAGTAATTCATCCCCCATAGTAATTCATCCCCCATAGTAATTCATCCCCCATATAGTAATTCATCCCCCCCATAGTAATTCATCCCCCATATAGTAATTCATCCCCCATAGTAATTCATCCCCCATATAGTAATTCATCCCCCATATAGTAATTCATCCCCCCTATAGTAATTCATTCCCCATATTAATTCATCCCCCATATTAAGTCCCCAAGTCCCCCATTTAGTAATTCAGCCCCCATATAGTAATTCATCCCCCATATAGTAATTCATCCCCCATATTAAGTCCCCAAGTCCCCCCTGTGTCAATTCACTTACCTTTGCTCCGCGTGTTCCTCTCGCCGTGTTCCCTCGCCATTCCGGTGTAGCATGAAAATCTGTCTCCTATGAGGATCTGTCCCCCTCGACGTATCTGCGCATGTGCCAGTTTCAGGCATTAGCAGCCGATCGGCGATCTCCGGCACATGCGCAGATACGTCGAGGGGGACAGATCCTCATAGGAGACAGATTTTCATAATACACCGGTCTTCAGGGCGGACTGTGAGAGGAGCCTAGCTCCCCTCGCGTTCGTCACGCTGCCCCGCCTACACACATCCTGACAGCCATCCTGACAGTATCACGCTCCGCGGGCCGGATTAAAAGGTCCGCCGGGCTGTATACGGCCCGCGGGCCGTAGTTTGCCCATTGCTGGTCTAGCCACTGCTGTGTGCTCACTGGAGCTCCAGGCTGGAAAGGGGCAGGCGCAGCTGGGAACAGGATCCAGCGGTCAGTTAGGCAGCTGGGTGGATGTCAGCAAGCTAGAGCTTTCTTTTGGTATTTAATAACCACTGAATTTCTTATATATAAAAGAAAAAGGACTAAACATTTTGGATCAAAAGTATTCCCTGCTTTCTAATTTAAAACTTGTCAAATGATGCAAATGCTAGGGCAATGCAAACATCCTTTTTGGAAAACGGACACCTCAAAAGGGTCGTATTTTTTTCCCACTATTTTTCAGAATTGAAGAAAATGCTGCTATTCAGGTGCTTAGGATATTTGGCCTAGTATAATTTGTCTGTTAGTAGTGGAAGAAAGTTCCCTGGGGGGATGAAATTGCATTGCACTGAAATTGCATTGTGTACATTGACCACTAGTCCGATGAGGACGTTTATAAATGACCTCTCAGTGCTGCATCGCTTCTGGCCAGCCCTTTCACGATAAAAGCAAGTGAGGAGGCGATGGGTAAATGGTTATCAAATGGTTATAATAAAAAAGTCCCACTACTTTTTCTGTGCCCCCCCCCCCCACTCCCTCCTCTTGATCCAGTGCTGTCCCCAGCAGCAGCCCCACTTTACATTCTTCCTGGATTCACAGGCTATTGCTCATGCTGCTGTCAGTCAAATCCTGTGTGCAGGGAGCAGGTGGCATGGCCGGACCGTGCTGTGTGTGTCTATGGATGCACACAGCCTGGCATGGGAGCCCACCTGCACAAGTGCCCACATAAAAAATGGCTTGCTATGAGGGCACTGAGAATTAGAAGCAGCAGACAACGCTGGCAGGTGACCACCAAAGGAGTGGTAAGAGACTGCTCTGTGCATAACCATTGCACAGAGCAGGCAAGTGTAACATATTTTTTATTTAACAAAAATGTGACTTTAATATCACCTTAAATATTACTAAAAAACTTTGTACAAATGTTTTATAGAAACTGCACTCGATAAGGGAGTAGTGCTTATTCTTCACAACCATTAGAAGCAGACCTTGCTAGTACAGTGCCTCTCAGTACCATAGTCAGTATGGTGTTTGTGGAACCATCAATATTCTTAAAGCATGCCTACCCCAAAAATATAATATATTGCAATTTATCAGACCTTAGATGTGGTGGCTGCATTATTCTCTTTTTTGGGCTCTTTTTCCCCTAATCGCCTGGAATTTGTGCTCATACTAAGCTTCTTGTAAGATGGCTACACTCATATACGCTACTGTGTCTGTGTTGGAAGCTATGGTTGTTACTAGGCTGCTCTCTTGATTTTTTTTCTCCCAGCTCAGCCAGAAGCCTCTGTGATATAAACCATGTTCCCCAAAAGCGACAGAGGCCAGACAAAGATCAGCTAATTTTTTTACATTTTTTTTTTGGGGGGGGGGCGGGGGTCAAACTGTTGATTTGCAAATGTCTTTTTAAATCAATTTTTGTTTGAGGGGGGGCTGGTAAAAAAAGGAGTTTCCCTTTGTCCTGGATAGATCTCTTTATTACTCCAATTTTATTTTAAATATGCAAGAACAGGTTTAAATTAAAAATTCTGTAACTGTATTTTCTGGTCAAAGATTTCCTCAAGACCAGGGAATATTGAATGTATCCATTACTTTCAATCCCAGTGACTGCAAGATGATCAGACAGAGACACAGACAGAAACAAAAATGAATAAGCTTGCTAACTCTTCCCCATGTTATCAACATTTTTATTAGTTTTTTTTTCTTTGAAAAACACTTTAGTTTCCTGCAAAACATACGTCTAAAAACAGACTAAAACATTGCTAGCGTTTGCAATTATACACAATGGCCACTAGCAACATATACCTGCCATCAGAATTTGACTTTATAATGATATGTACTATTTTGATTCTCATTTGGCCTCTTTTTTTTAAAGTTTGTATATGTGTTACAATCGTATTCTCGATGCGCTCGATGAATCGTAATCTCGATGAGTATATCATGATAAAAAAATAGTTATCTGTTGGGGGCGCTCATGAGCAGCGTCTGAACAAGGCCACCTTGTAAGACCGCTCCTCGGCCACCAAACACATCAGCCAATCTGCCGGCCCTAGGGGGGAAGAACGACCACCTTCCCTCCAGCCCCCCCCCCCCGGATTGCTGCCATCCACCGCCCCGATGGGCAAGAAAACAGGGGCTGCCCATGCCTCCAGCGCTCGGTAGGAAGCCCCGGCCTCAAAATTGGATCCACCACCGCCGCTACTCGTGGGTGAACCATATCCGGCGAAGAGGACCTGGCATCATCTCTGCAGTCACCCACTCCGGCTCCTGTACCGCTTCAAGTCCATGCTGCAGTCGGAATTGTCCTCCGCT
The DNA here is from genome assembly GCF_062004578.1 of Staurois parvus. Taxonomy (NCBI): domain Eukaryota; kingdom Metazoa; phylum Chordata; class Amphibia; order Anura; family Ranidae; genus Staurois; species Staurois parvus. The sequence goes on along the minus strand of NW_028317974.1, from coordinate 320,617 downwards.
ACCTCCAAGCTGGCAGACCGTCTCTCAAAAATTCAGAAATTCAGGAGTTGGGCAAACGGACGAACGATCTCAAAGACAAAATGGACACTGTGGTCATGGTCATTGAAAGCCACGAACAGGATCTGTGTTACCTCAAGAAAGAATTGGCGGATGCGCTGCTCCAGCTTGAGGATTTCAAGAATCGTTCCTGCCGTGGCAATTTACGCCTAAGGGGTATCCCGGAAACTGTTACGAATCTCACCTCAACCGCTACTGCCCTGTTTCAGAAGCTGACACCTGCCATTCCCATTGTTCGGCTCAAATTTGACCGCATACACCATGCATTGGGCCCTAGACAACCGCATGGGCCCCCAAGAGACAGTATCATCAAATTTACCTATTACCGCACTAAGGAAACCATCCTCTTGGCGGCCAGAAACAACCCAGACCTCAGCTTCCAGGGACATTACTACCAGCTCTTCACGGACCTCTCCCAGATCACTGTTCTGAAGCGCCGCCATTTGAAGCCCTTCACCTCGGTCCTGGAGAATAGCAGAATTAAAAACACCTGGGGTTTTCCATTCCACCTCACCTTCAACTATCAGGGCCGCAGCTACTGTGTTGCCATGCCGGAGGAGGCCCACTCTCTCCTAGAATCTTTACAACTTCTTCAGCCGGAAGGCACTACGCAGAGCCCGACTCATTCATCTGGATCCCCGGTGAAGCCGCTTCCTCTGGGCCACGTCTGAGAGAAGACATTCAACAGGAAGAGGGCCCTCCCTCAGACCCCTCTACGATCAAGTCCCTACTGCTCTTCTCTGGGCTGAAGCTGTGTCCAGGACTTCCCCCGTGGTGTTTCACTGATGGGACCTTGAGTTGGCCTTTTAAGCATTCTCTGTTTGATAGTGTTCCAGGATTGGGCCTGGTCTGGCCAGCTCCCTTGGGGTTTCATCTTTGAGTGGGGGGTCACCTCTTGGACTTGAGGTTTATGACTTTTTGCCATTGCAGACTGCCACGTGTCCAGGTGACATTGGTTGGGTTCCTGTCCATGGAATGAGCCGATAGTTTCCTCGGGTTCCAGGGAGGGAGGTTGGCTTAGGTAGGCCCTTGTTCGGTGCAGGGATGGCGGCCCTGCTGGGAGGCTGGGGTAGGGGATCACCTGGGCTATGTTGTTTGGGTTTCAGGGTGGCCTGTGGTCGTCCCTCCGGAGGGGGTTGGACCCCCAAACCTGGCTGGGTTTCCAACGGGGAGGTTACCGTGGATGTACCCACTTCCGGGGACTCATACCTCTATTACTGTGGGACTCCATTATGTTGTGTTTATTGCCTTTTTGCCCCCTGAGGGCTTATGTTTTCGATGTATTCATTTGCAGCCATGTGTCCAGTGGTAGAGCCACCCCCAGCTGGTATCCTTCCAGTGTAGGATGCACTTCACCATTGGTGTGATACGACTGTACTATGGTACATACACCTTGTTCTCTTCTGGTCCTTCTGTTCTTGTTTTAGGCAGGGTTCTGGGACACCACGGTCCAATTGTCCTTGGGAGTGGAAATTGTTGGCCGACTTATGCTTTTTCTGCTGAGCGTGCTACGTCGATCCCACCATGGCCTCACCCCTCTTGAAAGTACATTCACAAAATATTCAAGGCTTCAATGCACCTCAGAAGTGGTCTAAAGTTTTTCATCACCTCAAATCACAATAATTTGGTATGTTTGCAGGAAACCAGGTTTTCTCAGTCCTCCGCCCCACTATATCTTTCGCCTCATTATCCCACTTTTTACACGGCATTGGCTCTTGAGAAATGATGGGGTGTGTTGATAGCTTTCAAATGCAATCTCCCCTTTGCCTGTGCTCGGAATATAGCAGACCCCATGGGCAGTGACTTGCTCCTGCAGGGCACCCTCTGGGACCAGGAGGTTACTTTTGTCTCTTACTACGCTCCCAATCGCTTTCAGCATACGTTTTTTTCCCATCTTTGCACCATCATTTCTCGACACTCCAAGGATCTTCTTCTTCTTTTGGGAGATTCAAATGTTACCTCGGATTCTGCCTTAGATAGGCGCTATGCCCAGGGGGCAGCCCCTTCTCACGACTTAGTGCTAGAGGAACGTATGCGCTCTCTCTTGCAGTCGATGGGGCTGGCAGATGTTTGGAGAGAACTTCACCCAACTGAGCGTGACTTTACTTTCTACTCAAATCCCCATGACAGTTTTTGTAGAATTTACCACATATTTATGCATGTCCAACAGCTTCCCTTGGTCAGACAGATATCTATCCCCTCCTCGCCCTGGTCAGACCAGGATCCCCTGGTTCTACTCCTTGCCCTCTCTGGGTCGGTACGGTGCCCCTTTCACTGGCGCATTAACGAATCTTTATTCACCACTCAGGTCACTTGCCAACAAATAGAATCTTTCTTACATACTGTAAAGCCAGGGTGCGGGGCCACATTATACAGCTGGCAGTGGCTTAGAAGCGGGAGCACTGTCTTTTGGATCTTTATTCTCTACTGGCCTCTGCAGATGCTCATTGGAAAGCTCATAAACGCACGCGTGATGCTCTGGCTGCAGAGTTGGATCTACTTGCTGCTTCATAGGCTGAACGGGCCTTGCATTGGACCAAACATAAATTTTATTCCTGTGCTAATATGCCAGCTCCGATGCTGGCCAGGAAACTTAATTCTGTGGATAACCCCACAAACCGATCCGGTTGTGACTTCCTGCATGAGGCTGTATCTCCAGTTTTCCCATTTCGTGGACTTCCTTTCACACCTTTACGCTAAACCAGATCCCTTCCCTGTAGCTCAGGCAGAGGAGTTCTTTCAACATCTCTGACTTCCTGGATTGTCCAAAGGATGGCCCTCAATGCCGTACCTGAAGTTCTTCAAGCTATCAAACCTCTACGGTCCACCGCGGCCCCAGGTCCTGGCGGCTTCTCAGATCTCTATTATAAAAAATTTAGGACCCTGTTGGCGCCCTTCTTGGTTGATTATTTCAATGACTTACGACAGGGCTCTTTGCCCTCTTTGGATGCGCTTAGAGCTCATATCTCAATGATTCTGAAGACAACAGATGATGTGCAGGAACTGCAAGCCTGTCTGCCCATTTCTCTTCTTAATGAAGATCTGAAGATATTGGGCAAGATTCTTAGTCTTTGTATCAATAAATATTTGCGTAGTGTGGTCCACAGGGACCAAGTAGGTTTCATCCCCAAAAGGCAGGTGGGTGATAACGTTCGTAAAGTGGTCCACCATGATACGCTTTCTGCAACAGCGGAAAATCCCGGAATTCTTACTGCCTTTAGACATTTATAAAGCTTTTGATTCTCTATCCTGGGAATATCTGCGGTTTGTGCTGTCTCGTTGGGGCTTTGGGGACTCTATTCTTTCTTGGATCCAAGCCTTGTATTCTTCCCCTTCGACTTTGGTTAAATACGCTAGGTATTTCTCAGACCCCTTTCCTATTTGGTGAGGGAAGAGACACAGATGCCCCCTGTCCCCGGCGCGCTTTGTCCTGGCGCTTGATCCGCTGGCTTTGGCGCTTGGGGCTGACTGTAATATATCGGGTGTTCCATATGTGGGACAGGAATTTAAGTTGAACCTTTTTGCGGATGATGCCCTCTTGACTCTCACTAATCCCCTGACAATGCTCCCAAATTTGCAAATGGTTCTTGCACGCTTCTCCTTGATTTGGGGTCTCCGTATCAATTTGGATAAGACTGTCACTCTCAATATTACTTTGACCTCAGATTTGATTTTGCGCCTACAATCCCACATCCCCTACAAATGGGCTTCTTCTTCACTTAAATACCTGGGCATGCACTTGACTCTTTGTTTGCTGCAAATTATTATCCATTGCTTCGCTCTGTGTCCTCTCTTATGCACTCCTGGCACTTTCTGCACCTGTTTTGGATAGGACGAGTTAACTCAGTGAAAATGACCATCCTGCCTAAATTTTTGTATTGTTTTCGCACCCTCCCAGTGCGAGTTCCTCCTCATTTCCTTCGATTGATTCAGGCAAGGATTATGTGATTTATCTGGGCCAACAGGCACCCCAGAGTCTCCAGGAATACACTTTTTGTCCATAGACTCCAGTGAGGTCTTGGGGTGCCTAATGTAACTAAGTATTATCAGGCGTGCCAGATTGCCCCACTGTCTATGTTGCATGCTTCCTCTGACGTCCCTCTCTGGGTCCTGCTGCAACTACCTAATTGTGCCCCTACTGCAACATAGATGCTTCTATGGCTCCCCCCTGCCCTATGCCCTATGGCTCCCCCCTGCTCCAGGGCCGACAAGTGTGGGACTCAGTACACTACTCCAGTGGCTTGATGTCACCTTTTCTACCTTTGCTCCCAATTATTAATAATCCTCTCTTCCAGCCGGGTTTGAATCAACCAAAGGCATTCTCTTGGTGGGTGGCCAATGGTTTTTCGCAGGTGTGACACTTTTTGACTTCTCGGTCCTTCCCCACCTGGAATTCTCTTCGGGAGTCACAGGATGCCCCTCAGGTGGAATTTTTCCGCTACCTCCAATTGCGGCATTGGCTGACCTCACTGAGGGGCACTTCCACTTTCCCATATTAAAAATCTGCCTTTGAACAGCTTTGCCAACAGCATCTGGGCACCCCGGGCCTTATTTCCCTACTTTATGCATCTTTGAATAGGCGCTCAATGCGTACTTCTCTCTCATATGTCACTCAGTGGGAGCGCACCCTGGGGCGATCGTGGATCTGGAGGACTGGAATAGGGCCTGGTGATTTATAGCTAAATGTTAATTTAATACAACCACGCTGGAGGTGGCATACAAAGTAATGTTTTGTTGGTATTGGGTCCCGGCTCATTTGGCCCAGGCAAACCCTGTCTGCAGGGATCAATGCTTTCGGGGTTGTGGTCATCGTGGAGATGTGATGCATATATGGTGGTTTTGCCCAAAACTGATTAGTTTTTGGTCTCGTGTGTTTGACCTCCTTTTCACCTTGTTCCATCTCTCCATACGCCGTGATGCTCAGTACGCTTTGCTTCATTGTCCCATACTGGGCCTGTTGGCTCACCAGCAGAAGTTGGCTTCTTATTTGTTCTTGTCGGTAAGTAGAACAATTGCTCAGGCATGGAAGAGCCCTCTTCAGGGGGTGTGGGACCATATTATTATTATTATTATTATTATACAGTATTTATAAAGCGCCAATAGTTCGCTCAGCGCTGTACATTACAAAGGGAGACAGAACATGTGACAGAACAATACCAATACAATGCAAAACATGAGGGGATCAAGGGCCCTGCTCTTTCGAGCTTACAATCTCTGATGCTTAATGAACAGATGTCAAGTATCAGTAACGACTCCCAATGGAAAATATGGGAGCAGTGGTTGACATATGCCTTTCCCATGCTCCCCCCAGCTAGTCTGGGTTTGTGATGTTGTTCGATATTGGCGTTCCTGGACCCCAGCTCCTGGTCTTGTCTTTTTCCTTTTCTACTACCTTTTCCTTTCTATTTTTGTTTGTCTTTTATGAGGCGGTGGATAGCTGCCTTTAGTTTGAGCTACTGTCAGTATTATATCACTGTTTTTGTAATTTATGTGCCATTGATAGCCCCTGCGTGGGCACACCTTTTGCTCTGTTGGTGTTAGAGCACTGTTTCTTTACTTTTTTAGGTGCCATTGATAGCCCCTGCGTGGGCATGTCTTGTTGCTCAAGTCTTGTTGAAATGTTTATTAAATTTATAAAAACAATTGAAATATAAAAATAGTTATCGGTAACCACAAAAGTCTAACTAGGACAATGTGACTTCCTTCTGTATCTAAGCTGAATTATTGCAGGTGTGATAAAATGCTACTTCCTGCACTGTAGTTACATGTCAAGAATAGGCAGCATAAAAAGCAGAACTCACATGCATTCAATAAGAATACAAATTGCAAAAACATGTTTTGGTGTTGTGATACAGTGTAAATTCATCATAGAACATATAATTTGTGAACTTTTTTCAAGGGAAAACATTTAATATTACGTTTTTAATTTTTGTTACCTAAAAGCAATTTTGAAGTAGCTTTCACATTCTTACTTTCTTGCTTATGCCTTTTTATTTCGATCTTTTATATCATATATTTACTTCAACAGAGGAGATAAGAAGTTCCTGGAAAACAGAAAAAGGAGCAGGGAGTTCCACTTCTTGGCTTCATCAGAAAATACTATATTTTCAGATGCAATTTAAATCAAATTGTTTTTTAATAGCATTTTGCAAAAAATATATGTGCATTCTACATACAGTAAATTTTAGTTAGCTGTAGTGTGCACCTGACAATGGGCAAAAAAACACGAGGAACCCCTAAGGCAGATATTGGCATATCCTACAGTCCCCACCCCAGATAAAATTCGGTACTATTCAAAAATTCGAGATTACACTGCATATAATCACCAGTTGGGTAATGTCTATTCCAACATGGATCATGGATAATTTAATCCATCAATGGTTTTTTTTTTTTTGTTTTCTGTGCTGGTGGAGAGTTATCCCTGCTAGAGTTCTTTGGGGTTTTTTTCTGCTCATCCTGATGGTTTTGGTGTTTCTACCACCCTTTTGAGTGTTTCCACTCCTCCTGATGCATTCCACTTAATAAAGAAATCCATAGAAATTAATCCAAGGACAGAAATCCTTCTAGCAGAGTTCTTGAAGGACATAAACTGCTAGGTACTTAGGTAACTCTGCAGTTACCTAAAAAAACAGCAAGTTTAAAGATGACTGCCCCTTGAACCTTTGACTCCTAAATTAAAGATAACCTTAAGGGCTCGGTTCACATTACTGCAACCCCAAAATCATGCGACTTCCAGAGCGACTTTGCATTGCAACTTACTTATGACTTGATGCTACTTCAATGCAACTTTGATCCGACTTTGATGATTTGTGACTTTGACTTTGGCCAATCATAACAATACAGAGTGTGACACCTACTAGTGAACTTACAAAACTATCGGACGTTGCAGCCAAAGTCGCAAATATGAGACAAAGAAACTACTTCCTTGTGACTTTAACACAAACATTCTGCCTGGCGGTATTAGGGTCGTTGGTTTGAATCCCAACAAGGGGAACCATCTGTCTGGAGTTTGCATGTTCTCGCTGTGCCTGTGTGCGTTTCTTCTGGGTACTCGTTTCCTCCCACACTTCAAAGACATGCTGGTTGGTTAATTGGATCCTGTCTAAATTGGCCCTAATATGTGTATGTATGAATGTAAGTTAGGGACTTTAGATTGTACACCCCTTGAGGGTTAGGGACTGATGTGAATGTGCAATATATATGTAAAGCGCTGCGTAAATTGATGGAGCTATATAAGTACCTGTAATAAATAAATAAAAGGAAAGGAAGAAAGATACAGAAAAGTAGTGCAGGAACTAATTTTTTTTGTTGCAGCAATTAAGACAGCGCACATTGAAATGAATGTGTTTTGAATTGTCATGCGACTTTCTGTCACTGCAACTTGAACGGGAAGTCACATAAGAAGTCACAGTAGTGTGAACCAGGGATGACTCAAGCTTTGAATGTGACAAAAGCTGGAGCAGCCCTGCACAACACTTGACCCCAGCCGGTTTTTTGAAGAGAAACATGTATTGCCCAATTAATAACAGTTATAGAATAACATTTAAAATAACAGTAAAATTTGGTTACTTGAATCAGAATTATGAATATTTGTATTATAAAAATACAAAGCAAGATGTGCCTTTTTTTTTACACCAAAATGGTACATGGCATATGATTAATGCAATGATAGAGCTAATTCCTAGTGACTCTATTACAACATGTCAGGTTGTAATGTAATTCTTAATATTGGACTGTGTGGGAAGTAACAACCCTGACGTTGTGCAGCCCAGCTGTGCGTGGTGTATATAGGATTACAGCTGGGCTTTTAGTTGCCAGGTAAGTTTATCCAGTTCAGAATCACGACATTATACTCAAATGGGAGTTTTACGGTGAAAATGACTGATGTCACTATTAGCTCGTACTTGAGGGATTAAGGACCTAACAAGAATATTGTGTAAGCAGGGAATTTGTCAAGTGAGTATGAAGTATTATTCAGTCTTAATGGAAGATAGGAGGGTGTGGTACACAAGAAATCTCTATATAAAGGATACAGAATAGATGTTGGAAGACATAAAAAAAATCTTCACTTGCATTGTATGAAGTTTGCAACATATATTTGTAGTAATGACACTACAGAGCCCCCCCATGCAGCAACTATATCCCCATAGTCTGAGTGAGAAACTTTACAAGGAGTTATAAGTGTCCGTATTTGAAAACAAGTGTGTGTCTGTATGGACGTAAAATAAATCTTTGCTGTGAAAAACATGGAGGATACCATTGCTAACTTATAAAAATGCTAGTGTCACAGCTTGCCCTTAGGAAGGCAGTAGTACTTATTATAAATGGTGACCCTCTGGCTTTAATACTCTGAGTCACCAACCCAGTAAAATGTGTTGATCTTCTGACTTTTCTCTAATTGATGTGAATTTATAATATATATGTAAAAGTGCTGCGTAAATTGACTATACACAGTCACGGTCAAAAATATTGGCACTCTTGCATTTCTTTCAGATAATGCATCACTTCACCCAGAAAACTGTTGCAATTACAAATGTTTAGGCATTTTCATGTTAATTTCTTTTGTTTGTATTGGTATGACACAAAAAAGCGAGGAAACAAAAAGCCAAATCTGACTCATTCCACGCAAAACACGAAATATGGTCTGTACAAAATTATTGGCACCTTTACAAAATTGTAAGAAATAATTGCATTCCAAGTGTGTGTGATCCTATAATTTATAAATAAACTCACCTGTATCAATTAACAGATGCTGACAATATAGAAATCAGCCCGTGCACCAGTTAAAATTGTGGAAAATTGACTCAAACTTTCTGTTGTGTATCTCTGTGTGCCACATGAAGCATAGAGGAGAGAAAGAGCAGCAAAGAATTGTCTGAGGATTTGAGAACAAAAATTGTTGAAAAGCGTGGAGAATCTCAATGTTAGTAATCCATCTCCAGAGATCCTAAAGTTCCTATGTCCACTGTGCACAACATTGTCAAGAACTTTACAGCCCATGGCACTGTAGCTAATCTCCCTGGACATGGACTAAAGAGAAAACTTGATCAAAGATTGCAACGAGGTATTGATCAAATGGTGACCAAAGAACTTCAATCAACTTCTAGACAAACTCAAGCTGACCTTCAAGCATAGGGTACAACTATGTCAACTCACACTATTCGTTGCCATCTGAATGAAAAGGGACTCTATGGTAGGAGACCCAGGAGGACCCCTCTGCAGACACATAAACATAAAAAAGCCAGATTGTAGTTTGACAAAACTTACCCGAGGAAGCCAAAATCCTTTTGGGAGAATGTTCTGTGGACAGACGAAACAAAATTACAGCTTTTTGGTAAAGTCCATCATGCTACTGTTTTCAGGAAAAGCAAAGAGGCCTTTAAAGAAAGTCCCTACAGTCAAACATGGTGGAGGTTCACTGATGCTTTGCTGCTTCAGGCACTGGATGTCTTGACTGTGTCTATGGCATTATGAAATCTGAAGACTACCAAAGAATTCTGGGGTGCAGTGAATTCTGTAGGGTCCAGTGTCAGAGTCCAGATCTCAGTGCCATAGAGCACTTGTGACAAGATCTCAAAACAGCAGTTGGGAAAAGCAACCCTTCCAGTCTGAAAGACCTGGAGCAGTTGGCGAAAGAAGAGTAGTCCAAAATTCCAGCAGAGAGGTGTAATAAACTCATTGATGGTTACAGGAAGTGATTGATTTCAGTTATTTTTTCCAAGGGGCATGCTAACAAATATTAAATTGAGGGTGTTAATAATTTTGTCCAGTCCATTTTTGGGGTTTTGTGTGGAATGTGTCAGTTTTGGGTTTTTGTTTCTCCACTTTTTTGTGTCATAATAATACAAACAAAAGAAATAAACATGAGAATGCCTAAACATTTGTAATTGCAACAATTTTCAGGCAAAGTGGTGCATTATCTGACAGAAATGCAGGGGTACCAATATTTTTAGCCATGTCTGTAAGTACCTGTAATAAATAAATAATAATAAATAAATAGCTTTCTTAAAATGCATACTTGTTCCAGGTTAGAAAGTGCTGATGCCAGGCAACTGGCATTTTCAGAAGGTCAGGAAAGGCTACTCTTAGGAAATTTATCATTCACCAAAAATAATTTACACCAAAAAATCTTAAAGTGGAATTAAAGCCTATCACTAAATATTCTTAAAAACATCCCCTGTCCCTCCTCCTACCAGTCCTGCCTATCCTGTATAAAAAACATATGTATACTTACCTTCTTTTTGTTCGCTCTGGTCCAGTCACATGACCCCTGCAGCTTCAGCTTTCATGTGTCATGGAGAGCTCAACAATGGCTGTGAATTCTGGGAGCTGTGACTTCACCCACATGCTCCCCAGGCCCAACTGTTGTCAGCGCTCTTTAACATAGGGGAGTCAGAACTGCAGGAACTTTTGTCTACTTACGCAAAGGTGCATTTTGCACCCCACACAGCCAGGTGCTCACTGCCATTCCTGACCAGAGCCTGGCTGAGGATTCAGATTTTACTGCGCCCTCCCATGCTGCTGCCCTAAAATGGTTATCCAAGCTGCCTAAACTGCGTTTATGGTGGCGCCAGCCCTGCATGTGACCGGACCAGGGGAATTTAAAAAAAGGGAAGTATACAGATCTTTTTTTACAGAGAACAGGCAGGATAAGCAGGAGGAGGGTAAAATTTAAATTTTTCAAAATAGTTAGTGTAATGCTTGGTACACATGGGGAGTTTTTTCGTTCAACCCAGCAGCTGAATGAAAAAAAAAAAAGTTGCCGTAATAAATAAGCGGTGTTAGTGCTGCGATCTCCCCCATTGAGCTATTGTGTTCTGACAGGGGGACTGCCCCCTCCACCAGAAAACACTGATGGTTTTTCAGTATACCCATTCGATAAAAGCTGATTATTAGAATGGCTTGTGTTGGACCAGAGGCGTAGCTAGGATATTTTGCGCCCGGGGACAAACTATAAAATTGGCCCCTCCCTGTTTAATCACATCAGTGACACCAATGATGGGGCACTATTCCTCCCACTGACACCAATGACACTTATCTTGCTGACCCCTGCTCCAGCCTAGGCTCCTTCCCTCTCCCATCCACAGCCAGCATACCTAGTTGCAGCAGCATCATCTGCATGGCACACTTACCGGTCAGCTGTCTTCTTCACTTGCTCCGGCCACTCCCTCACTCGATCTTTGCGCTGCCGCTCGGCTCCTCCTCTCCAAGCTCTGCCTCCTCGCAGGTGATTGGCCACCTGTGTGCCTTTCCTGAGCTACAGTTCTGGCGCCCAATCACCGGTGAGGAGGCGGAGCTTGCAGAGGGAGGTACAAGCTGCCATAGGCTGTCCAGTGATCCCGAGGGTGTGCCCAGATGACAGGGGCGGCATGTCATCCAGCCCACACATCGTGTCCAGGGAAAAGAAGACACCGGACCTGCGGACCTCTCTACTCCTCCTTCAGCAGCGCCTCCTGGACTGGATCATAGTGGGACTGGGACACGGAGCCAGGTAAGACACAGCAGCCCACTGCCCGCCCCTGTACTAAGTGGCGGCACTGCGCCTCCCCCCTAAAAAGTGCCGCCCTAGGCAAACGCCTTGCTTGCCTTGCGGCAAATACGCCCCTGCTTGTAAGCCTCATTTTGGCGCCCCTGTACCTTGGCGCCCAGGTACACATGTACCCCCTTGCCCCCCCCCCCCAGCTACGCCTCTGTGTTGGACAGACTGCTGTATACACTGTCTGAATGTTGGCCAGGTTCTGTTAAACCGGACGATAGCAGCTGATATACAGCCCATGTATACCAGCCTTTAGACTTTAGTTACACTTTAATTGCTTTAGCAATCTTTGAACAGAGGTCCCCCTAATTTGCACTGCAAACTTTCCCATCATGCTCTGATTGTTGTGCAATCATAAGCCTTCCATATTTTTCAAACCAATTTAATGAATTATTATATCTCATCACCTTTTCTAACTAGTATCCAGTAGAGGAATCTTATTTTAGGAGTTCGTTAAAAGAAAAAGTATAAAGCACCATGATCGGCACTACTGTCATCCTATCGCACACCATTGGCTGTGTTCCAGTGCAACCACTGCTGTGAAAGGGCCCTAAATCAGCACTTTTGTCTGATATGGAGAAAGCTAATGCATGCCAGCCTCAGGGCAAGGTTGAGGAATGAAAAAATGAGGATCTCAAGGAAGCACATAATCCAAAAATATAGCATGGTACGGTTACAATGGACAACACATTGATGCCTTAACCTTTTGCAAATGCAAGTAGCAAAACCGTTCAAACAGTGTGTAGTGTTTTCTATGACTTCTGTAACATTGAACAATATACAGCTTTAGACCTACTGTAGTATATGTAGAGCTACCCTTTTGAGAGTTGTGAGTTTTGGGTCCCCATTTTCTTTCTGCACAGCCAGGCAACACTAATTTTTCACTTGCATCTAGAAACAAGAAACAGTCCGTGGGCTTGTTTTTTTAGTTTTATTCCGGAATGTAACTTGGATAGGGTGTTGGGGCTATGGGATGCCCAACTTGATTGCAGAATAATAACAGAGGACAATTTAATTTTCTAGAAAATGCTACAAAAATGGCAAATGAATGACTATGGTCCTTCCGGAACCCTGACAGTCTCTTTAGCACACTACGGCAACTTGCAGGAGCTCTGAGACCCCTTGAATGGATTTTTGAAAAGTCATAACTTGCAGGATCTCTAAGTCCTTTAAATGTTCAAAATACCAGCCCATCTGGCTACGGTATCTGATCCCAGGACAAGGGATTGGATAATCTATAAACTGTCCCCTGAAGACTTGCCAGAACCTGCATCCAACAGAACCTGCATCCAACTTCTCCCTTCTAGGCCCTGGGGGTGTAGAGGTACTCACATTGTCCTTGTCCTGCAGCTATGGATAGAACTGCTTTCAGGCCTCTGTAGCTGGGCTGGTTCCTCTCCAAGCTTGGCAGGCTGTCCTTCCCCGGAGGACTGCAGGGTAGTGGAACTCCCTCTTTCAGCTTTCCTCCTCCGGCTTACAGCCACCAACCTGGAAGCAAGACTCCCCTTCTCTGAGACCCCCTCCCAGGTTACACAGCAGCAACTCTCAGCACTCCATCTTTCACCCTTTTTCCCTGCTAGCCAGGCTCTGCCATATTTATGGGCTGATCCGCCACATGGTCAGGCCTCCTGCCTCTCCTCACCTCTGTCTACTGGCTTCTAGGAACTTCTCTGAGTCTCTAGAGCAGAGGGAGATACCAGAGGACTGACCTGTAGAGCCCTCCAGCCCTGGACTGAAGTAGCCCTCTGGCTAAACTCAGGCTTCTAACAAGCCTCAAACTACTCTGACCAACTATATACACCAGAGGGACCTACGTACACTTTTGCACTGTAAAAATAAAACACAACTGATCAAAGTTATCAACATGGACACAAATTAGAGCAGTGTTTTCCAACTTATTTACCATGTTTACTCCTTTATGGCATCAGAATGTTGCTCATTTTATTCCAACTGGCAACACAGTCTATATACTATTTGCCAGTAGTGTATGAATATATATCCAAAGCTGCAGGTAACTAACATGTCATCAGAAAAGATATCTTTTTTTATTGCATTCATATAAAATCAGAACTAGTGGCAAGAATCATTTTGTTAACACTATAGCAAGATTTAAAACCCACACCTAGCTCTTTGTAAAATAAATAAATAAATAAATAATGGAGGTCTGTATGGAACAGTTTACAAAAAACAAGAATCTACAAATGTATCTTAGAGAATGCACTCCCTGGAAATTTTGGCTCGTTAAAGTGATAATAAGCTCTTACATAAGCCCAGCAAAGCGATGAAGCAAATCCTCCTACATACGCTGTACCTGTTTACCTGAAGCACCCTATTCTCCACAAAGTCCTGCTTCCAGAAGGCAGGGGGAAGGAAATGGAATTCACATACTGCACAGCACAGAGCTGAGTGTAATTTGAGACCTGGGTGAAGGGAAAGGACACTCCTCTCTCTACATTGCCTCATAGGGAAACATGCACAACTGAGACTGTCAATCACCTTCTGTGTGCTGGGAAGGGGAGAGGCATCTCCCAGGATTACCTTGTGTGAATAAAAACTGTCAGAAGGGACTCATGCAGATAACAGAAGGAGAAGGAAATAGAAGACATGCTATAGACAAGGCAAGTATGCACTTTATGAGGATATGCATTGTTCATTTTTTCATTGGTTTACAACCACTTTAAAAAAGAGACATTGCACTGAACCAATGAAAGCTAAACTACAAATTTCTTTATTTGTATAAATAACTATATTAATAACTAAAATAACAACATTTGTAAAAAGATATGTGACATCAAAAATGAATTTAGGGTACCTAGCAATAATAAGCAAAAATATGTGCTTGATTAAAATACTCTTCTATTTTAAAAGTTGTAAGCAGCCCATGGACCTGAAATTAAATACACATATTACTGGCTGCAAAACTGTGGTTTATAGTTACAGTAAGAACAAAGTATTTTTGAAAGTGCCAAAGGTCCAGGTAATAGATGACACAGTTCCACATCTCACTTCTCTATTACCTCTGACCAACAAAGGAATAACTTCCTTTTTGTTTTTTGGTCTTCATAATTATTTCTAAGCTGATACAAGTATCTCTTAGGACCTTGACATGGTGATTTTACAAAATAAGCATGTCATTACATGAGGCATTAAACCAACACTAATAATGTTTTCAACTGTGTTCTCTATTCTAAAGCAGATAATTTGTTAAGGGTTATATAAAAGATAAGCTAATAAGCAAGTGTAAAGTGATTTATTATGGGTAGGGATTTATGTTTAAATAGCTAAGAATAGGGAAGATTTATAGAAAAAAAAGTTAAGCGCCTAAAGAAGTATCTAGTCCATTCAATTATAATAATGTCCCTTAAAACAATGTAAAGTTAACGAAGGGGTTTTGAAGGTGAATTTGCAATATGACCATTTCCTTGACATGCCAGTCTCCTGCCCCTCTGCACTCTCTTTGGAGCTGGGTTCAATAAGACAAGTCTGCAAAAAAATTTTTTTCAAGAGCTGTTTTGGTTATTCCACATAATCTTTATGTTTTTTGGTGTTCTGAATCTGAAAATGACCTCCATTTTGTCATAGGACATTACATTTCCTGACAATTTAGGTAACTATGTTAAATAAGGCAATACCTCAAAATAAATGGAAATAGACTTAGAAAATTAAAGTTTTATTACAATTTTTTAATGAAAATCCTTTTATGAACTGAAATGAGCTCACCTACAAACACTAAACTTGATTCTTCTTCCCTGTGAGGCTCCTCTTGGTGCATTTACGCTTGTGAGTAGCATCTGAAATGTCTCTCTGAAGCATCCAACAATAGTCTGCCATCATTGTAATGCTCCCTGGTATCTCCTTTCCATCTCTTTAATGTCTTGGTGGAATCGTTCACCTTGTTCCTCACTCACAGCTCCCAAATTTTCAGGAAAGTAGTCAAGGTGGGACTGGAGGAAATGCACTTTCAAACTCATCAGGCAACCTAAAGCTTAAAATGCTTTCAGCATTCATCTGACGATCTTTTTGTAGTGAGGATCTTTGTTATTGCCTAAAAATTTCTGTACGACTTCTTTAAATGCAATCCACCCTTCTTTTGGAGGATCCGTCATGGTATTGACAAACTCTTGATCAACTATAAGCCTTCTAATGTCTGGTCCGGCGAACACACCTCCTTCAATTTTGCCTCCGACAGGCCTGGAAACTTAGCAAAAAATTGTGTTGGGTGCCGCGCTCTATTTAATATTGTAAAAATAAATTTTTTTTTAAAGAATTAGAATTTGTACCATTATTATTTAAACTAATGTGTGTTAATCTCTCTTAATTATCACCATGAGTGAACATTCGTGCACCTTGTGCCAATAAAAAATAAATAATAAAAAATAAAAAAATAATATAATAAAAAACAAAATAATTATAAATAATAAAAATGGTGATTACAACAAAAATATAATTTGAGGATAAATAGTCCCAGAGGAAGCTACGAGTCCCTGTAGCGTAACGCGTAGGGGAGGGGCAGTGACGTCACCACGCATCTGCATTCAGACACGGCGAGTATTGACAGTGTGCGCAGGCACACCAACAAGGCTGGTCTCACCGCTATCCGCGGTTATAATATGAAAAGCGCATTCCTTTTTTAACTCATGTGAGTGTATTACTATCGTACATTAAAGCTATTTACCCTGGATAAAACACTATGTACTTCTTTTATTCCCCTAATGATCCATGGGAGGAGAGCTGGAGTAAGGAGAGTGTGGGGGAAGGAGAGATCTCGTTTACCACAGTGATTTACAGAAAAGCTTCTATTGATAACCATTGCAGCTACACAGTATATGCCAGCAAAAAGGAGAGTATACTGCATTCATTCTTCTGCTGAACTTATAAGGAATTTGACTTTATCTCACTGCATTTGGGACTATTTATCCTCAAATTATATTTTTGTTGTAATCACCATTTTTATTATTTATAATTATTTTGTTTTTTATTATATTATTTTTATTTTTTTATTGACACAAGGTGCACGAATGTTCACTCATGGTGATAATTAAGATAGATTAACACACATTAGTTTAAATAATAATGGTAC
Organism: Staurois parvus; assembly: GCF_062004578.1. Taxonomy (NCBI): domain Eukaryota; kingdom Metazoa; phylum Chordata; class Amphibia; order Anura; family Ranidae; genus Staurois; species Staurois parvus. Next base: position 303,944 of record NW_028317974.1, on the reverse strand, counting down.
AAATAATAATTCTTTAAAAAAAATTTATTTTTACAATATTAAATAGAGCGCGGCACCCAACACAATTTTTTGCTATCTTACTGATACACACCACGTGAGGGTGAGCAAGGACACCTGCGATATATTGTTTATATATACACAGATATTTGTATCCCTCAGTGGCTCATAAGTATATTTCACAAAAGGCCTGGAAACTTGGTGCCCAAGTATTTGAAGCATTCTCCATCTCTTGGAAGTGATTTTATGAATTGCTTCATCAATCCCAATTTTATGTGGAGAGGTGGTAGAAGAACTTAATGGGAAGGTACCAAAGTTTCTCGGAGGACATTTTTTTCACCGACAGTTTGCACCCTCGGCTGCCAACTCTTCATGGTCCAGTGATTTTGTTGGTCTCGACTGTCCCATAGACACAGAAAACAAGGGTATTTGGTATACCCAGCTTGTTGCCCGAACAGCATGCACAAGACCTTCAAGTCCCCACACACTTGCCAACCATGGTCTTCATATTTAAGATTACGAAGAACCAATTCCAAGTTCTCATAGGTTTCCTTCAAGTGTACAGAATGACCTACAGGTATGGAAGCGTAAAAATCACCGTTGTGGAGTAAAACTCCTTTGAGACTTCTTTTTGAAGAATCTATAAAAAGACGCTATTGCTCTGAATCATATTGGATTTTAAATTGACCCATCAGACCTTCGACATTGATGCAATAAACCAACTTGTCTTCCTGGGCGAAGTAAGGAACGAACTCCTTTTCACGATGTCTGAACCATGAAGATGACACTCCTGGCAACAATAAATTCCTGCTTTTCAACCTTGATCCGAGTAACTCAGCGGCATCTTTGGGAAGGTTTAAGTCTCTTACCAAATCATTCATATCCTCCTGAGAAAACAATTTTGGTCTTGTATCATCTTCAAAGTCAGAACTTGATTCGTCATCTGGTTCAGGTATGACTTCAGCTTCATCGGAGCTAGGTATCTCTTCCAAGGTAGCAGGGGGCTTGGGTACTGATATAACTGTGCCATGGAGGATGGGACGAATTGCTGAGTGAAGATTGGGGTATGAAATGGAATGCTTCCATTTGGAATTAAACCCTTTCACATCGCATGAACAAAAGTAACAGTCGTCACTATGGTTCTTTTGCTCTCGCCATACCATAGGAATCCCATAACGGAAAGATTTTTTCTTACCCTTGAACCAGTTTCGGAGGTCCTCAACACACCCTTTGCACACTTTATGAGGTGCCCAAACTTTATCTTGATCTCCAATTTTTAGTCCAAAGTATGCAAAGTATACTTTTTTCACAAAGTCTGTAATATTCTGCTGTTGCTTCAACACTGTATATTCACCACAGATGAAACAGAAACTGTCTGGCGAATTAATACACTTTCGCAGAGCCATAACATAACAGTTGAAGAATGACGAGCTAACATGAACTGCGATGAAAAAGTGTGAGCAGCCTAGAACCAAGAACCTGATGATGATTCGTGCACAAGTGTGGACTGCAGGAGAGAGCAGCTCTGTGTCTGTACACGAGATGTCACAGTGCTGGCCACGCCCCCCTGCACTGACCAGAGCTGCTGCTATCTGCCCTGTGTCTCCCTCCCAATGGATTCTTCAGGAAAGATTAACCCCTTCTACCATTAGAAGCACAGACTCAGGGCTGAGGCTTAGACATACAGCATGCTGCTGAGTATCCCAGTAGTCAGACATGTCACTCAGAGCAGCACTTGTATTCACCCCCTTTGCAGGGGGGGAGGGGCAAAGATTGTTTACCTGCAAATAACAACAAAGGGCCAGAAGAGAACTAGGGAAATGAGGAAATAGAATTGTTTTCCCTAAAACTTGCTTAGCTTATGTATATATTGCTGCCCATCAGATTTACAGTGCTATATTTTTTTTTACATAACTCGGACAACCCCTTTAAGGTTATTTTGGCATTTTATATCTTAAATGTACTTATGTGAATTAATTAATAGTAATTTGGACTTTAAATTTGGTTAAAAACCCATAATATAAAATAAATACCAAAAATTTAAAAAAATGTGATAAATTTGAAGACAATTTTGCATTTTTTGGCAAATCATGACATCTAGGAGTTTTTTCAATATTTTATTTGTTTTCAGCACACCAAAATACATGGAAATTAGATGAAAATAATCAAACAGCTTTTTAGTCGCAGACCTGTGTAATTTATGATTTTTCATGCAGTGCCACCCAGTTGCTTCCCAACATGTTAAACATTGAAAAATACCATGGAGATGTCACTGAAAGTGTAGAAATAACTATAGCCCAAAACAGATTTCTATGTTCAATAGTAAGAAAGATGTGACAAATACAGCAAATGCTGATATACAGCATTGCACTTTGCACTTTGCTCTTTGCCTAATTAAATCAGATGGTCTGACATTAATGTAGTACCCCTATAGTTAGCTAGGGGGAGCTATATAGGTTGCAGCTTGGCATGAGTCAGCCTTGGATGAGTCAGCCAGGTCATCAGGTCATTTTCAGGTGAAGGTTGAGAGCTATGAAGATCAGTTCCCTGATACCTCCCTCTGCTCAAGAGGCTTGAAACGTTTTTCAAAGGCAGTGGGTGAGGGTGAAGAGGGACTGATCTGCATGTTTAAGGGATCCTGACCAATCCCCAGGCAGGAGGCTTGGCATGTGGTCAGGACAGCCCATAAGTATGACTGAGCCTGCTCAGCAGCAGGAGAGTTCGGGTGCAAGATGAAGTGAGAGGCTGGGATGCAGCAGCCTGAGAGGGGGCCCAGTAGGTAGGGGCCTACATCCAGGCTAAAGTTGAAAGGAGGATCTCTCAACCTCAGCAATCCCATGAGAGACCACCTGTACAACAGGGAAGGAGCCAGCCCAGTGGAAGGCCTGAAGACAACCACCAACCCAATAAGCTTGCAGGAGAAGAAGAGTGAGTAGTCCTACGCACACCCTGGGCCAGATAAGGGGAGAGGACATTCTGGTGGGAAACTGGACTAGCCCCCCTCTGAGACTGTTGATTTAAAAGTGACAGTTTCTGTGTGCCCTTGCCCAGGGATTCTCTCAGGCAGCTGGGTGAAGGGGAGATTTCATCTGTTGTCTGAGGTGGTACACCAAGAGGGTTGGAGAGCTCTCCAAGAAGAGAATCTTTGTCTGTGGACTTGTATTTAGTTGCTAAGCAGTTTGTCCTCAAGTTTACTGTTCATTGGGCATCCCATAAACCCCTAAACCCCATCCCAGTTCAATACCCCCTAATGAAAGAAAAAAAAACTAAATCAAGGACTGTTTACTGTTTTCATGTGTGCAAGGTTGGAAGAAAATATGTGTTGTCTGGCTGTGCAGGACTAAAGGGGGCCCCAAAATGTCAGTGACCCCTAAGGGGCTAGTGCTACATCTATGATACCTGAAAGATTGGATTCTGGGCTACCAAACATTTTTAAACAATAGCTGGATAAGAGCAGGAACATGGGATTAAACAAACTGAACCTGACAGGTGTTTAAAAGTGATCAGACCAACAATAGTTGCTAAATGCAGGCACTTCATGGTACCTGCAAGTGTGTACAGTCAGGTCCATAAATATTGGGACATCGACACAATTCTAACATTTTTGGCTCTATACACCACCACAATGGATTTGAAATGAAACGAACAAGATGTGCTTTAACTGCAGACTGTCAGCTTTAATTTGAGGGTATTTACATCCAAATCAGGTGAACGGTGTAGGAATTACAACAGTTTGCATATGTGCCTCCCACTTATTAAGGAACCAAAAGTAATGGGACAGAATAATAATCATAAATCAAACTTTCACTTTTTAATACTTGGTTGCAAATCCTTTGCAGTCAATTACAGCCTGAAGTCTGGAACGCATAGACATCACCAGACGCTGGGTTTCATCCCTGGTGATGCTCTGCCAGGCCTCTACTGCAACTGTCTTCAGTTCCTGCTTGTTCTTGGGGCATTTTCCCTTCAGTTTTGTCTTCAGCAAGTAAAATGCATGCTCAATCGGATTCAGGTCAGGTGATTGACTTGGCCATTGCATAACATTCCACTTCTTTCCCTTAAAAAACTCTTTGGTTGCTTTTGCAGTATGCTTTGGGTCATTGTCCATCTGCACTGTGAAGCGGCGTCCAATGAGTTCTGAAGCATTTGGCTGAATATGAGCTGATAATATTGCCCGAAATACTTCAGAATTCATCCTGCTGCTTTTGTCAGCAGTCACATCATCAATAAATACAAGAGAACCAGTTCCATTGGCAGCCATACATGCCCACGCCATGACACTACCACCACCATGCTTCACTGATGAGGTGGTATGCTTAGGATCATGAGCAATTCCTTTCCTTCTCCATACTCTTCTCTTCCCATCACTCTGGTACAAGTTGATCTTGGTCTCATCTGTCCATAGGATGTTGTTCCAGAACTTTGTAGGCTTTTTTAGATGTCGTTTGGCAAACTCTAATCTGGCCTTCCTGTTTTTGAGGCTCACCAATGGTTTACATCTTGTGGTGAACCTTCTGTATTCACTCTGGTGAAGTCTTCTCTTGATTGTTGACTTTGACACACATACACCTACCTCCTGCAGAGTGTTCTTGATCTGGCCAACTGTTGTGAAGGGTGTTTTCTTCACCAGGGAAAGAATTCTTCGGTCATCCACCACAGTTGTTTTCCGTGGTCTTCCGGGTCTTTTGGTGTTGCTGAGCTCACCGGTGCGTTCCTTCTTTTTAAGAATGTTCCAAACAGTTGTTTTGGCCACGCCTAATGTTTTTGCTATCTCTCTGATGGGTTTGTTTTGTTTTTTCAGCCTAATGATGGCTTGCTTCACTGATAGTGACAGCTCTTTGGATCTCATCTTGAGAGTTGACAGCAACAGATTACAAATGCAAATAGCACACTTGAAATGAACTCTGGACCTTTTATCTGCTCATTGTAATTGGGATAATGAGGAAATAACACACACCTGGCCATGGAACGGCTGAGAAGCCAATTGTCCCATTACTTTTGGTTCCTTAACAAGTGGGAGGCACATATGCAAACTGTTGTAATTCCTACACCGTTCACCTGATTTGGATGTAAATACCCTCAAATTAAAGCTGACAGTCTGCAGTTAAAGCACATCTTGTTCGTTTCATTTCAAATCCATTGTGGTGGTGTATAGAGCCAAAAATGTTAGAATTGTGTCGATGTCCCAATATTTATGGACCTGACTGTATGTTAATCCTCAGTTGATTTTTTGTGTGGTGAGCCTTGGAACCAGACCAAAGGTATACCTGGGACCTCATCTTCTGTCTGTGGTAAGCCCAAACATCCAAAACAAAGCCCCAGCATTCACTAGTCCAATGTGAAAGCCTCTGCTTGCCCCTGAATTGAAGGAGGGGTTCTGAATGGGATGTTGAGGCTTGATCAAAGATGATAAAACTAACCAAAGTGCAATTGTGTTTGTGTAGTTTTCTTTAGACTTGGTGAGCTACTAAAACCCAGACCCTTACTATACATAGGACCTCAGTCAACTCTTGTCTCTTTGTGTGCTAAGTCTCAAACATCCAGATGTTCCTCAGGCCAATATAAAGCTTGTTGGGAGGTAACAAACATTGTTGCACTGTTGTTAGTTTAAGGTTGAACTCCAGGGATTATATATTTTGCAGTTACATTTGGCCAGCTTGGCACAATGTAATTATGCATATGTGATACCCAATCGGTCTAGAAACCCTTCTACATAGGAATCACAACCACCATTCAGAGAATGTCTTGTATTTTACTTTATGAATGAAAGTATTCCCTGATTGAATGAGGTGGAGAGGAAGGGTGGCGATGCGACAATCTTCACCTCGTCCAGTCAGAGAACACTTTGCATTGATTGACAAAAATGCCATCCACACTCTGAATGTTGTGCTAAAAAAAGCAACCCCTTGTGGTTACTTTGCAGAAGAACAATCGCTTGGCACAGCATCCAGAAAACCATGGCTATCATTGTAGTAACTCAGGCTACTACAGTGATTTACAGCTTCCACAGAGGCTGATCATGTATTGCTTATGCATAATTACATTGTACTAAGCTGGCCCAATGTAAGTATACAAAATATGTCATCCCTGAAGTTCTCCTTTAAGCACTTTAAATTATCTTACAAGTTCACGTTAAACATGACTATTCTGTAGGTTTGTGATACAGGATAAGTATGGATCATAAACAAATAAAGACTTTCATACTTCCCAATTAACACCATTCAGTATACTGTGCCAAGCTTTTACCAACTAATATGAGCATGGGGATACCTAAGTGTTACATCCAATTGGTCAGTTAGCTGTATTATTAATGACTTACTCATTACTGGCAATCACATTACACCAGAGAAAACTCTTTAAATGGCCATAGAATATGATTTTCTCATACGATGTAGCAGTGCTAGTGCTTCCTGCACTATACTGTATGGCTCTGCACTGTGTGTCTTTCACACATTACTTCTTTTTACGTGCATTAACTAGGTCCTCTATGGTATAACATACACGGGAAAGAAAAACAAAGATGGAAACATGTAAAAAAAACATGTCTAGCATTATTCCTGTAGGAGTGGCAGGAATACTGTCCAGGTCTTCCCCAAAAGCTCTGCCCTGCAGCCAGACACATAGACTCATTCACACAATTCTTCAATGAGCAGTCTAGCGTTGTTGTTTCTGTTGTTTATTTTTTGGAGAACTTGGATAGGGTTGAGGGAATTAAGTGGGATACTCCAAAAACAAGAAATAAGTGGGATAATCCAAAAACAAGGACTTTGATATTCTTCAGGATAAGTTATAACAAAGTCTCTGCTTGCAACAAACAGTGGACTTCGGCTTTAAGGCAGCAGTAGTAGTAGTAGCAGTAGTCTGAATGAGTATCCCTTTCCTAGAGCTACAAGAGCAGAGTCCCTTTTAAGTAGGAGAGTAAATCGACAAACCTCTTCAGAACACCAGCCGGAGTCCTCTTTAGCTAGACCTGCAGCTGACTCCCTAGCACCAGAGGGTTTTTAGAAGCACAAAGTCTCTAAGATCCTTTCAAGGGTGTCTGTACTCACAAGGCCCAAGGACAGATGGTTGCCTTCCTCCATAACAACAGACCAGATCTTCAGTAGACAGCCCATCAGTAAGCTGACTCAGCATTAAGGCCCTCAAGTAGCCCACTTGAGGCCTTTGGCAGCAGATGCAGCAGCATTGCCTGGGAGGACAGCATACCCCCTCCATGATGGATCAATCCTATACAGGAAAAAGACCCAGAGCTCAGTGTGCTCACTGAGTATATATAGTTACCCAGCATGCCATCAGAGCCTGCCTCTCTGGGATAGGTAAGGGCTGTGTCCGTATTCATGCTGCCATCTGCATAGCTCCACATCTATCATCCGGAAACCTCTCAAGCTTTCTGGATGCAGAGGGAGCTATCAGGCTGGCAGCAGTTGATCACACTGAGCAGACCTAGCTAGCAGAACACAGCAATACAGATTATAGTGTGCAAACTATGCTTTTACCTAACAACAATCACAACCATGCTGACTACAGTATGACAATTAAATTTATCAATCAAAACAAATACTACATTTTATCTATCTAAACCTAGCACCTATCTAGGTGGGTGCTACACATGTTAATAGAGAACCATTAGTTTTTGAATTAATAACAGCTAAGGATCCATTCATGTCTGGCCATTTTTCAGCATACGATACATGAAATGTATTCCTACTTACAAATATCTTTCAAATAGACAACGCATTCATTACTATGTGGCTAAATCATATATACATTATGTGGTTTAGTTCAGTGCTTAAATACATTTTGGAACATAAGCTTTGTTATGCGATAACCCAAGTTAAAAACCCCTCGCCCACTCCTGTGCCTGCCAGCCAATCAGTACACTCCCTCCACTCATGGAAGTCCCCCCTGTGTGTATTTTATACTTTTTTTACACTTATCTTTTCCTGATGTCTGCAGTACTTCACATGTTATGCAGGATCTTCTTCTTGCTAGGTGTTTCCCAGTGATACAAAGAGCGGCATTACACTGTGCATGCAGGGCACCATGGTTACACCCAATCAAGAGGCTGGGTCCACGATACCCTTCACTTTCACTATGTCCCCAGTCTGCCAGGTTGAAAGACTTAGGGCGTCATTCAACCCAAAAAACTGAAGAATTCTAGTGGTGAGAAAGAGCACTGCTGGAGACCTATGTTAAAATAAAATCACCACAAGGGACGTTACCTACTATCAATGTGTATCCATTGTGCTACTGGCTCCTGCTTTAGTTGAAATATTCCTCTTCTGACCCCCCATATTGGAAGATTGTTAAGAAAGCTAAGAAGATAGCAGAGCTGAGAGACCTATCATATGCACTTATCAAAAGTGCCCAACCATGGCCACCCTTTCCACCCCTTTCTCCATTCATATAAGCCATACTATAGCTTCTATGAATGAAAAACAATCCATGAATTGAGGAGGCGGACCTTTTGTTCATTCACCCCATCCTCCATTCACACCATTCATTGAGTACTTTTCATTCATGTAAGCTATACTACAGCTTATTTGAATGAAGGAGGAGGGTGGAAAGGGGGTGAAAGAGAAATTAATTTTTCCTTGATTGTAGCTCACTAATGTATAGCAATCCTTCCAAAACCTGTTTCAGGGGCCATATAAAGACATTCCATAAGGAATGGTTTTACCTTAGATGACTTCATACTGTAGGAATGTCATTGTGAACTGACCAACTGACCAAGGAAAGTGTTGTTTCCCTTGAAAGGTAATACATGCACGTGCCTAGTTTGATCATCTTTGCCAAGCCAGAAACGGGGAACTCCGTAGCGAAAAGGCATCTATAGCTAAGTATTCTTGTTACATTTTCCAATATTATTACATATGTCATCTTTATCTGTTATCATTTAATTACATGTTATATACAGTTTGATTTTACCTACAAACATTTGTGTGATCTCTCTTTGTACATCTAAAATAACCCAGAAACTTAGACTATCACATAACTGTGATAAAACAGAGAGGCATGATCAACACTATTGATGAATGCATATGACAGGTCCCTTAGCTCTATTAACCCTTGCCACACTGGATGATTACAATGGTGGGGGTGAGGGGCACTGGAGGAGGAAGATTTTAACTAAAGGTTCCTACAGCACAAGGGACACACCACATTAATAGTAGGTAATAACCCTTGTGCTGAATTTTCTTTTTTACTAAACGTAGGCTTTAAACTACCTGGTGCTCCATTTAAAGTGGTTGTAAATCCTTACATATACCCAGAGAAATGACTGGCCTTAGGTGATACACCAAGACTAAATATATCCTCCTACATAAGTTGTACCTGTCTATCTGCAGTCTTCTCTTCTCTACATATGTTCAAAATCCAGAATTTATAAAGCTTGTCTGAGAGTTCAGAAAAAAAGAGGCAGAGAGTTGAAATGACACACTGAATAGCTCAGTGAGGAAAGCTGTGAGAGCTGATTTGAGGGAAGAGACACAGCTCACAGGAACAGAGTTGAGGCTGACAATCAGCTGTTTTCCTCCCTTGTCACCAACTTGACAGAAGTGATTGATGTTCATAGCAGAGACAGGAAGCAGCAGACAGAAATGACACTTAGTGCTCTTAAATGAGACACGTATACACTATAGAGTGATATACTTTGTTCATATTTCGTATCTGAGGTTTACAACCACTTTAAAAAATAGCAATGATCTTGACTATAAGAACGTCTCCTTTAATTAGTGGCAAATAGACTAAAACATGTATTGTGCATTTCTGTAGATTTGTTCTGTGCCTGCATCCTGGAAAATGTACAATTTTGTATTCTACTTCCCCATTCTACAAAAACATGAAAAAAAAACTAACATCAACCAACATTAAAAAGGGAAAAAAGAAAGACTGTACTACTGATGGCCAAGTGTTTGAAACACTGTAAACTGTATAAGCGTTTAGATGATTTGCAACATCTGCATCAAGTAGGGTCAAAGATAGAATTAGGCTAGCTAGTTCTTCATTTAGTAATGAATGTACATTTATATTTATATATATATTAAGGAAAATGATAGCCATATCCATTTTACTGTCCTAACCTGGGTATGAAATTGATATAATATACCAGGGAATTAAAATTTAGCTGTAGTAAGCCTGAGGCAGAGTAAAATGACACATGTTGCTATTACAATAACAGATGTGCTTATGGCAAGAGCCAAGAAATACATTTATACCATTCAGTAAAACCATGTGATATAGAGAGCTTAGCGGAAACTAAATTACGGTATATAAAAAGTTTTTCTACATATACCTCACTCATGATATACCCAAATCTAGGTACAATCTAGGAGTTTCAGAGTCCTTGCACATGGTAATGATGTCATAATACCAAATCCTTCTGGCAGAAAGTTCCCACATAAAAAAGCACAAGTATGGTCCATTTAGTGTGCATGTTTAACTGTGAGTAGATGCATTAATATCCATACAAATAAATGCTTGTAAAAATTCCAGAATGATTATTACAGCTCCCAGAATTGAATGGGTATGATTTACACATCTATGCGCTTATTGAAGCGTAAATGAGTAAAATACTGTATAGTAATGCAAATTTTATATTACAAATCCTAACAAAGTGCTAGTTTACTGACATTTACTTGCCTGTGTGTACAGGCCTGTTGAAAGCCATAGGCTACATTTGGATCACTTAAAAACAAAAACCTGAACCTCTAAAAAATGTGGCATTTTTGTGTTCGTGTGATGAGCTGTACTTTTTTTTATATTTTGTTTTACTATTTATTTACAAACTTTATTTTGGAAATACACATATGTTACAGAATGCTCTTAAATTGTAAGCTCCAAGGAGCAGGGACCTCCTATCCCTCTTGTATTGAACTGTATTGAAGTGTATTGTCTCCAGTTATATTGTAAAGCGTTGAGCAAACTGTTGGCGCTATATAAATCCTGTATAATAATAATGCACCCATGAGATCGTATACCATGCACACTATGGGGGGGGGGGGGGTACTAAAACTGGTGTACACAGAATCTGTAATCAATCAGCCTCTAACTTCAACTTGTTCAATCATGCTTTGACAATATAGCCTAGAAGCTGGTTGGTTATGATGCACAGATGCACCAGATTCCGTGTGCACCAGTTTTAGTAAATCATCCCTTGGATTTATAAAGAGAATACAGCAGGAGCTATTTGTCTGTCTCTCCTTCTCAAATTGAAAATCTTGAAAGAACAGACTGAAAACAGCTGTAGGAGGGAGCAGTGATAAGGAGAAGTCACTGTTATGACACATTCAGTCCTGTGTGTAAATTTCAGTTTGAGCTACTGAGCTCTGTAAACATTAGGCTTCTATCAGCAAAGCAGACAAAAATAGACAGATGAAAATGTGATTAGAACTCCATATGCTAACATGAGGTTAAAAATAGGAAATATGAAGATACCATTCTTCAGATTTACTTGACAAAAATAAAATGAAAAACACATGTAATACAAATATTTGTTTGTAAGCAAAATAAAACTAATAGGAAAATATATGCAAAACAATTATACATTTGTCAGTCCATTCTGAAATTAGTTAATCAGTAACCTGATGTTTTCAAAAAAGAAACTGAAGTGGATGTACAATAATCTCCCTTACTTTAGTATTTGTCCTTGGCTTCATTTTCATTGACTAGGAGTTAGTTGAGTTGCTTATTTTTTATCCAAGTCTCTAGTCATATACCTTTATTTTAAACTATTTTAACTTAAAGGTTCACCTTTAGAACATGTTACGTGTTCCACCCGTTTTTAGGGTAGAACATGTAACATGTTCCCATAGCTACAGCCGCCCCTGCCGCCTCCTCCCTCTGGCAGATAGTACAGGGAGAAGTTTCCCCTATCTGTCAGATTTGAAAACAATGCGGCCGTTCACGGGCTTCCATGAATGAATGAACTGCAAGTCCCGGCAGCCTTAGTGGCTGTGGGCTTGTAGTTTTCAATGAACTACTACAGCACCGTGGTAGTTCTTTGAAGCTTCCTGTCAGTATATCTGCTTGCTCGTACATCCCCTGTGGCAAGCAGATATTCTGACAGGTCTGCAGGTGCCCTGCATGGCATCAGCGATCTACTGATCGCTGGTGCAAAGCTTTCCAGGCTCCTATGGACAAAAATTTACCTGCAAAAAATGTGCATTTATTATTTTTGTCCAAAAGGTGAACTTATCCTTTAAATTAAATTTCCAGGTTAGAAATCACCCCCACCCCCAGAGAACCCTCTCTGTCTTATTTTTTTGGTTTCTCTATGCATATCATTTTCCTGATGTCTTGGGTTCAACTATGAATTCACAGTAGGAAGGTTGAAGGCAGGGATGTGGCTACAGGGGTTGCAATTCCTACCCGGCCTCATGCTGCAGGGGGCCCGTGTGTTCCCCTTTATGCCTGGATAGGAGGAACCAATCTCTCCATGTTCATCCAGTAGCCTCAGAATGCTTGCAGGAGAGGAGAAGCAGGCATTCAGCAGCTGCAGGAGGAACATGAACAGATGGATTCCTCTATATGCAGCTGCCCTGCTGCTGCTCCTTCTATCTAGCTTCTTTCGTTTCCACCTGAGCTGAGAAAGCTGGCTCTAACAGTGTCGTTCCCCTCCAAACCCCACAGACAGGAGAGAAGAGAGAGTTGCTTCTGCTCTGCACTGACAGTTCCCTCCGCGCACAGGTGGGGGAGGAGAGAGAGCTGCTTCTCTTTCTTTCTTTTCTCTTCTCTTTCCTTCTTTTCTCTTTACTTTCTTCCTTCCTTCCTGCCTTCCTTTCCGCCTTCCTGCCTTCATTCTTTCCTTCCTTCCTTTTTAGATTCCCGATATCTCACATAAGCCCCCCAACAGGGCTCCTAAAAAATTATATTTTATACATATTGTAAAAAATTATATTTAAAAAAAAAACAAACTAGAGCAGTGACGGAACTACCAGGGCACAAAGGTCGCAATTGCGACTGGGCCCTGGGGTTCGGCCACTGGGCTCAGAGGGAAGGGCCCTGGCCAGGCGTCAGGGGTGCCCTTCATAGTTTCTTTCATCGGGGCCCTAAAGGTTCTAGTTACACCACTGGTTGAAGAACCAGGTGTCATTCAGCCTGGAAGAAACTGGCAGTGGAGGATGAGGTGGGCAGTGCTGGAGAATAGAGATGACAAGTACTGAATGGCAAAAAATATTTTTACTACAGGACGGAGGATCATTAGGAAAAAAAAAACACCAAAGCATCAGCATGAGAGCCAGGCCACTAAGCACTTCTTGAAAGAAAGGTCAACAATTGCAGCTTACTTACAGTGCCTTGAAAAAGTATTCCTACCCCTTGGAATTTTTCGCATTTTGTCATGTTACAACCAAAAACATAAATGCATTTTACTGGAATTTTATGTGATAGACCAACACAAAGTGGCACATAATTGTGATGTGGAAGGAAAATGATAAATGGTTTTCAAAATTTTTTACAAATAAATAGAAAACTGTGGCGTGCATTTGTATTCAGCCCCCCTGAGTCAATACTTTGTAGAGCCACCTTTCGCTGCAATTACAGCTGCAAGTCTTTTTGGGGATGTCTCTACTAGCTTTGCACATCTAAAGAAGGAAATTGTAGCCCATTTCTATTTGCAAAATAGCTCAAACTCTGTCAGATTGGATGACGAGGGTCTGTGAACAGCAATTTTCAAGTCTTGCCACAGATTCTCAATTGGATTTAGGTCTGGAGTTTGACTGGACCATTCTAACACATGAATATGCTTTGATCTAAACCATTCCATTGTAGCCCTGGCTGTATGTTTAGGGTCGTTGTCCTGCTGGAAGGTGAACCTCTGCCCCAGTCTCAAGTTTTTGCAGACTCTAATAGGTTTTCTTCTAAGATTGTCCTGTATTTGGCTCCATCTATCTTCCCATCAACTCTGACAAGCTTCCCTGTCCATGCTGAAGAAAAGCATCCCCACAACATGATGTTGCCACCACCATGTTTCACGGTGGGTATGGTGTGTTCAGGGTGATGCGCAGTGTTAGTTTTTCGCCACACATAGCATTTTGCTTTTAGGCCAAAAAGTTAAATTTTGGTCTCATCTGATAAGAGCACCTTCTTCCACATGTTTGCTGTGTCCCCCACATGGCTTCTCGCAAACTGCAAACTGGACTTCTTATGGCTTTCTTTGAACAATTGCTTTCTTCTTGCCACTCTTTAATAAAAGCCAGATTTGTGGAGTGCACGACTAATAGTTGTCCTGTGGACAGATTCTGCCACCTGAGCTGTGGATCTCCTCCAGAACTGCCATGGGCCTCTTGGCTCCTTCTCTGATTAATGCTCTCCTTGCCAGGCCTGTAAGTTTAAGTGGACGGCCATCTCTTGGTAGGTTTGCAGTTGTGCCATGCTCTTTCCATTTTTAGATGATGGATTGAACAGTGCTCAGCGAGATGTTCAAAGCATGGGATATTTCTTTATAACCTTTTTTTTTATATTTAAATATTTATTAATTTTCCATATAAAATACATGTTCCATCATTGCTCTCATATAACATACAAAACCATCAATTATATCCCTTTCTGTCACTATTGCCATAAGCCCCCCCCCACCTATCTAAAACCCCACCCACCCTCTATCCTACCCCCCAAGACCCCCCACTCTGTATTTCTCCACTATATCTCTCCCTAAACAAGGGGCACTTTCATATATCCCACTCTACTGCTTCCTGTATTTCACCTTGGGCACAAAATCTTCCCATTTTCCCCACCTCATATAATATAAACCCATGTTGTCTTCTTGCATATAATACAGTTTCTCCATCCTACATATCTGGTTCACTCTCTCCACCCAGTCCTCCTCGCTCGGCACCTCTGACCTATACCAAAACTTAGGTATCAAACCTTTTGCTGCATTTAAATAATACCATATACCCGTATCCTTATATTTGTTCACTGATAGTTCTGTATTATGTAATAGACATATCCCTGGATCCAATTCCATCTTTGTCTCGGAATTTCCGAGACAAAGATGGATTTCTTTATAACCTAACCCTGCTTTAAGCTTCTCCACAACTTTATCCCTGACTTGTATGGTGTGTTCCTTTGCCTTCATGATGATATTTGTTCACTAATGTTCTCTAACAAACCTCTGAGGACTTCATAGAACAGCTGTACTTATACTGAGATTAAATGACACACAGGTGGACTCTATTTACTAATTAGATGACTTCTGAAGGCAATTAGTTCCACTAGACTTAAGTTAGGGGAATCAGAGTAACGGGCTCTGAATACAAACGAACGCCACACTTTTCAGAAATGTATTTGTAAAAAATTTTGAAAACCATTTATCATTTTCCTTCCTCTTCACAATTATGTGCCACTTTGTGTTGGTCTATCACATAAAATCCCAATAAAATACATTTATGTTTTTTGTTGTAACATGACAAAATGTGGAAAATATCAAGGGGTGAATCATTTTTCAAGCCACTGTCTTTCTCTCACAAATGCTGATAATTTGTAAGTGTATCTAGCCAAAATTAAATTTGCTGAAGAAAGGTCAGAATATGATGGATTCTGTTTGGTTAATAAAGTTTAACTGCATTAGGAATCAGCACTCCTTTTAGGTCTGTTAAATTCAGACCAGTTATAGCAAAAGGTTAGATAGTGGTGAACTGTTGACTTTTTGTTAAGCTCCCTTCTTGCAACTTTCAGAATCAAATGGACATAAAGTCGTTTTTTTCATATCCCCCCTTAATCCCTGGATCCATTTACTTAGTCTTGGTCAATGTGTGAATTTTTAAAGCAAGACACACACTAGTAATAGCTAGGCAAGTGTTCACAGCTGCTCGTTGGCGTGTTGCAGCTGTCCGGAAAGAAAAAACAAACTCGCCTGCTCTATTACAGGGAAGTGTTGATTAACATTGCTCTTGGGTAAAGCTTTTCTTAGGTCATATATTTGTTTTACAGGATTCAATATTTGGAGTTGTTTCATCGGAACACTTCACGTGCATATGTTTTCCAAGTATTGAGATTGGAATCTTGCTGGCTTTGAATGTAACTTCTGTACACACACCTAAATGATAACTCTTTCATCAGATGCAGATACAGTGTTATTGTCAAAACCTTTCCATAGTCATTACCATGTCTGTATTTATCAGTGTTTTTTATACTGATAACATAACGGGGGTTGATTTAATTAAAGGATAAGTTCAGCTTTCCACAAAAATTAATAAATGCTAATTTTATTGCAGGTATTAGGAGCCTGTAAAGCATTGCACCAGCGATCAGTAGATTGCTGATGCCAAGAAGGTCTCCTGCACACTGTCAGCATATCTGCTTGCTCGTATATCCTGTCCGGGCAAGCCGACACTTCTGACAGGAAGAATCAATGACAGGAAGAGTCGACAGCGCTCACAGTGCCGTGCAGGGGCGGACTGACAACTCATGGGGCCCCCCGGGCAATAGGGGATCATGGGGCCCCTGTGTCCTTGCCCAAACTCAAAAAAGCCTATGAAAAAGGTACCAGGGGCATCTCATGGGGCCCCCTACTGACCCCGGCCCTCGGGCAGTGCCCGAGTTTCCAAATGGTCAGTCCGCCCCTGGTGCCGTGGTAGTTCACTGAGGACTACAAGCCGACAGCAGCTAAGGCTGTCGGGACTTGTAGTCCATTCATTCACTGCTCCGCCAACACGGCTGCGCTTTTTTGAAAACTGACAGCTAATGAGCTAGTACGGGGAACTTCTCCCTGTATTTCTGTCACGTGGGTTGGGCTTGCATCGGGTGGCAGCTGCAGGATTGGGAACATCTTATACATACAAGTTCCATATGGCTGTTCTTTAACATGTGAATGCTACTGTTCTGTAGGACACTGCCATCGTGTGGTGGCTTTAACATCCTGAATTAGACATTTATAGCAGGGTGTTACATATAAATATTTGTGATGACTTCCATTTCATGCCATGCTGGAGCACTTTTTCAGTCAAATGGGGCAAAGCAGGTGTTCCCTCCCCCAAATACAGTTATCAACCAGTTCATGTCTGGCCTATAGTCAAATTATGGAAGGGCGGGACATTCACCATTCTGGGTGGACATCATATGACGTCCTCCAGGAACACATCTTGCACACGGACCATGCAGACCGACACAGCAGATGACCGATCAGTGTACGGCCACTGCGGATGCCATGTGATCTCTGTGACAAGTGTACACAATGGATGTCTTTCATTCATTACATCCATTCTGTACTATTGTGTTGATCTCTGTGATTGGTCACAGTGATCACATGGTTCAGACAGGGCCAATTACAGCCCATCTGTACCATGTGATAGCTGTGGCCAATCACAGCTAACCACAATAGTAAACACTGAATTAATCAATTTCATTCAGTAAAAATGGTTGCTTATAACAGTGAGATGCATTGGTATAAGCAATCATAACGTGAAAAAAAAGTCCTGATTATTTTCCCATATTTGCTATTGTAACGTTATATTGCTCTGGTCCCAGTGTGTTGAAAAAAAAAAGAAAAAAAAAAGTAAGAAAAAAAGAATAAAGAAGAACATCTTTTTTTTCTTTTACATACTGTCACCAGTTAGTGTCCCTGGTCACTGCCACTGCCTGATCACTGCCACACAAGTTATATGATGTGGAAAAAATGTGAAAAAAAAATATTTTTTAATTTCTTAATCTTCCAAAAAAAGTGACAAAAAAATCACAACTTCAAAAAACTTGCCATGCCTCTTACTAAGTACCTTGGACTGTCTACCTTCCAAAAAGCAGTCATTTGTGGGATAGTTGTACTGTCTTGGCATTTTTGGGGCCTCAAGAAATGAGTCAGTACATCAGGGCTGATGGATTTTCAGAAATATATACTATAGTTTGTGGACTGTCTAACTTTCCCACACACTAATATACACTGATTCGGGTTATTTTCAACAAAGAAATGTAGCAGAATACAGTTTGGCCTAAATTTATGAAGAAAGAATATTTATTTGCAAAATTGCATAACAGAAAGGAAGAAAAATGCATTTTCTTTTCAACATTTGCTGTCTTTTTTTGTTTAGCAAAAAATAAAAACAATGGTGATTAAATAGCACCAAAAGAAAGCTCTGTTTGTGTCAAAAAAATGATAACATTTTAATATGGGTACAGTGTCGCATGACCACACAATTGTTTTTCAAAGTGTGATAGCACAGAAATCTGAATATTGGCCTGAGCAGGAAGGGGGTGAAAGTACCTGGTATTGCAGTGGTTAATCTATGTTGATATACAGGCTATTATTACTATGCACCACCTTGGTGTTGACCTACCGCTTTTCTCTGTTGCTGACATAGAAAAGGTTGCATCCTACTAGCCAATAACAGTTCCTGAGATAATTTTTTTTTCCGTGTGAAGTGTTGCTATTGTTTCCCACAGAAACAGCCCTGCACTTTCACCCAACTACCTAGCCAATGAACCACTTTGGGGACATAAAATACCTTTATAATGCTATTGCATTTGGCATCAAATTTACATGAATTAATTAGCTTTTAATTAAAACCATGGTAATACTAGTGAGAACTGGATGTTCCACTGTACCATACTGCTCCTGTAAAGTACACACCTTACACGAGAAGCTTATATCTTTCAGAAAGCAATCTGATATTTGGCCACAATGTACCTTTTCACTCAAAATTTAGATATCTCTCCAGTTTCCTTAAAAAGGGTCTGTTAATGGTCACCATTCATGTAAATTGTAGCCTTGTGCGTTTATTTGTTACACATGGAACAATGAAAGCATCTGAAACACCTGTGTCTTTGCTTTGCATGGGTCACAATCATAGTGTAAGTGGCATAACATGAAAAGCTTGAGAAAGCATATAACTAGTGATTTCCTCAGCAGTGTGTTCAAACCAACAGAAAGAAAGCTTTGTTTTTCATTTTGCTCCCTGTATAATTTTATTTGTTTGGTGTCCTCTTGATGCAGCTCAGCCAGTCATTCTTTGTCCAATCTATGGCAGTTTTCTTTGTCAGGAATATTCCCATACATTCTTTAGAAAGCCCTTTCCTTCGCACATTCCGCTTTCTTAAAGAAATCATAAAGCAATCTGAAGCTAGTCTATTGTTCGGCATGTTAACTAACAGATATTTGATCCCACATACTGTACACTGCCAGGCATTAATTCACCAGGCCAAACAATCTACTGCCAAACAGTATTCATGTACACATTTGAACTGTTCTAAATAATAAACCGTCATCAGACACAGCAATCTATGTACACTATATTGCCAAAAGTATTGGGACACCCCTCCAAATCATTGGATTCAGGTGTTCCAATCACCTCCATGGCCACAGGTGTATAAAATCAAGCACCTAGGCATGCAGACTGCTTCTACATATATTTGTGAAAGAATGGGTCGCTCTCAGGAGCTCAGTGAATTCAAGCGTGGTACCGTGATAGGTTGCCACCTGTGCAATAAGTCCATCCATGAAATTTCCTTGCTACTAAACATTCCACAGTCAACTGTTAGTTGTATTATAACAAAGTGGAAGCAACTGGGAACAACAGCAACTCAACCATGAAGTGGTAGGCCACGTAAAATGACAGAGCGGGGTCAGCACATGCTGAAGCGAACAGTGCGCAGAAGTCGCCAACTGTCTGCAGAGTCAATAGCTAAAGACCTTCAAACTTCATGTGGCCTTTAGTTTAGCACAACAACAGTGCATAGAGAGCTTAATTGAATGGGTTTCCATGACCGACCAGCTGCATCCAGGCCTTACATCGCCAAGTACAGTCGGATGCAGTGGTGTAAAGCACGCCACCACTGGACTCTAGAGCAGTGGAGATGTGTTCTCTGGAGTGACGAATCATGCTTCTCTGTCTGTCAATCCAATAAATGTGTCTGGGTTTGGCGGTTGCCAGGAGAACGGTACTTGGCTAACTGCATTGTGTCAAGTGTAACATTTGGTGGAGTGGGGATTATGGTGTGGGGTTGTTTTTCAGGAGTTGAGCTTGGCCCCTTAGTTCCAGTGAAGGGAACTCTTAAAACATCATTTGGACAAATTCATGCTCCTAGCTTTGTGGGAACAGTTTGGGGATGCCCCCTTCTTGTTCCAACATGACCAATGCACAAAGCAATGTCCATAAAGTCATGGATGAGTGAGTTTGGGGGGGAGGAACTTGACTGGCCTGCCACAACACCATAGAACACCTTTTGGATGAATTAGAGTGGAGACTGGGAGCCAGGCCTTCTCGTCCGACATCAGTGCCTGACCTCACAAATGTACTTCTGGAAGAATGGTTAAACATTCCCATAGAAACACTCCTAAACCTTGTGGACAGCCTTCCCAGAAGAGTTGAAGCTGTTATAGCTGTAAAGAGTGGGCCAACTCATTATTGAACCCTACGGACTAAGACTGGGATGCCATTAAAGTTCATGTGAACGTAAAGACAGGCATCCCAATACTTTTGGCAATATAGTGTACCTCTGGTTATTGCTTAACTACAAGTATCGGCATGTTCTATCATACACTTGCAATGTAGAAATCAAAAATGACCATCCAAAACAGTTTAAAGCAGAGCTCCACTCAAAAGGGGAAGTTCCGCTTTAAGGACTGCTCCCCTGCTCCCCATTAAGGACTGGCACCTTTGGGAGGTAGGGGGGAGCGGGTACCCGAATTTGACAGGTACCCGCTCCCACTTCCGGTTCGATCACCTAGGCGACCGAAAGCGGAAGGTGTCCTCCCTCCCCACCATTCATGAAGTGCAGCGCTACTCGTGCATGCCCAGTGGGTACCCGTCTGTGAAGCCGCAAGCTGTCACAGCCAGGTGCCCACAGTGAAGATGCCAGCCTCCTGGAATACAGGATGGCCAGTGAAACGGGCTGCAGGGGACACACAGCGGGACCAAGGGACAGGTAAGTAGCTGTTTTTTAAAAGTCACAGCTACAGTTTTTGTAGCTGCTGACTTTTATTTTTTGACAGGGTGAGTGGAACTCCACTTTAATTGCCAGTCTCCACAAAACCAATATTTTTGTCTTTCCCACACTCACCTTCCAGTTTATTAGGTATACTTTGCTAGTACCTGGTTGGACCCACTTTTGCCTTCAGAACTGCCTTAATTCTTCGTGGCATTGATTCAACAAGGTTTTGGAAACATTCCTCAGAGATTTTGGTCCATATTGACATGAGTCACTGTTGCCTTTCTATTATCTCAAACCAGTCTGCCCATTCTCCTCTGACCTTTGACATCAACAAGGCATTTTCATCCACACAACTACCGCTCATTGGATATTTTCTCATTTTCAGACCATTCTCTGTAAACCCTAGAGATGGTTTGCATGAAAATCCCAGTAGAGCAACAGTTTTTAAAATACTCAGACCAGCCTTTCTGGCACCAACAACCATGCCACGTTCAAATTCACCTAAACCACCTTTCTTCCCCATTCTGATGCTCAGTTTGAACTTCAGCAAGTCATCTTCACCATGTCTACATGCCTAAATGGATTGAGTTGCTGCAATGTGATTGGCTGAATAGCATTTTGTGTTACCAAGCAGGTATTTAACAGGTGTACCTAATAAAGTGGCCAGTAAACTTATAGGTTGCTTGGCTGAAATGTTTCCTGGGTTCTTTTATTTTTATGGTCTTTGATGATGGGAACTTTGCACATGTATCTCTAGGTCTGGCTACCTGCCAATGCTTTCACACTGCTGGGCTTATCATTCATTTTAAGATATGGACCATGCATTAGAAAAACAAATGGCTTGACCCTGTCCTTATCAGATAACCCAATGGACACTCAGATTGAGGGTTGTACTGTTTAGGATCCTCATAGAAAACTATAAAAAGCACTTTGTGGGGTCTAGTTATCAATGTTTTTACCCATGGCACAACTTTTACCTAGGTTTCCTCATTTATCAGTCAGATTCGGATGGAATAATGTGTGAATCTTAGCTGACAATTGTGTAATCTTGGGTAAAACTTGAAAAATGGACCCCACAGGTACCGTTGTGCTCAAAAGTTTACATACCCTGGCAGAAATTGTGAAATTTTGGCATTGATACTGAAAATATTACTGATCATGCCAAAAAATGCTCTTTTATTGAAGGATGATGATCATATGAAGCCATTCATTATCAAATAGTTGTTTGGCTCCTTTTTAAATCATAATGATAACAGAAATCACCCAAATGGCCATGATCAAAAGTTTACATACCCTGGAATGTTTGGCCTTGGTACAGACACACAAGGGGACACACACGGGTTAAAATGCCAATTAGAGGTTAATATCCCACATCTGTGGCTTTTTAAATTGCAATTAGTGTCAGTGTATAAATAGTCAATGAGTTTGTTAGCTCTTATGTGGAAGCACTGACTAGGCTAGATACTGAGCCATGGGGATCAGAAAAGAACTGTCAAACGTCCTGCGTAACAAGGTAATGGAGCTTTATAAAGATGCAAAAGGACATAAAAAGATGTTCAAAGCCTTGAATATGCCAATCAGTACTGTTAAATTACCTATTAAGAAGTGGAAAGTTTGGGGATCTCTTGATACTAAGCCAAGGTCAGGTAGACCAAGAAAGATTGCAGCCACAACTGCCAGAAGAATTGTTCGGGATCAATGCCAAAATTTCACAATTTCTGCCAGAGTATCTAAACTTTTGAGCACAACTGTATGTCAGAGGTACCAATGCAGCAAATTAGGATTTTCCAACTTGTTGGAAACTGTCCATACCACCTCAACCCTCCCTTCTAAAGCCTAGTACACACGATCAGAAAATCAGATGAAAAAAACAGCTTTCAGAGCGATGGTATGATAATCTGATTGTTGGTACACAGCTTTCGACAACCAATCACAACAGTTCTTGCAACAATATCCAAAGGGACAAGCACGAAACGTTTTGTCAGACGATACCAGCAATTTTCGTTTAATCAGCACAATATTAGTATCTGTATCAGTACAGAAACAGAAGAATACATTACAATACAATACAACATCACTTCTGAAGTTGTATTCTGTCGTACGACAATTTTTGTAACTTTAGTAATCTCTTCATTTCTGATATGAGACTAACAGGCAAAAATACAGATGATCGTTTGTCTGATATTCTCATCGTGTATACCAAATAGTACTCATCTTGTCACTTGTGGCAACTTATGGCAGAAGTGAAAATCAAAAACGTGATCCAAATCTGCTAAAAGTGTATGTTTCAGTTCAGCACACTGGAGGTTACTGGAAACAAAAGTACTCTTTCATTACTAATGGAAAAGTATGATTTAACTAACAAAAAAAGTAATTTTTAGCAAAAGTAAAAAAGAAAAAAAAATCTACTGTTTATAGGCTCTACTAAGAAGTGATAAGTGAATAACTGAAGATTTTTTTTCAGACATAAACTGTTGGTTACGTACACATATACAATAAAATAAAGGGTTATCGGTGTACACAAATTTCTGGCAGAATAACTCTCATGCCCTATGCAGCCAATGGGTAAAGATTACAGTTGATTACAAAACACACTTTCCACTATACAAGATCCCTAGTGCCATACGCAGACAACAATGGTGATTCTTATGCAGCATGTATACCTCATCCAAACCTCTGCTCTCCAATAGGGATGAGTGAAGTGATTTCTACAAAAGTAATTTTGCTACAAAATTTTGGCAAAGTTGAACTTCCCAGTTTTGTTCACTTAAAGCGGACTTTCCACCTCAGTGACAAGTGACACATTTGTTTTATCTGCTTTTTCAAGGTGTCCCTTCCCCTTACACACTGGATAAAAATGCAAAATAAAACCTGTGAGGGTAGAAGGATTTAGATAACATACTTACTTTTCCCCCAGACTTCCTTTGGTAGCACCTAGGCAAGGGTGACAATCATCCCCCTTCCAGCCAGATCTTGGAGAATGTTGAGTAGCTCAAATCTCTTGGGAAGATGATTCTGCACTATGCTACAGAATCTTCTCATGAGATCTGGGATACTTAGTATTCCCAGGAATCTTGCTGGCAGAAGGATGACATCACCCCCTATTACTATGTAAGTCAGGGAAAGGTGAGTACATTATATAATTCCCCCTTCTTCCCACAGGTTCTTTTATGCAGCAGTTAACCACTTCCCTACCACACTATAGCGTAAAGACGGATACAGCGCAGCTTTTGAAGTTCTGGGAGAGATTCCATGGATGTTCTCCTGAGAATGGACTTTCCGCGTGCCTTGGACACAAGGAGCATCACAGATTGTGGTAAAGGGCCAATCACAGCGGCAGTTTATCACTTGATCGCCGTGTCCAATGACAAGTGATCACAAATGTAAACATGAAAGGTCATCAGGGTTTGACAGCTCTCCTGAGGGAAGGAAGATGGACCTGTTGCTGGACAGTGAGCTTAAAAGTTTTCAAGTGCTTTACAGTGCCACTTATCAGTGCTCATCGGTGCCATCAATGTCCATCAGTGCTGCCTCATCAGTGCACCAAAGTGCCTTTTATCAAAGCCCATCTGTGCCGCCCCATCTGTGGAGCCTCATCAGTGCTCATCAGTGCCCATCAGTGCAGCCTCATTAGTGCACATCAGTGCAGCCTCATCAGTGTAGCCTCATCAGTGCATATCAGTGCAGCCTCATTAGCACCCATCAGTGCAGTCTCATCAGCACCCGTCAGTGCAGCCTCATTAGTACCCATCAGTGCAGCCACATCTGTCCCAGTGTCCCATCACAGCAATGTGTCACCACAGCTACTATGTACTGTCTAAAAAATTCTTTACCATTTCAGATCCTCAATATGACCAGCAAGAGCAGTGGGTAGCTCTCTGTGTCTGATTCGGAATTCGAACTAGCGTTAAGTAGTGGGTCTGTAACAGAATCAGAGGAGGAAGAAATGATGCCGAAAAATGAATTAGATGGTCTGGCGAGTAACCACCAGTGATGCAATGGCAACCACCAGTAGTGCGGTACCTCTGCATGAAAAGCCAGGTGCTAGGGGGTGTAACGTCAACTCCAAGGGGTTAGGGCCCATGCCAGTCTCCCTGATGAATGCACTTGAAAACCTGGTATGGCTTCCCCCTTACTTAGGAGCAGCTAATATGCCCCTTTTTACTACATAGCCAGGTGTTCAGGTCAACAAAAAATGTAGTATCCATTGATTTTTGAAATCTAATTTTCACCAAAGATTTATTCGGTTGTGGATCCAGTTGTGGATCAGTGCAACCTTTATTGGCCATAATCCAAATTTAAATTATGCCCATCTGCATGAATGGAAACAATTAGCAGTGGAGGAATTCAAAATCTTTTTTAGGCTTCACATTTATTATTGGAATTACAAAAAAATGAGTTACACTCTTACTCGTCTACCCACTCCATTAATCACATGCTCATTTATTCATTCGTTATGCCAAGAACACAATATTTGATGATCATGTGGTTCCTCCATTTCAGTGATAACACACAGCACCCTTCCTGAAATGACCCTGCATATGAGAAAGTTTATAAAATTTGGCCACTGCTTAATTTTGTCTCTGAGAAAATTTCCCAATGGTATATCCCAGACCAAAAAATTTGTGTGGATGAGTCACTTGTCCATTTTACTGGCAGGCTGGGCTTCAAGCAGTTCATCCTCAGTAAAAGGGCCAGATATGAGGTGAAACTGTATGAGATGTGCAAAAGAGCCACGGGGTGCACGTATGCCTTCCTCCCAGCTGCATCCCCCTGACTCCCAGACTATATTGGAACCAGTGTGAAAATCATTTGGGATCTTGTATTCCTACTCCTCAAAAAAGGATATAATCTACACATTGGTAACTATTGCACCAGCCTGCCCATTTTCTGCAGTCTTTATCAGAAGCAAACACTAGCATGTGGCACAGTAAGAGCTAATAGGCTGGTGAATTCAAAACTATAAAGAGGGGGGTGGTGAGTTTGTGAAACAAGGAAGCATTGGCTATGAAGTGGATGGACAAACAAGACGTATACAAGCTTTCCTCAATCCACAATGACACCTCTGTGGAAATCCACAGAAGGAATGGCCCAGTCCAGAAACCCAAATGTGCACAAGTACAATATGTTTGTCAGGGATCCCGGGCTCTCGGCGGTGCGCGCATGCGCAGAGTGCCGATCCGTCCAAGCCGGCGAGCACAGAGTCCTCGGCGATCGCGGCGGCGGCCGCGCATGCGCACTAGCGATCGCGGCCGCACCAATGGAAGAACAGGGCGCTCTATTTAAAACTGCCCTGTGCATATCCAAGTTGCCGCAAGGTCTTGTTCCTGTTCCTGTAAGTACGTTTCCTGTTGCCAAGCTCTGCCTGTTCTGATTTATGCTGACCCTCTCCTGTTCTGACCCCGGCTCATTCCTGACCATCCTTCTACCTGACCCTCGGTACCGCGCTGCCCGCTACCTGCTGAACCTGGCTTGTGACCCCGACCATTCTCCACTTGCTCCCCCTGTACCACGCTGCCCGCATGATACCGACCCGGCTAGTCTGACCTCGCTCACTCCTAGCAGTCACCCATCCATCCCGCTCGGATCGGGATCTGTCATCCGTCCATCCCGCTCGGATCGGGATCTGTCATCCCATCCATCCCGCTCGGATTGGACCTGTCATCCCCTTCACAGCAGGCTCATCCCGGGCACATACCCTCAGCGGGACCCCTCTGCCACCGCCGGGGGTGCCCAGGGGCGCGACCTGGTTCCAGTCTTGCACCAAGTCCATCCCCACCATCAGGGGCCTTGGTGAAAAGGCAGACTGGGACTTAGACTCCGCGTCCTGGGAAACCCCATGCTGTGGACCACTAGAGATCCTGACAGTACCTTGCGGCCATGACTGAGCCTGGAAGGGGAACTTCCCCTCTGGATGACATCTGCCAACAGATGGAGACCCTTACACTAGGAATTAGGGGCCTACAGGAGGGTTATACGGAATTGGACAGTCACATGCAGACCTTAGCTACATCTACCAGGGGGTCTGGGGAACCCACTAGGGAGACACCGGGGTTGTTACCCGTGCCAGAACCCCGTGTCCCCACACCAGAATGTTTTTCTGGAGACCGAAGTAGATTCAGGGCCTTTCGTAGCTCCTGTCAGCTGTACTTTAACCTCCAGCCTCGGACCTTCTTCTCCGAATCGGTGAGGGTAGGGTTCATCATTCCCCTACTACAGGGTGGACCCCAAGACTGGGCCCACCGGCTCCTAGAGAATCGAGACCCACTGTTGAGGTCAGTGACAGTATTTTTTGAGGCTATGGCCCTCTTGTATGACTACCCGCTGCGCACCGCAACGGCCGAGAGGGCCCTATATACACTCAGGCAGGGTCACCGGACAGTGGAGGACTATGCCGCCGAATTCAGGCGTTGGCGTAGTGACAGCCAATGGAACGAGGCGGCCCTGCACCACCAGTTCCGCATAGGGTTAGCTGAATCACTGAAGGACGAATTGGCCCGAATAGACATACCTAGTACTTTGGAGGCCTTAATAGCTTTGACTATTCGAATTGACCGCCGGTTGCGGGAGCGCAGGCAGGAAAGGTGCAACCAAGGACAAGGACCAACTGGAACACCCCCTCGGGCTTCAACCCAGTCGCAGCCGGCAAGCCAGAATCAGGATGCTATGGATACACCCAAGACCGGGCCTTCGGGAAGGATACGGCCGACACTTACACCTGAGGAACGCCAGAGGCGTCTTACCAACCATCTCTGCCTCTACTGTGGGGCAGCAGGCCATGTGGTACGTACCTGTCCAGCCAAGAGGGGTAAGTGTTCCGCTGTTTTCTCTACGGTCACTTCTAACAGTATGGGCAACACTAGTTATCTAGCGGTACCTGTGTCACTTCAGCTGCCGGGGAGAACGGTGGTGACCACAGCAATTGTGGATTCTGGGGCGTGTAGTTGCTTCATATATTTGGACTTTGCAGTCCAGCAACAAATCCCCCTACAAGCTAAGGAGGTGGGATTGAATATTTTTCTAGCAGATGGATCCCGTATTAAGTCAGGGGTGGTGGACCACGAGACCCCACCTATCCGTACTACCGTATCGACCCATCATGAAGAACTCCTTCGGTTAGACGCCATAGCATCCCCATTATTTCCAGTTATTTTGGGGCTCCCGTGGTTACGAGCCCATAATCCCCAGGTGGACTGGAAGACGGGTTCTATCCAGTTCCTCTCCACATACTGCCAGCAGCATTGCCTCCCTAAGACCTCCCCGATTCTGGAGACTTTGTTGTGTCTAGAGACAGATGCGGAGCTGGCGCAAGTCATTCCTTCAGCCTACCATAGTTTTTTGGATGTGTTTAGCAAGCGAGGGGCGGACACTCTCCCCCGCACCGAGGTTATGACTGCCCAATTGATCTCCTCCCAGGGTCGGAAATCCCATTTGGGCGGATATTCCCCTTATCCGAACGGGAGTTAGGGGTGCTAAAAGAATATATCGATGAAAACCTCCATAAGGGGTTTATTAGACCCTCCACGTCACCAGCCGGGGCGGGCATTTTCTTTGTGTTAAAAAAGGACAAGTCCCTCCGGCCCTGCGTAGATTACTGGGACTTGAATAAAGTCACGGTAAAGAACTGTTACCCGCTACCACTAGTCCCCGAACTTTTTCAGAGGCTGAAGTCAGCATCTGTCTTCACTAAACTAGACTTGAGAGGTGCCTATAATTTAGTCCATATCAGAGAGGGGGACGAGTGGAAGACAGCATTCCGTACCAGATTCAGACACTTTGAATATTTGGTTATGCCCTTCGGCCTATGCAACGCTCCAGCCACCTTCCAGCATTTCATAAACGATGTGTTCAGGGACTACCTGGATATCTTCGTCATTGTATACCTAGACGATATCCTTATCTTTTCCCCAACCTTGGAGGACCATAGAGGTCACGTGAGGCGCGTGTTAGAACGACTCCGCCAACACAGTTTATATGCCAAGGCAGACAAGTGTTGCTTTGAACAGAGTAGTATTTCGTTTCTGGGTCTAACCATCTCTCCCACAGGAATAGCCATGGATCCCCAAAAGGTTTCGGCCATCTTAGATTGGCCAGCACCCACCGATAAGAAAGCGGTCCAACGCTTTATCGGCTTTGTGAACTTTTATAGAAAGTTCATTAAGAACTTTTCGGGCCTAGTGTCCCCTATCACCCAGCTGACCAGGCAGGGGGTCCACTTCCAGTGGACACCTGAGGCACAGAGGGCATTCGAAGCCTTAAAAGAATTGTTTACGGCAGCTCCTATTTTGAGCCACCCTGATTCGTCCTTGCCATATATCTTGGAGGTAGACGCATCCGAGAATGCAGTCGGGGCGATCCTGTCCCAGAGGAAGGGCATCAAAGAGCTTATGCACCCGGTGGCTTTCTTCTCCAGGAAACTAACTCCTGCTGAAAGGAATTATGATATCGGGGATCGGGAACTCTTGGTGATCAAGGTGGCACTAGAGGAATGGAGATACTTGTTAGAGGGGGCGGTACACCCAATATTGATTTTCACGGACCACAAGAACCTAGAATATTTGAGAACAGCTAAACGTCTGAGGCCACGTCAAGCCAGGTGGGCACTGTTCTTTTCACGGTTCTTTTTCCATATAACCTATAGGCCAGGGTCTAAGAACACGAAACCAGACGCGCTCTCCCGCATGTTTGGGGATCCCGAAGAGAGTCCCAAGCCAGACACTATCCTGTCCCCAGGGAATTTCCTAGTCCTCCAATCGGAGCTCCATTCTAAATTGCAGACCGTGTCCATAGGAATGCAAGGTCCACCCGGTGTCCCCTTACTAAATAGGGAGGGACTTCTCTGGAAGGAGGATCAGATTGTGGTCCCTGAGGAAGCCCTTGCATTGGTATTATGATACTGCCACGATCACCCGCTGGCCGGGCACTTTGGGGTACGTAAGACCTTGGAGCTGCTGCAGCGTACTTTCTGGTGGCCTAATATGGCCAGAGAGTGCGAAACTTACGTAAAGACCTGTCCCATTTGTCAGAGAAACAAACCCACTAGGAATAAAGCTTGGGGTCTCTTACGTCCATTACCAATACCCGACAGACCATGGACATTGATTTCCATTGACTTTATTGTGGAACTTCCACCCTCTCAGGACCACACAGCAATCTTCGTGATTGTAGACCGCCTGTCCAAGATGGCCCATTTTGTACCTCTAAAGGACACACCTACGGCCCTTGAGACAGCACGTGTGTTTATTAAGGAAGTGGTAAGACTCCACGGAATTCCCAGGGATATTGTATCTGACAGAGGGGTTCAGTTTACATCTAGGTTCTGGAAAGCTCAATGTGAAACCCTGGGAATTAAGCTATCATTCTCCTTAGCTTACCACCCACAGACCAATGGCCAGACGGAGCGTACAAACCAGACCATAGAGCAGTACCTCAGGTGCTATACCACCTTCCTCCAAGATGACTGGGTTACTCTCCTGCCACTTGCGGAATTCGCATATAACAATGCGAGTCACTCTGCTACTAGACAGTCCCCGTTTTTCGCAAACTATGGGTTCCACCCTGTATTCCTGCCAGATATGATCCCGAAGGTCGCAGTCCCGGCCACGCAGGATATGTTGAACTTTTTGTCAACCAATAGCAAGGTATTGCAGGAAGCAATGGCAAAGGCCCAGGGTGACAATAAGAGGGCATTTGATAGGAAAAGAAGAGGGGAATTAAGTTTGCAGCCAGAAGACCAGGTTTGGTTGTCCACCGCAAATTTAAAAATGTCCTGCCCTTCGAAGAAATTGGCTCCCAAATTCTTGGGGCCTTTTCGGGTCAAACGTAAGATCAACGAGGTAGCATACGAGCTTGCACTGCCCGAGTCTATGAAGGTTCATCCGGTCTTCCACGTGTCCCTGTTGAAACCAGCAACTCCAGACCCCTTCCCGGATCAAAGGTCTAAACCACCGGAGGCAGTAAACGTGGATGGGGAGGAGGAATTTGAAGTTGAAGCTATCTTAGATTGTAGGAAAAGGGGAGGCCAAACTCAGTTTCTGGTTAAATGGAAGGGATATGGGGCGGAGGAAAAATCATGGGAGCCGGCCCAAAATGTGCACGCCCCAAGACTTGTGCAGGAATATTTTCAGAACCAGCCGTTAAGAAGGGGTCGGTTGGGCATCCGGAGGTTGCCCGTAGGGGGGGGGGGTAATGTCAGGGATCCCAGGCTCTCGGCGGTGCACGCATGCGCAGAGTGCCGATCCGTCCAAGCCGGCGAGCACAGAGTCCTTGGCAATCGCGGCGGCGGCCGCGCATGCGCACTAGTGATCGCGGCCGCACCAATGGAAGAACAGGGCGCTCTATTTAAAACTGCCCTGTGCATATCCAAGTTGCCGCAAGGTCTTGTTCCTGTTCCTGTAAGTACGTTTCCTTGTTGCCAAACTCTGCCTGTTCTGATTTATGCTGACCCTCTCCTGTTCTGACCCCGGCTCGTTCCTGACCATCCTTCTGCCTGACCCTCGGTACCGCGCTGCCCGCTACCTGCTGAACCTGGCTTGTGACCCCGACCATTCTCCGCTTGCTCTCCCTGTACCACGCTGCCAGCACAATACCGACCCGGCTAGTCTGACCTCGCTCACTCCTAGCAGTCACCCATCCATCCCGCTCGGATCGGGATCTGTCATCCGTCCATCCCGCTCGGATCGGGATCTGTCATCCCATCCATCCCGCTCGGATCGGACCTGTCATCCCCTTCACAGCAGGCTCATCCCGGGCACATACCCTCAGCGGGACCCCTCTGCCACCGCCGGGGGTGCCCAGGGGCGCGACCTGGTTCCAGTCTTGCACCAAGTCCATCCCCACCATCAGGGGCCCTGGTGAAAAGGCAGACTGGGACTTAGACTCCGCGTCCTGGGAAACCCCGTGCTGTGAACCACTAGAGATCCCGTTGGGCGGAGCCTGACAATGTTCATGGGGGTAGTTGATTATAACAATCAGATGATCCAGCCAAATCTTGCAAAAAGAAGAACACACCACAAGTCTCCATTCATCTCTTTAATTTGGCAATTTATAATTCTTATGTTACCTACTGTAAACCCACTGATAGACCAAAAACCTTTATCGGATATCAGGAGGAAGTCATCACTGCAGTCATCAGGTGCAGTGAGCAGACTCCATGAACACCACTTTCCAGATAAAGTCCCTCCCGGAGAAACAGGCCAAAAACATCAAAAACAATGTTCGGTATGCTCCAGTGGGGGAATAAATGAGACAGGATTTATTATTGTCCTCAGTGTTCTTCCCAACTAGGCCTATGCATTGGACACTGCTTCTATGGTTACCATAATTCTGACTTCCTGACCATTTGCCTTCACACTCATCATGCCTCTGCCTGCTCCTGAACTGACCCTGGCCTGTTATTAGACGATGCTTCTGCCTGCTGCCTAAACTGACCATGCCTCTGTCTGCCACCTGAACGGACCATGGTCTGTTATCGATGATGCTTCTGCCTGCCCCCTAGATTGTTTATCAACCACATTTCTGCCTTCCACCTGTACAGACCTCAGCCAGTTAATTGACCACATTTTTTGCCTGCTGCTTGGACTTATCTTTTGCCCTGCTACTGTAATAGTGGGATTCAAGATAGCAAAGAGGTCTCACATATGCTCCAGAGTAGTTTATCCGAGTGGAGAAAACAATGTTTTTGGTTTTCTCCAGGTTTTATAACTTCCAGATTAGGGTCTGGAGACTGGAGGCTTTGAAGCGGTTTGGGTAGAAAGAAGCCTCTACCCCTGTGCCCAGGTCCTACCTGACCAAGGCCCTAAGCCTGATATTTCTGCCCGCTGCCAAATGCCCCTGGCCTGCTACTTGACCACACCTCTGCCTCCTTTACAGACAGCGGCCGTCCTTGAAAAATATGGCTGTGGGCTGACATTGGAAATCACATGCACAGTTCCAAAGCCAGCTGGGCTCGGGCAAGATCGGGCATTTTCATCCGTTCTCAGGCAGGCACATGCATACTTCAAAACTGGCTGGGCTCGGGCAAGCTTGTCAATTTTCGTCTGTTCTCAGGCGGGCTGGCGTATAAGCAGTGACATCATAATGCAGCTTTACGCCACTTATGAATGGGCTTGCCTCCCACCCAGAGACCGGTGGACAGGCCCCCCTGATGATCATCTCCATGAGTCTATGCAACCTGTTCTCTTCTCTACTCCACTCTGCTCGGGGTTACTCAGCTGCTCTATGTTGTCACTTTCTTATTTCTGTTCAGCACTGCCTTGCTGTGTTTATTCTCTCCTCAGTTTACACTTTAACTAGCACAGCTCTCTATAGATCACAGGCGCACTCACACAGAAAAATAACCCCAAAATTGGACCAAAAGTACTTCCTTCCTGATCCTTTCCTTTCCACCAGGCATCCCAATATAGAACCACATAACTGACTCCTTCACCACTCTGCACCTCAACACTGGCCCAACACCCTGAAATCCTGCACCCCTCTACTGACTTCCTAGCCCTCTCTGCAGCTTCTAACCATCTCCTGTATCAGTTCCGCATCCTCTAACCATCTCTTGTATCTTGTCCACAGCCTTTAACCATTTCCTGCAGCATGTCTACAGTCTACAATCTCTAACCATCTCCTGTACCATGTCCTAAGCCTCTAATCATTTCCTGTACCATGTCCAAATCCTCTAACCATCTCCTATATCATGTCCACAATCTCTAACCATCTTTTGTATCAGGTCCACAATCTCTTACCATCTCCTGTACCATGTCCACAATCTCTAACCATCTCTTGTATCATGTCCACAATCTCTAACCATCTCTTGTATCATGTCCACAATCTCTAATCATCTCTTGTATCATGTCCACAATCTCTAATCATCTCTTGTATCATGTCCACAATCTCTAACCATCTCCTGTATCATGTCCACACTCTCTAACCATCTCCTGTATCATGTATCTCCTGTATCATGTCCACAATCTATAACCATCTCCTGTATCATGTCCACAATCTCTAACTATCTCCTGTATCATGTCCACAGTCTCTGACCATCTCCTGTATCATGTCTGCAGTTAAATTTGGGTGTTCTGTCAGGAAATTTCACTTCAGCACTGGCCTCGCTCTATGTGGCCAGGCTGTGAAAAAGTCTCACCCGTGGTATTTTTATACTCAGAAGGAATAGCAGAATGTATTTTGGGGTGTAATTCTTAGTATGCACATGCTGTGTGTTAGAAATATCTTATAAATTGTCAACTATGTGTAAAAAAAATAAGTTTTAATTTTCTTTCCATATTTTTCAAAAACTTGTAGAAAAAAATTACATGTTCAAAAGATTAATTATGCCTCAAAGGATATACTTGAGGTGTTTCGTTTCCAAGATGGGGTCATTTTGTGTGTGTTTCCACTGTCCTGGTGCTCTAGTGCCTTCAAAATTGTGATAGGTAGTCAGGAAATTAAATGTGTAATTTATGCCCCTAGAACTCCCAAAGGTGCTACTTGGATGTTGGGCCTCTATATGTGGCCAGTCTGTGGAAAAGTCTCATACATGTGGTATCGCCATACTCAGGAGGAGTAGCAGAATGTAGTTTAGGGTGTAATATTTAGTATGTACATGCTATGTGTTAGAAATATCTTATAAATTGACAACTTTCTATAAAAAAAGATAAGTTTTCATTTTCTTTCCACATTTTCTAAAAACTTTTTGTAACATACAGTTGTGTTCAAAATAATAGCAGTCAGACATCACTACCCTGATCAATCACTGTTTTTGGTAGAAATGATATTTCTACATGGCAAATAATTTACTAGTAGGTGTAGTAGAGTAATAGACATCCAACAGACCCAACAGTCATGACATGCATGCTGCCGATTCTGTGTAATTGAATCACTAATTGAAAGGGGCATGTTCAAAATAATAGCAGTGTGGAGTTCTATTAGTGAGGTCATTCATTCTTTGAGAAACAGGTGGCAATTATTGCCCTTATTTAAGGAAGGAAGGCAGCAAATGTTGTACATGCTGGTTACAGTGCATTTCTCTCTCAAATTCTGAGGAAAATGGGTCGTTCTAGACATTGTTCAGAAGAACAGCGTACCTTGATTACAAAGTTGATTGGAGAGGGGAAAACATATAAAGAGGTGCAGAAAATGATAGGCTGCTCAGCTAAATCGATCGCAAATGCTTTAAAATGGCAACCAAAACCTGAAAGACATGGAAGAAAGCGAAAAATTACCATTAGAATGGATAGAAGAATAGCCAAAATGGCAAGGACTCAGCCAACAATCAGCTCCAGGAAGATCAAAGAAGGTGTAAAGTTACCTGTGAGTACTGTTACAATTAGAAGACGCCTATGTGAAGCCAAGCTATCTGCAAGAAGTCCCCACAAAGTCCCACTGTTGAAAAAAAGACATGTGCTGAAGAGGTTACAATTTGCCAAAGAGAACATTGACTGGCCTAAAGAGAAATGGCAAAACATTTTGTGGACTGATGAAAGGAAGATCGTTCTTTTTGGGTCTAGTGGCTGGAGACAGTTTGTCAGATGACCCCCAAACACTGAATTCAAGCCACAGTACACTGTGAAGACAGTGAAGCATGGCTGCGCAAGCATCATGATGGGGGGATGTTTCTCATACTACGGTGTTGGGCCTATTTATCGCATACCAGGGATCATGGATCAGTTTGAATACATCAGAATACTTGAAGAGGTCATGCTGCCTTATGCTGAAGAGGAAATGCCCTTGAAATGGGTGTTCCAACAAGACAACGACCCCAAACACACCAGTAAACGTGCAACATCTTGGTTCCAGACCAACAAGATTGACGTTATGGAGTGGCCAGCCCAAGCCCCGAATCTTAATCCAATAGAAAACTTGTGGGGTGACATCAAAAATGCAGTTTCTGAGGCAAAACCAAGAAATAGAGAAGAACTGTGGAATGTAGTCCAATCATCCTGGGCTGGAATACCTGTTCACAGGTGCCAGAAGTTGGTTGACTCCATGCAACACAGATGTACAGCAGTTCTCAGAAACAGTGCTTATACAACTAAATATTTATTAAGTGATTCAAAGGAAAGCAAAATCTTCAAACATTTTTCAGTTTATATAGTGAATGTTTGAGTTTGTAAAGAAGAATACAAACACTGCTATTTTTTTGAACAGTCTAATATTCACTTTTCTTCAATTTTTTTAGAGGAACAACACAAATTTGATCTATTTTTCTTCATGTTTTGATTTGGAATAGAATGTGTAGTGTTCCCAATGCATTTGTGTGTATGGAAATAAAAGCTATTAGAAGGATTTTGAGCTTTATTCACTTTTTTCAACACACTGCTATTATTTTGAACACAACTGTACCTGGTGGTAGAGCCTGATGTGAGGAAGTAGGCTTCTCTTACACCTCTGGCTCAGGAGCCCTGGTAAAGTGATACAATCCTTTGAGCAAAGAGTGGGCACAAGTGTCTGACTGGTCTTTCATTGCTGGATGCTGTTGCTGAAGAGCAGGCTGTGCGTTGCTGAAGAGCAGGCTGTACAGGCAGGAAGACTGGAGCAGAGGCAAGCACATGTCAGCAGGTTCAGATGCAGATGAGCTGGGTCAGGCAGTCTGGGTCGACAACTGGAAGCCAGATCAAGGTTCTAGACACCAGACAGAGGAATAGTCAAAGTCAGGCCAGGGTCGGTAACAGCAGGCAGATGGGTGGATAAGCAAATGGAGCAGGCAGAGACAAAATCCAAAGACAAGCAAAGGGTTGTACAGACGGTGTTCAGGCAGGGTCAGGAGCAGATCAAGATGGTACCAGGAAGTCAGCACAGGAACAGATATCAGATACTTCAGGAAATGTACTAGACCAAAGTCTGCGCACATGCACGCACTTGCATGCGCACCTGCGAATTGGCCGTGGACCAATCTTCTGTGCACCGGAAAGCATATTCCCTGACATTTGTGGAAAAAATGACATGATCAAAAGACACATTATGCCTCTAGAAAGCCTTAAGATGCTCCTTGAATGTTGGGCCTCTCTATGGGGCTAGACTGTGAAAAAGTCTCACACATGTGGTATTCCCTTACTCAAGAGGAGTAGTAGAATGTGTTTTGGGGTGTAATTGCCTATTGCTGTGTGTGAGAAATAACTTGTTATTATGACACTTTTGTGAAAAAAAAATGATTTAATTTCTTAATCTTCCAAAAAAAATGCGGGAAAAAATTACAACTTCAAAAAACTCACCATGCCTCTTACTAAATACCTGGGACTGTCTACTTTCCAAAAAGGGGTAATTTGGGGGGCATTTGTACTGTCCTGGCATTTTAGGGCCTCAGGAAATGAGATAGGCAGTCAGTACATCAGGACTGATCACTTTTCAAAGATACATAGCATAGCTTGTAGACTCTAAAACTTTTACACAGAATAAATAGTATACACTGGTTTGGGTTATTTTTACCAAGATATGTAGCAGTATAAATTTTGGCCTAAATGTATGAAGAAAAAGTTTTATAATAGAAACTAAAAAAAGTGGGATTTTTTAAAAAAAAATTCTTGTATTGCAAAAAAAAACAGTGGTGATTACTACCAAAAGAAAGATTTATTTGTGTGAAAAAATTATAAAAATTTTGTTTGGGTATAGTGTTGCATGACTGAATAATTATCATTCAAAATGTAAAACATTGAAAGCTGGCTAGTGGTTTACTAAAAAGGGAAGACTACAAAGAATAAGTGGACCTTACCTGAAGTTTGCTTGATAAAAAACAGATCCTTTTAATATTCAAAGCACACTTCCCCGTCCATCCATGTCTTCATGCTTTATTTTCCTGAGAAATCACTTTGAACCCCCCCCCCACTTAGCATTTCCAGCCATGCTCATCTTGAGTAAGGGCAGATGATTCATGTAGCATTCACCTCCAGGAATCCATCTGCCTCTAACTCAGGCATGTAGGCAGGAGGGAGTTGAGAAAACCCCTAAACACCTCCTGAAGACTTCTGGGATGTATGACATAATTTGCCTAGGACTGAAAACCAGGAAGTAACTGAACAAATTAAAAAAAAAAGTTTAAAACAAAGCAAATATAAAATATCTTCCTATCTATTTCCTAATGCTATCAACATAAAGATTAAAAATAGTGTTGATTGAGAGAGTGAAGTTCCGCTTTAATTTAACATTCTCAAGTTATTACTATACTTTTTAATATATAGGATTCATATAGCACCAAGAGGGTACCCAACCCTTTATAACAATTTTCTCCAATGCCAACATTTTCTAATTTTCAAACATTTCAGGAAGATGATAACTTTCAGAAAGGGATACATTTTTGCTTATCCGTACAGTCCCAAGATACTTTAGCCCAATAGGTCAATTGCATTAAAGACACCTAATGTATTTTTGCTCCATTAATGTAAATAAATACATAAGGTCAAAGGCACAGTGTGCTTAGTTTATCAGATGCACAATTAGGATCATAATGACCAAGTGCAGTTATAAGACTTAATTTTAATCTTTGACTTCAAACAGTAATAGTTTTCTGTGATCTCTGAGTGGCTATTTCCTGGAAATGGCTGCTGTTATATCTTGCAATAAAGCACAGTGAGAAGTAATATAACATTGCTGCAATCTAAAATGTGTTGACCAGGAAAAAAAGGTTTAGGCATGAACACATTTACCATCAAAAGGATTTTTCAGAAGATAGAGCTATTATCATTCTCTTTTGGATGAAGTCATTTTGATAAAAGGTACAAATTTCCTCTAACTAAATGGAGGGTGACTGTACTGGTACCTGTTTTCTGTTTCTTATTTCTGCAGATGAGTAAAGTCTTGATATACCCAAAGCGTTTTGCCTTATACTGTCTATCCTCGGACTGTGTAGAATCTGGATCATCCTCAGAAGGACCCGTTGTCCTCTCGTTACGACTCTGCTACCTATGGACCCGTAGGTTCTGGTAAACATGTGTGTTGCTGTGCTTTCTTGGTACCTGGAAAGGGGTGTCCCAGCCCCTTCTACTACTCTGTTCTGTTTTTTTTTTTATTCAACTTGTGTAAACTTGTAAACTTCAATAAAAATGTATTGAACCAGAAAATTGTGCTAACTACCCATATTGTATATTTAACCACTTCAGCTTTCACACCTGTATACCCCTCATGGGCCAGATAAATTTTGACATTTCTTTTAGGCCCCTTTCACACTATTGGTCTGATAGGGTCTGCCTGTAAGTTTTTCAGGCAGACCCAACTGGACCATATAGCTCTCTATGGAGCAGCAGGTGTCAGCTGACTTGTCCGATCCGATCCTGTGTGCTAAGAACAGACGGATGGAGATCAGTTCCCCACCTGTCCAGCAGATCAGATTGGATGACAGTCGGGTGGATAAGGACAGGCGGTCCTTTCCATCCGACCGCCCCATAGAAAGCAGTGGGCTGTGTCTATGTCTGCTCTGCATCAGTGGAGCACACACAGAACTGTCATCCACTTGCTCAGTGAGGATCAGCAGAGAGATCCCCCACTGAGCAAGCAGATCCACTGACGGGTCCGCCCCATCTGAAAGAGATCTTATGGGCTTGTTTATTCATTAATAACTTTGCAACTACTTAAAGCAGAGTTCCACCTGAAAAAAAAGGCAACAGCTGCAAAAACTGTAGCTGCTGACTTTTAAAATACAGCCACTAAACCTGTCCCTCGATCCAGCGGTGTCCTCACCGCTGCTGGTTTCACTGGCCTTCTTCTCTCCATGGCACCGGCATCTTCAGTGTGGGCACCTGGCTGTGACAGCTTGCGGCTTCACAGCCGGGTGCCCACTGCGCATGCACGAGAAGCGCTGCACTTTGTGAATGGCCCCGTAGTCTTCTGGGACCTGTCACATGTCCCAGAAGACTACGGGGAGGGAAGGGGGGAAAACGACTTCCGCTTCCAATCGCCTAGGTGATCACAGTGGAAGTGGGAGCGAATACCTGTCAAATTCGGGTACCCCCTTCCCCCCGCTCCCCAAAGGTGCCAATCCTTAATGGGGAGCAGGGGACAGAGGCTTAAAGCAGAACGTCCCCTTTTGGGTGGATCTCCGCTTTAAGACCACAAAGTAATTCATACTTTATATACTTTTGGGGTGGCACAGTGGCTTAGTGGTTAGCACATCTGCCTTGCAGTAAATGGGTCATGGGTTCGATTCCCGACCATGGTGCCTCCTGCATGGAGTTTGCATGTTCTCCCTGTGCTTGCGTGGGTTTCCTTTGGGTGCTCCGGTTTCCTCCCACACTCCAAAGACGTGCTGGTAGGTTAATTGGATCCTGTTTAAATTGGCCCTAGTATGTGTATGTATGAATGTAAGTTAGGGACCTTAGATTGTACACCCCTTGAGGGTTAGGGACTGATGTGAATGTTCAATATATATGTGTAAAGCGCTGCGTAAATTGACAGCGCTATATAAGTAACTGAAGTAAATAAATATATAATTAATTTTTTTTTAGAACAAACAAGACTTTCTTTTGGGAATACAGTCTTACAAAAATGTTATTTTTGATGCAATCCATAGACATAAATTGAAACAAAACTAAAAAAACCTTTAGTGTAACCCGTTGCCTAACAAGGTAAAATTCAAACAGCATGGGTAAAGTAAGCTCACGGCTGCTACTACAGACTTCAACAGCAGGTGAATGTCTTTCCAGATAAAAGTGATCCAGGAAGCCGTAGAGTTAATGTTTATGACACCCTAAAAG
Source organism: Staurois parvus (assembly GCF_062004578.1). Lineage (NCBI taxonomy): Eukaryota > Metazoa > Chordata > Amphibia > Anura > Ranidae > Staurois > Staurois parvus. Next base: position 263,412 of record NW_028317974.1, on the reverse strand, counting down.
TATGTTCCTCCCCGATCTGTGCTTGATTGACTGCAATAGAGGATGGGAGAGCCATTGGAGGTCCAATAGACCCCTAATGCCTCCATAAAAAAAACTGTCATATGCCCATTGTTATCAAATAAGGGGCTTGTTAGGTCAATTGTGAGAGCAATAACATTAAATAAAGAAAAAAAAAATGAAAGTGTAAAAAAAAAAAATGAATTATATAAAAACCCTGTCACCCCCCCACACACACACAGAAACCCCAATTCCAATGCACAGCTTAGCTTATGGAGAATTTTGGCTACCGTTGTTTTCTACGATTTCACAAGCGTGTGCAATTTTATGACTTGACATGTTTGGTATCTATATATTTGCAGCAATCTTATTGTTTATTTTTTACCAAAAAATGTGTGTAGTATTGTGTTTGCTTGCATTAAAATTAATTAAAATTTTTTTTTCTGAAACAATGCATTTGATAAATAGTTGTACAAATAATGACATAGAAAATTGCAACTACTACAATTTTATTCTCAAAGGCCTGTGCTTTCTGAAAACATAATATGTATTTAGGGGTTGAAAGTAATTTCTAGCCAAAACAAAAATGCTAATTTTAGCGTGTGAAAAATTTTAAAGTAAATGTACCTGTCTTTTCTATCATTTTTTAAAAAAATGAAACCTAAATTATAATTCTGGTAAAAAAACATTGCAGTAAAAACACTGCTCTTTTTTTTATACCAACACTTAAAAAAAATTAACAATTAAAAATGAAAAAAGTTTAAATAGCAATAATTAGAAAAATAGAAATAAACATAAAATTTGAAGGAAAATATTAGCTAAGGGGAAGAAGGAGTTGATTAGGACTGATTAGGGTAAACTAAAGGTTAATAATAGGTTAAATAGGAATGCATTATATGGTAATTTTATGTTAAAAATCATTTGTATTTTTCAGATTCATTTAAACTGTATGTATAACCCAAGCTTTTTTTTCAGTTTTAGATAGAGTATGAAAGGGTTACAACTCCCAAACCCCCTTCCTTGTAAGCTAGAAGAAATCTCACAAAATAATGTGAATTCTCCTCTTAGACAGCTGTCCCCAAAACAGATATCCCCATCAGAGGGATGAATCTCACAAAAAAGACACACACAGAGTAAAAAATATACAGAGGGTCTAACCCTTCCCCACTCTAACCAAAAAAAGGTTTTGACTAGAGATACACTTTTACTGATATTATATACAGATCGAAGCTCATCCCTTTGATCTGCAGATGAAAGGAACAGAGTAAACACAAAACATTAATAATAATGTCACATTGTAGCTCTGAATCACATCTGAACAGTATGTTAGAAGGTTCATTTTTTGACAGCAGCGGCTGTAATAGCTGCTATATTTACACAGTTGGGTGTAGATAAGGGGGATAAAATCTCCCAGAGCATCTGCCATAGGTAACTATAGCACCAGGTACTGGGAGCAAGTGCCCAGGTCTCCTTTTCGGTGCCCCCCCCCCCAAGTTAGCGATGCTCCCACTGTGACAGTATGGGGGTGTTCTGGTAATGCTGCAGGTTTTGTCACCCACAAAATTCAGTCCTCAACTACAACACAGCTCAGAGCAGAGGAAAGCCTCTATGGGGAGGTATGAATACAGAGGGGAAAAATTCTGATGATTGGAGATCTGTGCGGTGTGTTGGAGGGTGATTTGTGTTTTTTTAAAGGGGGAGATAAGTCCTGGTAGAAGATTTATGCCTTTTCTGGAGAGGGAGATTGCGCTGCAGGTAAGGAGGAAGGTTAGTGCTGGCAGAGATTGAGCTGGAGGGAGATTTGTGCCTTTCTGGGGGAACGGAATTGTGCTGAAGGCTGATTTGATCTTTATTTGTGAAGGTATTGTGCTGAGGGGGGAGAAGAAAGGGGATTTATGCTGTGTGCATTTTTGCTTTTGAGGGACCTTGACACTTGCTGGGGGTTATTGCTGCCCATGACACTAACTTGGGGTTATTGCTTGCCCTGACACTTGCTGGGGGGTTTCCATGCTTCCATGCTGGCACTCTCACCAATGATGGGAGTTATTTTTGCTTGCCCTGACACTTGCTGGGGGTTTCCATGCTGCCATGCTGGTACTCTCACCAATGATGGGAGTAATTATTGCTTGCCCTGACACTTGCTGGGGGGTTTCCATGCTGGCACTCTCATCAATGATGGGAGTTATTTGTGCTTGCCCTGACACTTGCTGGGGGGTTTCCATGCTGGCACTCTCACCAATTATGGGAGTTATTTTTGCTTGCCCTGACACTTGCTGGGGGTTTTCATGCTGCCATGCTGGCACTCTCACCAATCCTGGGGGTTATTATTGCTTTCCCTGACACTTGCTGGGGGTTTCCATGCTGCCATGCTGGTACTCTCACCAATGATGGGAGTAATTATTGCTTGCCCTGACACTTGCTGGGGGGTTTCCATGCTGGCACTCTCACCAATGATGGGAGTTATTATTGCTTGCCCTGACACTTGCTGGGGGTTTTCATGCTGGTATGCTGGCACTCTCACCAATCATGGGGGTTATTATTGCTTTGTCTGACACCAAAAATAGGGCCTAACTCACTGCCTAAATCTCTTCAGTGTACCCAAAGGCACTATTTTGTCTAAACCATAGCAAAGCAAAGGGGGAAAAGTGGCATGCTACAAGCCATACCCCATAAAGCAGCACCCAATATTTACATTTTGAGCAAACAGTTGCAATTATTGCACTTTAAACTGGATTTTCAACTGTTAAGCTAAACTACAGCTGGAGCGAGTGAAACAGTAGGAGATATCTTAAGATTCCTTAAATGCTCACTAAATGTTAAATGAATGCTGGAGAGGAAAATAGTGCTTTTAGGAAAGGGTGCCCATACTTTTTGTACTTCCTTTCACTTAAAGTGGAACTCTGGCCATGTGATTAAAACACATACTGCCTAGTACCCCTTCAATTACCTGCATTTTTTTTTAACACAAAGCAATACTTTAATGTTGTATTGTGATCTGCTATCCTGCCCATTTTGATTGTGACAGCCAAGCTGGTGAAGCTGCTCATCTTGCTGGAGCAATATGTGTTTTAAATCACATGCCTGAAGTTCTGTTTCAAAAGACCAGTCTTAATACCAGACATATGAACTAGTATCTACAATGATATGTGCCCAATAAATATTCAAATACTAGGAGGGTTTGGTTGAAAATTAGTTAATGGATGGGCTTGAGAATGAGACTGTAAGAGGACTTGCCTGATCATCAGCAAGGCAACCTAGGCAGAAGCATAGGGCTTGGTGGATACCCAGGAAATTACAATCTTCATGTCCATTCAGTAAACCAGGGTAAGAAAGCAATTGGTGAAAACTATGTACCTCACGATTGAACAGAAATTGGTGCCAGATTCACAAGTCCCCACCCCGCTTCTTCTCATATAGGACAGTGACCCACTGCTGGTAGTTAAAAGCCTTCACAATATTGCCCAACTCCTTACCATAGGCCTTCTCATGATATACCTGGCCATTTGTCTTTATATTCATAAGAAAGGAATGTCCATACTGGAAATATATTTTCTGCACTTTACTGTTGTTCTGCAAAGATGGCATAATAGACGACATATAACATCACATTAACATACTGACAGAACTCTTCGGCCATACATGAGAGCAGAACTGCTGTAGCAGTTATTCAGGCACAGTATGCCAGCACATAATTATTAAGACATCATCTACTTACTCTCCTCTCCCCAATCCTGGGGAGCACCATAGTATCATCTCCGTGTATGCTAGGCAGCATTTCACTTCTGTCAAACTGAGATTAACAAGGAGCTTTTATGTAGTATACCAATCTCTCTTACTCTCTACTCCATAGCTTTACCCAGCTGGGCATGCTCCCAGATGTTGCTCTCACTCTCAGGTGTACTAATGCTCACATCAGAGAAAACGTAGCCTGTCCTAAAAAGGCCTTTAGCATCCAGCTCACAGTCCACTTAGACCAAAATTCGAGTCAGTGTGACCACAGCTGGTTCTTCTGAGTCATATAAGCAAAGAAAGGTCCGGATGGCTGCAGACTGACAATCCACTTAATTGATAGTTAAACCACGATGACAGATGTCAAACCAACGCAGGGGACAGGAAGATAAATGAGTTTCACACTGTTAGGAAAGGGCTCACCGCTGGTGGTGCTGGGGCTCACCTGCTCTATGGGCTGCAGTACCAGGGTTTACCAGCGGGTGCTTTTAGCAGCCAGGATTTCACCTCCTGCAATCAAGTCATCACCTGAGGCTGATTGCAGGAGGTGTATTTAAGCAGCAATCATGCCTGTAATCAGTGCCTTTGTGTTGTGTTCCCATGTGCCTGTGACATCCGTATTTCTGTAATCCTGTGAACCTGCTTCCTGCTACCTACTTCTGGACCCAGCTCCTTATCCCTTCATTTCAGCCGGTTTCCTTCCCACCTGCTCTCTCTGCTCCTGTGATCCACTCCTTGTCCTGTCTGGCTCCCAGTGCCCCATGCTCGATCTCCAGTGTATGACCCCAGCTAGCCTTGACTACAATTTGACTCTGCACATGTATATATTTGGTGGACGTTTTGGTTATTTGGTTTTTGCTTTGCACTGTGCGTTTATATATTGGTGTGTCTTACAAATAAATTATATTATTTTACATCACTCCTGAAGCCTGATATTCCCTGTGTCAGTCCACACATCTCTGGTCATATCTTGAATCCTGACACACATGCTCACCAATGCTTAATCATTATGGTAATGATTAAAGTGATACTAAACCCAGGACCCTGCATTCATTATAACTGGTCTTCTAACAGTACACAGAACATGGGAATATTTAAATGCAAATGTTGCATTTTTGGTTCTATAGACTTCAATAAAGATGCTGCAGAAACGCATGTAGTGCTTTTTTGGTGTGTTTTAACCTGCCCAGCAACAAGTTGGGAAAAAAAATAAATGCATCAAAAACACATGTAAAAAAAACGAACAGCAGAAACAGATCAAATGCAAACTGCATAGTTGTGCACCTAGCTTCAAACAGACAGGGCAGACAATTATTGATTGCCTTGCATTGATTGGCAGCATTGTAATACTTTGTCTATGAATACAATCAGGTCTTAATACTACATGGTAGAAACACGGATAATTAGCAATTATAACTTATTATCATAAGTGTTACTAAACCCAGGACCCTGCATTCACTATATCTGGTCTCCCACAGTACACATGGGAATGCAATTATTTTAGTAAATATAAACTGCTAAATACCTTTTCTCATCAGCAGTTAGAGGAGTCTTGTGACTTCAGCTGAGCACTGGTTAAAGCTTGTAGGAGGCGTTTTCTTTCTGCTCTAGCAGGATGTAGAACCCCTGACCTCTGTCTGGAGAGTGTTGATTGGCCCTGTGCTGATCACATTCACTCTCCCAAGAAAGAAAAACCTCCCTAGCAATACATACTAAACTGAGCATGTGCAGAAGTGCTACGAGTTCAGTCTGTCTTATCAGTGTGGACATTTTTACAAGAGGAGGGGCAGAGAAGAAAGGATCAAACAACCTTTTTCCACAATGCAGAGAATTAACCCCTTAGGTTCTACAGTGAGTATAACAAGCATGCTTTACTGCATATACAGACTGATTTTACTGTTGTGGGTTTAGTAACACTTTAAGCACTGGTGAGAGCGTGAAACACATTTACCTTCCCGTTCCCTGCTGGGTTTGTCATCTCCTGTCATTGTTGGTTTACTGTCAAAGTGGATTGTCAGTGTGCAGCCATCTGGACCTTTCTTTGCTTATATAGTACAGCATGCGAGCTGGGCTAGCACCCAATCGGAGTTAGCATGTGAGGATCAGCTTGGGCTGAACTTGCCAAGGAGCAGCAGTGCTTTGTCCTTCTGAATGTTGAACTACCTCACCCAGAGTTCAGCCCCCTGAAGACCCCTTGGCAGTTGTTGACTACATCCACATGGCTGTGGGATGTTTGGCTCCCATGCCCCATCTCACTAGGCTCCTCCCCTCCTGGCATTTATAAGGGCAATAACTCCATCCATTATATCATTGCAGGAAGGCTTTGTCTAAGAGTAGACCTAACACCCAATTACCAGGGGCGGACTGACAACTCATGGGGCCCCCGGGCAATAGGGGATCCTCATGGGGCCCTCTACTGACCCCGGGCCCTTGGGCAGTGCCTGAGTTTCCAAATGGTCAGTCCGCCCCTGCCAATTACATAATTCTCTATTACCACACTATTTTGGGACATAGCCACCTAATGGCAGACTAGCTAACTGCACCTGCTTTCACATTCCTGTCACTTAACTGACCAGCCATGTCAGTACAGACAATTTAAATGGGGCTGCGTTTCTGTGCCTATTGCAACCCTTATGAACATCGGGCAAAGGGATTGATGGCTAAGGTTGTTCCCTTGCCTAGAACCCCATTCTGCTATAATCAGCCTCTGTGACTTTCTGGTCTTATACTCTTCTATGCCCTATCTGTGTAAATTTTCATGACTGTTCTATCATGTTCTTGTAAAAAAAAATTACAACAGTTGTCCAGTAATAAAGTTTGAGACTACTCTGGCATAAATTGACCAGCTTTTGTCAATCACATAATGAAATAACATGAAGAATGAGATATGTAATACAATAGCTACTGTTAGAATTATCCTGGCTGACCTAATCCCTATTATTACTATTATTCTATTTAGTGAATAAAGCTATAATACTTGAAGATGATGTAAAGCTCCTTCTTTTGCAACATAAAGAGACACTCCCTGTAAAGTTCAGCAAAATGCTGGGGGTAAAGGCTGCAAATCAAGATGATTAAATGATATTGCTTTTTTCCCAAGTGAAATAACTAGGAAAAAATTCAGAAACCATGTCCATAAGAATAGTGATAATGTGCAGATAACATGTCTCATTTTATGAATTCCTATCAGTTTTTTAATCAGTGCGTGCTATGGAATGTGTCAGTGTTTTTCAATCTACCATCCACACTATGGCATTCCTGAACTGCTATTTTGCAAGCTTTACAAGCATTAACATGCCAGGAGCTCAGATGGCACTCGTATGTGTTTAAACCAATGTTTCTTAGCTGTACAGTATGTTATGTACCCTATATTGCAACAAAAATATATCTAGTTCATTATGGTTTGTGTCATTGTATATCAAGTAACTTCCAAAGAATACATTTATTGCAGATATCTACTAAATGTGTGTCAGTGTTTTCCAGGCAATCCATTACGCTTTTAAAATAATCAAAATACCTAATCAAGTTGGCTTTGCACTAGAGTTGTTACTTAATAACTTTTCAAACTAGCACCGTGACTTTCATTTGGCAAGCAGGAACACGTCCTGGGGGAGTAAATCTATCACACCATATCTACAGCACCAGTGCATAAATAGATAGTTGGACCATACTGAATCAGATGGTTGTTGATTGCATTGCCTTATACAATTTGATGGTGAATACTTAAATGTAAGCAGTATAGCACTGTATGACTTGCTAAATCATTAAGTATCATTGTTCATAACTAAAACTGGTTTTGTTCTCCAAAGACATGTACATATAGTATTAGTACAAATTTGAATATACCTTTGAATTCTAATTCACTCTTGTAAAAAAAAAAAAGCCTATATAAGGACAGTAGAAGTGGACTTCCTAAACTTTGTATTGGCTTATCCTCTCCCACCATTTTGTGTTTTGACGTTGATTCAAGTTCCTGTCCTGGACTGCAATACTTCCTCAATATTCTTTGAAAATGTCTGTGCACAGTATAACTTCCCTTCAGGTTTCATAACACCTTTCATCCTAAATTTCCTAAGACTGGTATTGATAACTTCTGTATTCCTGTTGACTGTTCCCTGCTGTTAGCCTCCTCACATCCTCTTTCATGATGGACAGAATAGTCTTCTGATGTCTTCTGATGTGATAGGCAAGACATTACCCTTTATGTTATGTTTATGTTTACAATTCTAAAACAGTCTCTGAAATCCATCATTTAACACTGTGAAGGTACATGAAGGAATTATGTTTCTACTTTATTAATGTACACCAAATGATAAATTGAACATTTGTTCCCAATAGGGGTGGACTGACCATTTGGAAACTCGGGCACTGCCCGAGGACCCGGGGTCAGTAGGGGGCCCCATGAGATGCCCCTGGTACCTTTTTCATAGGCTTTTTTGAGTTTGGGCAAGGACACAGGGGCCCCATGATCCCCTATTGCCTGGGGGCCCCATGAGTTGTCAGTCCGCCCCTGGTTCCCAATTAAAAACATTGAAGCCTCCCATACACACTGTGGAATATCTGAAAAAGATGGGCTAAACAATATTAGTGTGCATATCTGTAAACAGATTTTACAAAGAATTAATTAGCCAATAAATAATGTCACCTTGGTACATCTCATGTTTCACACGTGTTAAACCGGGGTACAGTCCACCTTCAATATATCTAAAGGAGCTGAGCAAACATTCACATTTTTCTGCCATTTTGTTTTCTTTTTTGATACTGCACTATTTTGTGTCTTCTTTATAATCTTGAATTGGAGTAAACTAATGTAACCTCCTGATATTTCCTAAAACTGGATACCTACCTTATCAGAGCTCAATGCATCCAATACCTAAAACTTACAGTCCCTTTGCCAAGTTCTCACATGCCAAGAGAAGATGATTTGTTGCTCTGGATGTTCAGATTTAATTCATCGAAGGGTCAGAAAAATCTTTAGCACGTAAAGCTCTTTTAAAATTCTACCTTCGAATATTACAGAATTAAATATTGTAAAATGTGGTTATTAAATGATATACCAAAGCGACTTTTTTTGGAAATATGTCAAAGCAAATATACTTTACGCCAGCTGTACTCATAAATGTGTCAGCGCCTCCAGCACTGCGACCAAGCTGTCAACAACAACCCCTGTTCAATGTTTACAATCAGGAGCTGGTAGGATAAGCTCTCCATCATATAATCATTTTGACAGTCAATCACAGTGATCACATGATCAGGAGACTGACAATAAGATCCTAGAATGGCAGAATGTTTTTTTGAAATGCTGCCAGTACATAAAAATACCTGTTGATCCTGACAGAAATCCAGTGTATTCCTAATTTCCCATTTGAGCTGACAACTCTTCCTCTGCACTGTAATCCAAAGAGTGTTGTCAGCTCTGCCCATTCCGTTCTACTGAACTTAGTGCTGATTCACATATATGCGGATTAGATGTGGTTTGATCCGCATCTAATCCATATGACATGTGAAATAACATTGCTTCCTATGGTGCCTGTTCACATGCCCAGTGCACTGGTGGTGCGGATCAATGTGGATTGAAAAAGAGTCCTGTCTGATTCCTGAGCAGTGCGGTCCAGTTCATGTGCAGATTACAGGTTATTGACTTCTATATGAACCGTTTCTAGCCCTCAACCTGTCCTGAACCGGATGTAAACCTGACCTGAACCACTGAACAACTACTGTGTCAATTAGCTGTAAAACCTGAGCTTCAAATCGCACCGCACAAGTGTGAATAAGCTCTAAAGAATACCCCCTGTTAGAGATTCTGTATATAGCCCCACAGAACAGACAGTGTACAGTCCACATCTGCTGCTTCTCTGCAAACAGAAAACAGGAACTTTTATTATAGAAAAAAAGACACAGAGTTTTATCATAGATGCAACTACAAACTTATAAACACTGCCATCTACTGGTTGAAGAATATATCTCTACTGAATACTGATATACTGAAGCAGTTGTTGCACAAAAATACATGAACATTGTATTCCAACATCTTTGCTGCTGTTATGCCAATGAGAAGAGAGGGAGGTGTTCTGTTGATCAGCAGGACGTTACTGAAAAGGGCTGACAACGCTGCTTGGGATTTGGATGACACATTGTGTTGTCAGCTGAGACAGGAAGTCAGAGCATACTGAATTTCTGGTAGATCAATGGCTATTTCTGTACTTGAGATAAAGGGATGCAATATTGGGGAATAAGCATATAATGAGATGTACTGAATCAGTTTTTTTTCTCCACAGATATACCCTTTAATGTTTACTTGCCTGTCATATTTTAGTTTTTAATTACATTAAACCAGAGGCAGGTTAATATCGCTAGAAAACACATGCCTCTGAGCTGGCTTTTTAACAAAATAATAAAGGCATTTGTTTTTTTTTTGTAATTTAAGTTTTAATAAAGGTTTAATAATTAAAACAAAGCCAACATTGCCAAAGTGGTTATTATAAAATCTAACAGCCACATGTAGGAAGTGGTACTCCCCAGGTCTGGGTTGGTGGAAAACCCATACAGATGACACATTGCCCCTTCTCTTATCTAAAACTTTCCATTCTTGCATAAATATTCCAGGAAACAATATAACAGAACTAACATTTCCACATACGTAGAACACACGAATATGTATATTACATGAAATGTATAGGTGGTTGTGTCTACGATCATAGAGGGCAGCACAGAAAGGTGTCAGTGATTGAAAACTAGCAATAAAAGATACCAGTCTGTTGATACGTAGTAAAGGGACACAAAGCCCAATAAAGTCAGAATGAATGAGGGCAATGAATGGCATTTTGGCAGTCACCGTAGTAAGTCAGAGCTGAATGTTGAAGATTTATAGAGTCAGGGAATTGTTAGATGTTATTAAGACAATAAAGTTTATAGGTTAGGCTAGCTATAAATATAGAGTGTAGCATAATTAGGTGAGCACTAGGGCAGCTCTAAACCTTTATCATGGGAACCACGTATAAGAACATATGTTGTGACTAAGCAATAGAATTTCCCAATGTACAACATTGCAACAGATGAAGATTGGAAGGCATATTTCATTACAAAACCTAATCACCACCCCTTTTGAAGACAAAGCTAAACTCCAGGCAAAACCCCTTTGACAACGAGCGTGGCTCGAAACATGTTAGGGGATCCACCCAACAGACGCCATTAGATTACCAGGGAACCACAGATCACCAGGGAAAATTCTTCGTTTGACCTGGGCTGTGTTTTTCCCACTATGTGAGTTATATGCTTTATATTTTACTGTTCACCAATTAAAACTTACTTCACCATCATTGCCCATTTTTGCTCTGGCTCATTATTTATGAGCGTTACCAAGGTGGTGTGATCCAGATGAACAGTGCGTGGAGAGGACTTCGTTGGACCTGCTGGTAAAACCGGAGATGACCGTGGGGGGTTTCCACCATTCCACCATTCCTGGAAGTCTCATATGGTGACCGGATGCTGTTCTAGTTGCTGACCAGGCCCTGATGTCCATCATATACATACAACGCTTTGTTTGTATGTTTTTGTGGTAAGCGCAATCATTTACTGGATTTTTCCACAAGCCGGATTGGATTTTAACATTTATTTATGTTTTATCTATATGGAACTATTCATATTTTGACTGTTTATTCACTGTCTCATCCATCCTTTTATTGATGGTTGATATACCATTTAGCGCTGCATACCATTTGTATAAAACAGCTAAATACTACATTAAAGACATATAAGGGACCTGCGAATGCATTTGTTTTTCTGTCCATCCAATTCTGAGATTTACACAGCTCTGCCAAACAGCACAGCCATGTGTGACAGAGGAGGTGACCTGAGTTTTCTCGTTTTCAGTTCTTTCAAATGATCAGGTCTTGTCCTTCCCCCAGCCTGTGACTGGTCAGTGAAAGAGAAAGAGGATAGTGATCTGCTAAGTGCTCTCTCCTACTATCAGCACACTCCTCTTCACCACATCAACTGATTGGTTCTTTGTGCTGCTTCTCACTTTACCAGTCTTAGCTTTGCTGATTCTAAATTTACTTACACAGCTTGCTTTAAAAAATAAAATTTTTTCCTATTTCAATAGTAAAGTACTGTATACACTTTAAAGAAAAAAAGAATTGAGAGAAAAAGAGAGAAAAAGGAGAAGGGAAAAAATAAGAAACAGGTATATAATAATTTAATAACAAATACAGAGTGGCATTAATTTGTATTTTTTATATCAGGAGTTTTAAAGTGGTTCTAAAGGCTGAAGGTTTTTTTTTACCTTCATGCAATCTATGCATGAAGGTAAAAAACCTTTAGTGTGCAGCTCCCCCTACAGCCCCCCTAATAGTTAGTGAGCCGGATTCTGATCCAGCGATGCATGAGAGCAGCGGCTCTTCCTAGTCTCTCCCTCTGTATTGGCGCAGCAGTGGGAGCCATTGACTCCCGCTGCTGTCAATCACAGCCAGTAAGGAGGGAGTGTGGGCGGGGACACACAGATACGGCTCAGGAGTGAGCACCCACAAGTGCCCCCAGAGCAAGCAGCTTGCTATAGGGGCACGCAGCAGGGGGTGGGGTCAGGAGCATTGGTGGAGGACCCAAGAAGAGGTAGATCAGGGATGCTCTGTGCAAACCATTTCACAGAGCAGATAAGTATGACTTGTTTGTTATTTAAAACGATAAGTACACATTTCACATTTTTCACTAGAGAACTCAAGTTCATCTGAGGAATAAATGGTGTTGCTGTGATGTATGTAAGTATGATAAAAAGTATGTAGGTTACAGAAATACACTAACTGTGCTTCTCCAGTGCATTAGAATATGATTATTAGCATTCATATTTTGAAGAAAGGAAAAACTAGGACATGGACTGCAGTGAAATTACATAATCCAGTGCCAGGTATTACATCTCAGTGTCATCCACAGCAGGGCTCTGCCTTGCTAGCACAAGCCATCTGCCTGTTTTTTCTTTCTTTTTCCAGGTTTCTTCAGTCTCATTAGCCAGCACTTATTTCTGAAATCCATTATACCATTGGGACAAACCAAAAATATATGCACTGAAATTTTGTTACTGTAGAGCAGCTGCCTCCAATAAACAGTCAAGGGCAGGGGTAGACAACCTCTCAGAGGTTGAGATCTACCTGGACAATATGGAGGAAATCAAAGATCCCGAGGGCAGAGCCCTTTAAAATAAAACTATCAAGCTCCCAATAAAAAGACAGCATGAAAAATACAAAGTGTGTCATAGTAGTATACTCTGCCCCACTTCACATCACCCTCTAAAATAGTGGCCTCTGTCCTCTCCTCCACAGTAAGGTCATCTGCCCCCCCACACAGCAGTATCTTCTGCCCTCCTTTACATCAGCATCCCCCCACTGTAGTATTCTCCGGACCTCTGTTCCCCCCATTGCAGTGTACCCTGCCCCCTTCACATCACCCCCCCCCCCCCACTGTAGCGTCCTCTGCCCCTCTGCTTTCACCCATACCAGTGTCCTCTGCCCCCTTCACATCACCCCAGCCCCCATTGTAGTATCCTCTGCCCCTCTGCCCCCATAGTGTCCTCTGCCCCATTTACATACCCCCCCCCACTGTAGTGTCCTCTGCCCCTCTGCTTTCACCCATACCAGTGTCCTCTGCCACCTTCACATCACCCTGTGCCCCTCTGCCCCCCATAGCAGTGTCCTCTACCCCTCTGTAGTGTCCGCTACCCCTCTGTCCTCCTAGCAGTGTCCTCTGCCCCTCCACCCGTTCACATTACACCCCCCACTGTAGAGTCCTCTGCCCCTCTGCTTTCCCCTATAGCAGTGTCCTCTGACCCCTCCGGATCACCTCCCCCACTGTAGTGTCCGCTGCCCCTCTGCCCCCCCACCCGCAGCAGTGTCCTCTGCCCCCCCCATAGCAGAGTCCTCTGCCCCTTTCACATCACCCCCCCCCCCCCACTGTAATGTCCACTGCCCCTCTAACCCTCATAGCAGTGTCCTCTGAACCCCCATAGTAGCCTCCTTGCAGCTTCCTCCATACACAATCCAGCGAGTGAGCTGGTGTCTCTAAGGACTGGATCCTTGGTGCTGCGGTTCTGAAGTCAGCTCAAAAGTCCACTTGAGCCTTAAGTGGGGTACACACTATGAGAAAACTGGACAAATGATTGTCCAATTTTCCTTGAAGGTGCATATCATGATGTAACTGACAATGGTATTAACTTGTTGAAAAGAAGGCACTAGCCCTTTCAGTTATGTACACTGTAAATTCAATGTGCAAAGAAATCATACTGTACATAGATATACATCAATGGATTAACATGACAGTGTTCCTTTAAATGAATGTCCATCAACAAGCGATCAAAAAAGTCCCATATCACCAAGAATCTTGTGTAAACAAATAAAAAGAAATTGTAACTAATTCTTCTCCAAAATAAAAATTCTATGTTATCCACCATATGATCATGTCAACTCACCAGAACGATGTGGCCACAAAAAGCAGCCCAACGAGCAATATAGATGAACTCCCAGTTCTACAAAATGATCTCTTCTCCATAAGATATAGTAGTACTCCACATATCGCTGTATTCATGTGAGAGCCTCATCAGCTCAGCAAAAAAATGAGGAAAGAGCCCAAGAACAGAATATAACAGTGTAGTAATTTTATTAAAATGGACAAAATTAAAAAGCAAAGATGCCAATGCACTCCCATGATTTTGTTGCCAAGAGGGGCACTAACACCAACAGCTCACTAGGTGGATCCTCACACCACCGCTCACGAGTATTGAGCCGGCATGCATTCCATAAACCGGATGTGATGTAGACGTGGGGACCGGACATGACATTAGTGACTCAAGCCTCTATGCATTTCGAGCATCCATGCATCATCTGGAAGCTTCCCTGATGATGCGCAGATGCAATGTCTCTTCAATATTCCGGATACCTGCAGCATGAACACTGGGACAGGTAAAAGGGCTGCTTTAGAGTAGTTGTTAACCATTACATATACCCAGTGAAGTGACTAGCTTCAAAGTACACAGAGATAAAAGAAATATTCCTACATAAGTTGTACCTGTTTATCTGAAGGCCTCTCCTCTCTTTATCACTTTAAATTCCAGAATTTACAAAGCTTTTCAGAGCTTCCAGATGCAAAGGTCAGGGCTATGATGTCACACACTTCACAGCCCAGAGAGAAGACCTGAGTGGAGGGAAGGGACTTGCGCCCTTTACACAATCTAATACGATACTTGAAATAAAATAAGCTGCATGGTCAAGTTGCCAGAAAGAAGCCTTTACTGTGCCAATGCTACAGAAATGCATGGTTACAATATGTCCAACTTTACCCCCTTTTTGCAGTACTGCACTGCACTGGTGCAGTAAAGGCTTCTCTTTGGCAACTCGACCATGCAGCTTATATTGTTTCAAGTATTGTCATATTGTGCTCCTTCAAAACAACCACAGTTTCTTTTTCCAGAGCAGCCTGTGTTCATCTTGAGGTTATCTGTGGGGTTTTCTTTGTATCCAGAACAATTTTTCTGGCAGCTGCAGCTACAATCTTTCTTGGTCTACCTGTACTTGCTTTAGCATCAAGAGATCCCCAAATTTTCCACTTCTTAATCAGTGATTGAACAGTACCGACTGGCATATTCAAGACTTTGGATGTCAGTTTATATCCTTTTCCATCGTTATAAACTTCTATTACCTTGTTACGGAGATCTTTTGACAGTTCTTTTCTGCTCCCCATGACTCAGTATCTAGCCTGCTCAGTGCATCCATGTAAGAGCTAAAAAAACTCATTGACTATTTATCCACAGACACTAATTGCAATTTAAAAAGCCCCAAATGTGGGAAATTAACCTTTATTTACCATTTTAACCTGTGTGCGTCACCTTGTGTGTCTGTACCATGGCCAAACATTCCAGGGTAAATGTTTTATTTGGGTGATTTCTGTTACCATTATGATTTGGGTGATTTCTGTTACCATTATGATTTAAAAAGGAGCAAAACAACTATGTGATAATAAATCACGCTTCTCTGTCTGGCAATAGATGTACGTGTCTGGGTTTGGCAGTTTGCCAGGGGAATGGTACTTGCCTGAAAGTATTGTGTCAACTGTAACATTTGGTGGAGGAGGGATTGTTTTTCAGGGGTTGGTTTTGGCCACTTAGTTCCAGTGAAGGGAACTCTTAAAAAGAGTCATTTGGACAAATTCATGCTCCCAACTTTGTGGGAACAGTTTGAGGATGGCCCCTTCCTGTTCCAACATGACTGCGCACCAGTGCACAAAGCAAGGTCCATAAAGACATGGATGAGCTAGTTTGGGGTGGAGGAACTTGACTGGCCTGCACCTAAACCTGACAGAACACCTTTGGGATGAATTAGAGTGGAGACTGCAAGCTAGGCCTTCTCATCCAACATCAGTTTCTGATCTCACAAATTCACTTCTGGAAGAATGGTCAAACATTCCCATAGACACCCTCCTAAACCTTGTGGACAGCCTTCCCAGAAGAGATGAAGCTGTTATAGCTGCAAAGGGTGGGCCAACTCAAAACTGAACCCTATGTACTAAGACTAGGATGCCACTAAAGTTCATGTGCTTGTAATGGCAGCTGTCACAATACTTTTGGCAATATAGTGTATATTTAAAACAAAAAGGGGCATTACTTCAAATGGTACATTTAAATGTTAATCCGGGGAAAGGGTAGAGAAATTCTTTAAGTGCATCATAAACAAAAGCAAAATACGTATCTTGATCCCAACGCAGATTATGAATAAAGTACCCACAAAATGATGAGCGTCCTTTATATGGCCTAAACATGCCCTGCTCTTTTTAACTAAATGACTACAGGCTCCATTCAGCAGCATGTGAAAGTACTTAGTATGCTGTATGCTTTCAATTCCTTCAATCAAGCTAACTCTGAACATATGGTATTCACTGCTCTAAAGCACCCAAATGGACCCCTGCTACAATATTACATAGGTCACAGGCTCAAGGTCAGCCAAATGCAAATGTTATGTCTTTTATTGTTGTCATTGTATGATATATAACATTTGGATGAAAACATACACAAGACTGTCCATTATGTAAAGGGAATCTATAATGCTCTTTAGCCAGATTTATTTTAGATGTTTAATTATCGACTTGAGAAATATATATATATATATATGTGTGCCTGATTAAATCCTCAGCTATCTGATAAAGGATGAGCCACTATTCTGTAGTCATTTGATCTCCCAGCACAGCTGAAAAGGACACAATATTAGCAATGTGAAAAGGAGACTAGCGCTCCACCTACTGGTCGGATGGAACACACTAAATATCTAGAACTTCATTTGCTGACTGGATAGAAGCCACAAGGTTCAATTTACAAAGCTTTAAAGTGATCCTGTTACCAGCTTAAAAAACTGCAGCTAAAAATACAGAAAAATCATGTATTTTAATTGCTTATTTGCAATGAGTTTCCTTTCCATATTTGATGTTTAATTCACATGCAATGTGCCGTTGAATTTCCCATCACATTTGAGTACACCATAAGAGTGAATCCTCTAGCACAGACCCCTGCACCACCACCACCTTGCACATCATAGCCCTCTTCTCTTCTACAAGTGTAATTATTGTCTATGCTGGCCCAGCTACTCAACCCCTCCTTTCATTTTCCTACATAACCTTTTATGTAACTGCCAGGGGTGAAGCGAAGAAACCTACTATAGAAGTTCACTTGAGTGACATTTCTAAGACTGCTGACATCCCATCCAAGCAGCAGCATCAGTGTCTACAAAAGAGAGCCCTTTACAGGTAAATACATTAAATGCACATATATTTTATGAGAAGATACTAGTTTTTTGAACATTTAGAATTCATATCCCAATATTTAGTAGTATTATATACTATATATACCAGATATATGTGAGTTGTAAAGAGGTTTGTGTCCTGAAAGTGAAATCATTGTTCCTGTTGGCTTAGGTTGTGGTTTCCTGCACCACATTCAGCCTGGGTTCACACTGATGCAGTGCAGCATATCGCATGTGATAAGCACAGGAACTGCACCGCATTCCTGTGCAAATCACATGTGAATTTTGTGCAGTGCGATTTGAGCCATGCAATCCATTTCCAGTGCCTTTCCAAAAGTACTGCATGCACTTCATTTGGTGCAGTGCAATTTCAGTCCAGTCAAAATGAATGGGCTGAAATCTCACTGCACGGATCTGCATGTGAATTGCACAGGAATCATACAGCATCCCTGGGCGATTCATATGCAGTTCCTAGTGTGATTGTGCCTTTAGGCTAGGTCAGTGTTTCTCAATTCCAGTCCTCATGGACCCCCAACAGGTCATGTTTTCAGGATTTCCATTATTTTGCACAGGTGATTTGATCAGTTTCACTGCCTTAGTAATTACCACAGCTGTTTCATCTGAGGGAAATCCTGAAAACATGACCTGTTGGGGGTCCATGAGGACTGGAGTTGAAAAACACTGGGCTAGGTTCACACTAATGGCGGTGGTTGCCTATGCGTGAATTGCACCTGTTCCTGCTTTGGCAACCACCTGCACCCAAAACGTGCTGCTCTTTACGGACGCTGGGGTTGGCACCCCAAAATATCTAACAACACAGTGCATTTGCAGGCGCTGGAACCGCACCATGTGATTTCCCTGCCGCTGCATTTTAAAAATGGTGCAGGAACCTTTTTCCTACATAAAACACAGGCACAGCTGCCCAGTCAAATGAATAGGCAGCCGCGCATGCGCAAACGTGGGTCACAGAGCCACAACAGTGTGAACCTAGTCTTAGAGAGCTTAAAGGGATTGGAAAGGCTGGAAGATTTTTTACCTTCATGCATCCTATCCTGAGATTCCCTCTTTTCATTGGCTGAGACAGCAGCAGGATTCATTGGCTTTCACTGCTGTCAATCACAGCCAGTGATGCAGTGAGGGGAGCAGGGCCGAGTCGCGGCTCCATGTGTCCTATGAACATATAGAGCAGAGCTCAGGAGCGAGCATGCACCAGTACCCCCATAGTGAGAGGCTTGCTTTTGGGGGCATTGGTCAAGTAGTAGGAGCTCGCAGGGGACCCGAGAAGAAGCTCAGGGCTGCCTATACAAAACACTGCACAGAGCAGGTATGACATGTAGGGTTGCGCCGATATATCGGCGGCCGAATGAAATTTTACCAATAGGGAAAAAGTTGACGATAATGGTCGTGAAAACATACGATTTTGCCTGTAATTTTACCCATGGGTTTGCTGCAATTTTACCACGACTGTACCATGTTTAGGATGCATTTTTCATAGGTCATGTGACTCAAAAAACATATCAAAACGCAACACGTGTGCATTTTTTATGGGTTTTTGATGCATTTTGGGCCTTCACACCAACAGTTAGTGTTTTGTGCATTTGGCAGTGCTTTTTAATGCATGGTTTTGATGCGTTTTTGTAATCTTTTTTTTTTTTTGGCCACCTTGTTGCTGGGCAGATTTAAAATGCAAAATGCATCAAGAACGCAATACATTTGTTTTTGATGCCTTTTCAATGCATTTCAGGCCTGTTGCACACAAGAGCAATCTGTGTTTTGTCCATTTTGCAGTGCTTTTTGAAGTGCGTTTTGCATTATTACACGCAAGTTTTTGAAGTTTTTTTATGTGTTTTGTATTTTTGTATTTTTTTTGGCCAATTTATTGCTGGGCAGATTAAAAATGCAAACCACGCGAAAAAAGCAACACGTGTGTGTTTTTTTAAGCATTTTCACTGCATTTCAGGCCTGTTTTACACCAATGCAGTTTGCGTTTTGTCCATTTTGCTGTGTGTTTTGCGTTTTTGCATGCGTGTTTTGGAATTTTTGGCTGTGCCTTTTTTATGCTTTTTTGCTGTTTTTTTCAATGCATTTCAGGCCTGTTTCACACCAATGCACTTTGTGTTTTGTCTGTTTTTTGCACATGCGTTTTTGACATTTTTTTCATGAGTTTTGTGTATTTTTAATGGGTTTTTTTGGCCAATTTCCCACTGGGCAGATTTAAAACACAAAACGTGTTAAAACCGTACTACATGCGTTTTCTGCAGCGTCTCCTTTGAAGTCTGTTGAACCAATGCAATGTTTTACGTTTTAAAAAGTCCCTGACCTTTTCCAAAAACGCAGCAGCTCAAAAAAGCATAGATGTGAACATGTCCCATGTTAAATGGACTGTGGTACTTTTTCTGCAAAAAGCCCTAAAAAACGCATTGGTGTGAACCAGGCCTCAATGGGGAGCTGCGTTTTTATGGTTTTTGTTTTTTTAATCTTGCCAAATATGCACCAAAAATGTGGCAAGCAGGATTTTTAGGTGCTGAAAATAAATTCATATTCACCGAAATTCATTAAAATAATTAAAAAGTCAAATACAATCGTATATAAAAAATATATTTTTAAACAACAATCTCCATTTCGGTTTTCTGCCAAATGCATCCTGAATTTTCCGTTTTGGTCCAAGAATTTTAATTTCGGTGCAGCACTAATGGCATGTTTTTTTGTTTTTTTGTTTTTTAAAGCCAAACCTTTAATACCACCTTAAGGTTTCCTACTGCATCATAAATCAGCTAAGGAAAAGAAACAACTTTATTTGCTCTATTTCCTAAAACTAGAAATGATTTGTCAGTCAGCCACAATGGAACATTATTCCATTAGGACTAACTCTTTCCAGATAGTACTAGATATTGTGGGTGAGTACTAGATTCTAAAGTGGAAAATCAAGCTATAAATTTGAGATCAAATTATTATTATACAGGATTTACATCCTGTATAAGTTTGTGCAATGCTTTACAAAATGGAATTAAAAAGATTACTCCATTTTTGGTCCATATTTATTTCTGAAATTACTTTACGGTACCAACATTTTCGTCTCTCGTCAGTAAAACATGACCTCATTTACCTTCTCCCCAGTGATGAGCTCTAATTATACTGGAGCAGAGTCACGTAGCTATTTGCCATTTGGCCAGAAAATGTTTCTCAACTCTAGTCCAAGTGCATCTGTGTCCTGCATAGCGTGCAAGCCTCCACTTCCCTTCCTGTTCCAAGTCAGACCACGTGCCTTTCAACAATGGGTTGGTGATAATTCCCCCCCCCCCCGCCTTGCAAGGCACTATGTCCCCATGTTGAGGGACAAGGGTCTCTTCTCCACATCCATATTTCCCTAAGTACAAGTTTATTTTAATGGAAACTATATCATAGAAAAACTCGCACTGCAAAACTTAATAGCTCATTTTTTCTAGGGAGGAGGAGAAAAAGTTTTACTTATCTGCTCCTCCGCTCCCCCAAAAGTTGGTGCTCCCTCGCGCTTTGGTGGTGGCCTGTCCTTCGGTGTCATCACGTCCTGTGCTAGGCTATGGACAGGGCCGGTGCTTCCACTAGGTGAACTATGTAGCCGCCTGTAGCGCGTTGCCACCTCGGAGTGCCTGGGCGCAGCTCAGGCTAGCACTCTCTCTGTGTTGGACACCGCTACATCATGAATCATCATGAATGAACCTTCAGCTGAAGGGACGGCAGCAGAGGGGAGGAAGAAAGGACAGAGGAAGATGTCAGGTGTCTGGGACCAGTGTAGCAGCTGAGCTGCCACTCCTTCAAGTGTTCCTCTCAGACTCAGTCCATTACTGCAAGCCAGCTGGTTGTTGCTGTGGAGTTCCAGCCCCTCTCTTCCCATTCATCAGCAAAGGTAGAGCTGCGCCTGATTGTGATGTCTTGTGTCTGTATGAGTGTAACCCAGCCATCCATCCATCACATGTGCTATGTGTCATTGAGTGATGACATCATCACGATCCCACAGCCTGCTCTCCTAGTGCCTGCTGATCTGTGTCAGTGTTGGTGGTGATGTGCTGTGTCGGATCTGTCACTGTGTGGGATCGCTCAGTTCAGGTGTTCTCTGTGTGTGTGTGTGTGTGTGTGTGTGTGTGTGTGTGCGTGTGTGTGTGGGCTGGGCTGCCTGCAGTTACAGCGTTTTATCTCCCCCCATTGCCTGGGGAATTCCAGCCTGGGATCTGTCAGAGTGTGGATCCATCATCCTCCACTCACTGCAACTGTCACTCTGCTACTACCAGCCACAGATACAGTCCATCCGTAACACTGATTTTGTCTTTAATATTGGTGCTGGTGGCATCTTATGGCACTAATGTTTGCATATTAACCGCTTCCCGACCACCCTATAGGAGAACTAGTGCTACAGGGTGGCAGGGCTGCGCAAAATCACATACATATACATGATTTTGAATTTCCAGGTAGGGGTTGCATGCCGCCCTACCCAAGCCACCATTGGCAGCTACAGATGTCGATCACCGGGTTCCGGCAGGAGATTCCCCACCGGCACCGAGTATCACTGACAGGGGAGAGCCCTGTGTGTAAACAACACAGGTCTCTCTCCTGCCAGCAGTAACATGCTGCAGTGTATTTCTCTGCACAGCAGAGGAATACACAGCAGCATGTTTCCCAAGTAAAACACACACAGCACACACAGTAAAAGAGCACACAGTTAACTCTTTGATTGCCACAGATGGTCACCCCTTCCTGCCCAGTCTCATTAGTACAGTCTCAGTGCTTTTTATTAGCACTGATCACTGTATTAGTGTCATTGGGGATGTCAGTGGAAGTTAGTCAGTTCCTCCCAGTGTCAGAATGCCCACCACAGTCCCGCTATAAGTCGCTGATTGTCGCCATTACTAGTATACAAAGAAAATTTAAATTCCACTATATATACCGCCATTTGTAGATGCTATAACTTTTATGTAAACCAATTAATTTACACGTTTTGGGCTTTTTTTTTTTAGCAAAGACATGTAGCAGAATACATTGTGGCCTAAATTTATGAAGAAATTAGATTTTTTTATTTTTTTTACTTAATATGTTTTATAGCAAAAAGTAAAAAATACTGTTATTTTTTTTCAAAATTGTCAGTCTTTTTTTGTTTATAGTGAAACAAATTAAAAATGCACAGGTGATCAAATACCACCAAAAGAAAGCCCTATTTGTGGGGAAAAAAGGACTTAAATTTCATTTATGTACAGTGTTGCATGACCACGCAGTTGTCAATTAAAGTAACGCAGCACCATATCACAATAAACAGCCTTGTCAGAAATGGGGGTAAATCCCCTGGAGGGCAAGTGGTTAAAAGAAATTTAGCAGTTTCATGTTTAGTTGATTTAACATTTTCTACTACTGTTTTTTTTTTTTTTTAATTATTATTATTTAATTTTTTTTGGGGGGGGGTGGGCGCAAGTAGCTGGTCTTGTCTAGGGTGCAAAATAGTCTAGCACCGGCCCTGGCTATGGACCCTGCTTTGGTTTGGACCACGTCAGGACCTTAGATCACTGGTGCATGGGGGAGAAGAAGCTGCGGAGACTGGTCTAGCTGCTGAGACTGGTCTAGCTGCTGAGAGGGGTGAACGATCTTGTAAGTAAAACTCTTTTTTTGTTCCCCTAGCCTAAAACAAGCAATAAGCCCTGCATTGCAGGCACAGCCCCATTGCAAGGGGTCATTTTTGTGGTTGGGCTTTAAACAATATGCTAAAAACATACAAGCCACTGTTAGATTTGCTACAGTAGAGAGTCTCACATGTTTCAAGCTCATACACATGAATATAATGAATAAATGAATCTTAAAATGGCCTAAACTACCATATAATCGACCTGTGTGTAGGAAAACACCATCAGTTGAATTATTAGATCTGAATGGATATATACTCCTCTGCAGTTATCAGTCTAATTTTGTTTAGAAGGTGATTCATATTATAGATCTTTCCTGGCTTTAAAGTGTTACTAAACCCAGGCCCCTGCATTCACTATATCTGATCTCCCACAGTACACACAACATGAAAATGCAATTATTTAAGTAAATATAAACTGCTAAATACCTTTTCTCATCAGAAGTTAGAGCAGTCTTGTGACTTCTATCAGTGTCCAGCTGAGCACATGTTAAGACTTGTAAGAGGAGTTTTCATTTTGCTGTAGGAGGATGCAGCACCTCTGACCTCTGCACCTCTGACCTCTGGGACCAAAAGTAATGGGACAGAATAATAATCATAAATCAAACTTTCACTTTTTAATACTTGGTTGCAAATCCTTTGCAGTCAATTACAGCCTGAAGTCTGGAACGCATAGACATCACCAGACGCTGGGTTTCATCCCTGGTGATGCTCTGCCAGGCCTCTACTGCAACTGTCTTCTCCCTGTGTTTTCTTCACCAGGGAAAGAATTCTTCGGTCATCCACCACAGTTGTTTTCCGTGGTCTTCCGGGTCTTTTGGTGTTGCTGAGCTCACCGGTGCGTTCCTTCTTTTTAAGAATGTTCCAAACAGTTGTTTTGGCCACTCCTAATGTTTTTGCTATCTCTCTGATGGGTTTGTTTTGTTTTTTTCAGCCTAATGATGGCTTGCTTCACTGATAGTGACAGCTCTTTGGATCTCATCTTGAGAGTTGACAGCAACAGATTCCAAATGCAAATAGCACACTTGAAATGAACTCTGGACCTTTTATCTGCTCATTGTAATTGGGATAATGAGGGAATAACACACACCTGGCCATGGAACAGCTGAGAAGCCAATAATCCCATTACGTTTGGTCCCTAAACAAGTGGGAGGCACATATGCAAACTGTTGTAATTCCTACACCGTTCACCTGATTTGGATGTAAATACCTTCAAATTAAAGCTGACAGTCTGCAGTTAAAGCACATCTTGTTTGTTTCATTTCAAATCCATTGTGGTGGTGTATAGAGCCAAAAATGTTAGAATTGTGTCGATGTCCCAATATTTATGGACCTGACTGTACATTTTTATATTAAAATGCTAGTTCACTTTGTGCATTGGACCTAGGACAGTTCTTCAGACAGCTGTTTCTTTGTGACTATTCTTTGATTTTTTTTTTTTTTGCAAGACACATTTCTTCTCCACAGGAAACCCATACTAGACCCAGTTTAGTCAAACATCAGTTAACCTGTTGGCAATGTACTTGGAAAGAAACCAGAGCTCCACACAAAACAATCCAAGAACATACAAATTCCATGCAGGAATTGTTACTAGTGCAAATCGAATCTAAAGCACCATTGCTGCAGGTCTAGAATGATAATCATTTAGTAACTGTACTAAATATAGTACATTTAAATTTTTTGCCTTTAATATACTATCATGGAACTAATATGTTTCTCTTGCTTCCTCTTCTTGGTAACCTGATAGTTATTTAATTATCTATTAGTCATTACTTTACTAAAACAGTTCCCCTTCATATTGCTGCTACCCTTGAACATATAGGGTTTTTTTTTCTAGATATGGAATAATGGAAGAGAGAAAAAAAAAAAGACCATCTCTGAGTAAAGCTTAACTGCCTTCATATCCATTCGGTGTTTTTTTTTAGTCAATGTTTTAAATTTAGTTGTATATTACTTTCCATTAGCATGACCCACCAAAAAAAAAAAAACAATAACTTCTCCTACTCCTGACACTCATGGCGATACCATATACAGTTGTGTTCAAAATAATAGCAGTGTGTTGAAAAAAGTGAATAAAGCTCAAAATCCTTCTAATAGCTTTTATTTCCATACACACAAATGCATTGGGAACACTACACATTCTATTCCAAATCAAAACATGAAGAAAAATATATCAAATTTGTGTTGTTCCTCTAAAAAAAATTGAAGAAAAGTGAATATTAGACTGTTCAAAAAAATAGCAGTGTTTGTATTCTTCTTTACAAACTCAAACATTCACTATATAAACTGAAAAATGTTTGAAGATTTTGCTTTCCTTTGAATCACTTAATGAATATTTCGTTGTATAAGCACTGTTTTTGAGAACTGCTGTACATCTGTGTTGCATGGAGTCAACCAACTTCTGGCACCTGTGAACAGGTATTCCAGCCCAGGATGATTGGACTACATTCCACAGTTCTTCTCTATTTCTTGGTTTTGCCTTAGAAACTGCATTTTTGATGTCACCCCACAAGTTTTCTATTGGATTAACAGCCGGGGATTGGGCTGGCCACTCCATAACGTCAATCTTGTTGGTCTGGAACCAAGATGTTGCACGTTTACTGGTGTGTTTGGGGTCGCTGTCTTGTTGGAACACACATTTCAAGGGCATTTCCTCTTCAGGTAACTTTACACCTTCTTTGATCTTCCTGGAGCTGATTGTTGGCTGAGTCCTTGGCATTTTGGCTATTCTTCTATCCATTCGAATGGTAGTTTTTCGCTTTCTTCCATGTCTTTCAGGTTTTGGTTGCCATTTTAAAGCATTTGCGATCATTTTAGCTGAGCAGCCTATCATTTTCTGCACTTCTTTATATGTTTTCCCCTCTCCAATCAACTTTTTAATCAAGGTACGCTGTTCTTCTGAACAATGTCTGGAACGACCCATTTTCCTCAGAATTTCAGAGAGAAATGCACTGTAACCAGCATGTACAACATTTGCTGCCTTCCTTCCTTAAATAAGGGCAATAATTGCCACCTGTTTTTCAAAGAATGAATGACCTCACTAATAGAACTCCACACTGCTATTATTTTGAACATGCCCCTTTCAATTAGTGATTCAATTACACAGAATCAGCAGCATGCATGTCATGACTGTTGTGTCTGTTGGATTTCTATTACTCTGCTACATCTGCTAGTACATTATTTGCTATGTATAAATATCATTTCTACCAAAAACGGTGATTGATCAGGTTAGTGATGTCTGACTGCTATTATTTTGAACACAACTGTATGTGCATGTCATTTGTTGTTTGTACCTGTAGCATGGCCAAAAAACAATGTGTCTTTTGTTTCTTATTTTTTATCCTTTGATAAATGAAGTTTTTGTTTTAATCCTGCCTAAAACATATGGATTATGACCTTTGACCACGTGCCTAACCTTTCACCTTGACTCTTGACCCTGACACTAACCTAGATTAAG
Organism: Staurois parvus; assembly: GCF_062004578.1. Classification (NCBI taxonomy): domain Eukaryota; kingdom Metazoa; phylum Chordata; class Amphibia; order Anura; family Ranidae; genus Staurois; species Staurois parvus. The sequence continues at coordinate 236,813 of NW_028317974.1, read as the reverse complement.
CCTTGATCTACCTATTTTTATCGTTGATTATTTATTTATTTATTTATTTTTACACACAGGCCTTTTCTTTCTCCTGTCCTCTAGCAAGGCGAAAAAGATGTCATGTATAATTTTCTCCATTCAGAAGAGAAACAGAGCACAGGGGGTGGGTTTTACTGTTTGATAACTGTGATAGCCAGTCCCGGCTTATCACAGTGATCATGTAATCAGGAGCTGGGGCATCTGGCTCCCAATTGTTACTACGAGTCCTGGAGCTGTCAGTGTCTCCCTTCTCTGACCTTACCTCGCCAACCTTCCCCAGATGCTTACTTGCCTTGATCCAACAGTCGTAGTCTCTAGTGTTGTACATGCATTATGTATTTACATCACCTTCCATAAGTCTTCAGTATTCTGACCCACCTGTGCAATGGAACTCCATAGAGTTCTATGTGGCCATCTCCTGAGGCTGAAGACATCTAAGACATAGTCCCAGAAAAGTCTATCAGGAGCTAATATGCAGGCATGGTCTCACTACAGTGAGGGATGTAAAACCTAAGGCTATGGCCATTGAATGGAGATACGTATGCATCTGTGGAGGGTTGTCTAGGTTAGGTCAAAAAGGATAAGTTCACTTGTTTTAAAGTACACTTATCCTTTACATAGAGATTTTAAAAACAAATACCTAGACTGCCATTGCTGACTCTTCTGAAAGTGCTTGCTGCCAGTCCTATCTGCTGATCTAATAATGTCTTCAGTAAATTTGATATTGACATTCTGTGATTTAATTGTTACTTGCTTTTATAACCATTCTAATAATAGTTTCATTTTCTATATATAATAGATTTTTCCAGTATGTTTTCAGTTTTCAAACTATTTTAATATTTTACCGGAGGTAGTACGATAATGACAGCTCTTTTTTGACTATTAAAAATGTTCTAATGGGATCAGAGAGCATTACATTTTACATATAATTTATTTAAAGTTTTTGTATCTCTACAAAATTTTTTAAAGTCTAAATAATAATATTAAACAAAGAACTCATGAATATTCATAATACCATACTATGCACAAATTCAACTTAAAAGCAAATGTTCTGCCTTAGAACTGTTGGATGGCTGTTGTTGCCATAAAATCCTCCTGAAATGAGATACTTTAGATGACGGGTCTGACTTCCCTGATTTTAGGGCTCCTTCATTGGATATGGGAATGGCAGTTAGCAGGACCTCGAAATTTGTCATCTGTGAACAGCTTTCCAGCCTTCACTAACAGGTATATTTTAGCTAATTTGGATGGTATGTCAAGTACTGGCAAAAACAAATATGTACAGCCATTGCCAACAATATTAACACCCCTGCATTTCTGTCATATAATGCACCACTTTACCCAAAAATTGTTACAATTACAAATGTTCAGACATTCTCATGTTTATTTCCTTTGCTTGTATTGGTATGACACAAAAATGTAAAGAAACAAAAAGCCAAATCTGACACATTCCATGCAAAACCCCAAAAATGGACTGGACAAAATTATTGTTAGCAAAGCTGTTATGAATCAATCTGATTCATAACAGCTCTGCTTCTCTTACTGGTGAGCTGTGATTGGCTCACAGCTCTCACACGATACAGGGGGGCCAATCACAGCACCCTGTACCATGTGACCAGTTCCAGCCAATTACAGTTCACTATTATTTTGAACTGTTGTGAACTTAACTCATTCATGACAGTTCAAAGCAAGCTTTGCATTGCAGGAGCAATAATCTTTATTGCTCCTGCAAAGCAAACTGTAAAAAAAATAAATCCCTAATCACCTCCCTAGAGTAGTACAATGTTACTATGGTAATATTGTACTATTCTGATAAAAGTATTTAAAAATAATAATAATAATCAAATAAAAAATAAAATAAAAAATACCGTATTGAGAATTAAAAAAAAAACAATTTTTAGGTTTTTTTTTAACTACTTGCCAACTGCCTGCCTGCATTGTGTGGGCGAGCAGTGGCTCTGGGCAAAGTGGTGTAACCTTACGTTGCCTTCTATTTCGAGTTGTGAACGCACCTGTGCCTCCCACCGCCCCCATCTGTCCAGACAGAGAAGAGAGAACACCGCACTGAGTAACAGCACTACATTTTGCATACACATGTTAGCTCATTTAACCCTTTGATCTCCCTTATTAACACTTTTATCACCCTGTCACCCATCCAGTGCCATTCATCCAGTCTCAGGATATAGAATTTTTCACTGACCACTGTACTACTGCCACTAATGACATCAGATAACGTCAGGATCTTCAAACTCCTCTTCCAGCCAGGGTCAGCTTGTGTTAGATTGCTTGCAAACTATCGCACTCACGCTATAGGTTGCTGATCACTGCCATTACTAGTATAGTGTGTGTACAGATCAATACATTGATCACAAACAGAACTGTACTAGTGTATATGACAAAAAAGGGGGAGTAGAACGAGTGCTGGATCCAAATGGTATAGCCGCTAGCATACAAAAGGCAAACCTCAAACAGCCTCCTGGTGAAAAGCTAAATAAATAAAGTATGCAGCGCTAAATAGAAATATGACAATAAAATAATATAATAAAATCCAATGTGAGATATACACAGCTGAAATGAATGGATTGGTATGGAAGCCAATACTATAAATTATACTGCAGTATCATAAATCAGATCAAGGTGCATAAAGTGACAAAGGTGCCAAAGTCAATAAATCCATGGACATATCCAAGTGACATGGGAAATCCGTGACATCTGTGGTATATAGTATGGCTATTGATTGCACTAACCAGATAGCGCAAAATATAGCGCGTTGGAGTAAAATTACCTACTCCTGGTCACTGGATCAGAGACACTGTCAAACGGGTGGTCATCAGTACAGCAACCTCCGAATCCTCTGTATCGTCTCCAGGTGTACCGTCGCCAGCCACCAGGGGGATATGTGCCTCTCCCACGTATCACGAATCACCTTCTATCATCAATCTCCAGGGGGATGTGATGCACTCTCGTGTATCAGGAATCACCTTAGGGGCTCATTAATAAACCAAAAGAGAGATGTCCGATAGTGTAGTAGCTTTTATTCAAAAGGATATATAAAACAAGTAGTACACTTACATAGTAAAATTCCAAAAAATTCCGGAAAGTCCAAAATGGCCGCCAGTCAGATGTGTGGACTATGTGGACTAAGTCTGCATGTGAAGTGCCATCTCTCTAACGCGTTTTGTGACTATTGCACATTTTCAAAGGGCAATAGTCACGAAACGCACTAGGGGCTTTGAAAATGTGCAATAGCTTACAATCTAGGATAGTGGTACGGGAGGAATATCTATGGGGGATGGAGTGGTATGAAGAGTGGAGGAGATCGGCAGTTAGCAGACGGTGGGGTAGGCTTCCCTGAAGAGGTGGGTTTTCAAGGTGCGCCTAAAGTAGAGGAGAGTAGGTGATAGTCGGATGGATTGGGGTAGGGAGTTCCAGAGGATTGGTGAGGCCCTGGAGAAGTCCTGGAGGCGGGCATGGGAGGAGGAGACTAGGGAACTAGAGAGGAGGTCTTGTCAGGAGCGGAGAGTGCGTTTTGGGTGGTAGATGGATATCAGGTCGGTGATGTAATTTGGGGCAGTGTTATGGACAGCTTTGTACGTCAGTGTTAGCATTTTGAATTTGATCCGTTGGGCAATCGGAAGCCAGTGGAGGGATTGGCAGAGGGGGGTGGGGCGGAAACGGAGCGGTTGGTAAGGTGGATGAGTCTGGCCACAGTATTCAGGAATGACTGAAGCGGGGATAGTTTGTGGTGAGGTAGGCCAGTGAGGAGGGAGTTACAGTAGTCAAGTTGTGATATGATAAGGGAGTGGATGAGCTGCTTAGTGGTTTCCGAGGTTAGGAACAGATGTATTTTGGAGATGTTGCGGAGGTGGAGTCTACATGAGTTTGTCAGTGATTGGACCTGAGGCTGGAAGGACAGTTTGGATTCTAGAATGACACCAAGTACTCTGGCTTTTTTTTTAAACTATAGTCCGGCCCTCCAATGGTCTGAGGGACAGTGAACTGGCCCCCTGTTTAAAAACTTTGAGGACCCCTGTTATAGGCAGTAGTGGCCAGGTCGGGGAAGGATACTGTTGTAAAGTTGATCAGTTGCAGAGTGGAAGGGGGCAGGTTTCAGGTTGCGGAGGTTTCGGCTGGTAGTAGTTTGACATTTGGAGGGTTAGGTGTTTGAGGACGAGGAGACGGAGACGGTAATAAGGTTGTGGTCAGAGAGAGGGAAGGGTGTGTTTTGTGAGGTTGTGGGGAGTGCAGAGATGAGAGAAGACAAGGTCCAGGATGTTCCCATCGGAGTGGGTGGTGGATTGTATACACTGTGCGTTTTTCACAGAAGATTCGTATCAGTTGATTGTGGGCCAAAGCAATTTATACGTACCACAATACATCACCGCCCACCCAAATTCAACTCTTGCCAGACAATTTGCATGGAAACCTATCATGCTTTCTGAATTTAAAACTTTTTTGAGCCTAACCTTCAACATGGGCATTACAAAAAATAATTAATTGCAGTCATATTGGTCCACAGACCCGATTCATCATATGCCCATGTTCTCTGCTGTTACATATATGCCCAACAAGGACCAGAAACGTACTGGTACATCGCTGGACTTTGAGTGGTTATACCGGGATGATGCCTGCAGCTGCAGGCATCATCCTGGTATTGTTTTTTTTCAGATGGCGGTCAGCTTTTATGCAAAAGCAATCCTAGTAGCTAATTAGTCGCTGAATCGATTTTACAAGCAGAGGGAAGGGATGCCCCTCACCACCTTCCACGTGTTTCTAGGGCTTTCCCGTCCCACAGGGGAATCCTAAGGATGCAGCCGGAAGTTCCGCTGGCTGACCATAGAGCTGATCAGAGACCAGAATGGCTCCAATCATCTCTATGATGTAAGAAACCGGAAGCTACGAGCATTTCATAATTTCCGTTTCGCCGGATATAAACAGTACCATTTTTAAATTGGGAAAGCTTCTGATCAGATCGATCAGAGATCTACAGGAGGGATCTAGAGTCTAATAAACCCCAGATTTCTTTGAAAAGAGTACCTGTCATTGCCTATTGCTGTTGCACAGGATATTTACATTCCCTGTAATAACAATAAAAGTGGTCAATAAAAAAAAAGGGACAGTATAAAAAAAAGAAATAAATTACCCCTGCCCCTCCCCCTTTCTGTGCTTATGTGCAAAGGTAATCGCAAGCGTCCGTCATGTCTCGTATGTAAACAGAAATTGCACCATGCATGTGAGGTATCACCTCAAACATCAGATCGAGGGCAGTAATTCTAACATTAGAACTAATGTGTAAATATAAAGGGGTAACCTGTAAAGGCTTGTGCTGCCTATTGATTTTAAAAATGTGCATAGTTTGTCGCTGTTGCACAGGCACGAGCAAATTTAAAACATGTCATGTTTGGTATCTACTTGGAGTAACATCATCTTTTATATTTTATCAAACAATTGGGCAATATATTGTGTCTTGTGCTTTAAGATTCAGAAAAGTGTATTTTTTCACAAAAAATTAACGTTTGAAAAATTGCCGTACAAATACTGTGACATAAAAAATTGCAACACCCACCATTTTATTCTCTAGGGCCATGGCTTTAAAAATATATATAATGTTTGGGGGTTCAAAGTAATTTTCTAGCAAAAAAAATTTTTTTTCATATAAGCAAAGAGTGTCAGAAAAGGCTTGGTCTTCAAGTGGTTAGAAGAGTGGGTGAGATCTGGCATACGCCTCTAATGTTGGCACTCCAGGGGCATGGTGAGTATTTTGCAGATCTTATTTGTTGCTGTAAGTTTTTGGAAAATGAAGAAGGAAAACATAAATGTATTTTTTATTTTTTTCCTTTTTCAAAACCCTGACAAAAATGATATCTGAAAAATACTCACCATGCCTCTTATCAAATTCCTTGGGTTAACTACTTTCCAAAAAGGGGTCATTTAGGGGGGTATTTGTACTATGTTGGCATTTTAGGGTCTCTGAAACTGTGATAGGTATTGAGGATGTGATATGAGACATGCCCTTTGAAAGCTTGAAAGTGCTCCCTGGATTTTGGGGGCCTGTATGTGGATAGGTTGTCAAAAAGTCTCTCAGATGTGGTATCCCCATACTTGGGAGAAGTAGCAGAATGTGTTTTGAAAAAAAGGTCATTTTCCAAAAATGTGTGGCAGAAAAATAAAATCTTCCATGGACTCAACATGCCTCTCAGCAAATTCCTTGGGCTGTCTACTTCCATAAAAGGGGTAATTTTGGGGGGAGGGGGTTGTACTGTCCTGGCATTTTAGCACCTCAGGAAATGTGATAGGCAATCAGAAAGTAACAGCTGCGTGAATTCCAGTGTACAGTGACTTGAAAACGTATTCATACCCCATTTAGGTCTGGACTTGGACTGGGCCATTCTAACACATGAATATTCTTTGATCCAAACCATTCCATTGTAGCTTGGGCTGTATGTTTACGGTCATTGTCCTGCTGGAAGGTGAACCACAGACCCAGTCTCAAGTCTTTTGTAGACTCGAATAGGTTTTCTTCTAAGATTGCCCTGTATTTGGCTCCACCCATCTTCCCATAAACTCTTCTTGCCACTCTTCCATAAAGGCCAAATTTGTGGAGTGCATGACTATTAGTTGTCCATCTGAGCTGTGGAACCCAAATGTTTCTGTATTGTGTTGATTTTTTCTTTATATGTGACACCCCAACCCACATGTTTCTGTATTGTTTGTGTGGATTTTTTCTTCATTTGTGAAACCCCAACCTCCATGTTTCTGTATTGTTTGTGTTGATTTTTTCTTCATATGTGACACCCCAACCCCCATGTTTCTCTATTGTTTGGATCTATATGTTCTTGATATATAACACCAGATCCCCCATGTTTTCTTCATATGTGACCTCATGTTTCTGCAATGTTCAGTCTATAATTTCTTCGTATGTAACTCCAGTTCCCCACCCCCCTTCATATGTGACTTTAGAGGAACGTGGGGTGATCTGAGGTTTGGGTCTATATTTATTATATGTGAACCCATATGCTCCTATTTTTCTGCAGTGTTTGGGTCTATAGTTTCTTCATATGTGACCCCAGATTACTCCCTATTTCTGTAGTGTTGGGTGTATATTTACTTCATATTGCACTCTAGAACTCCCATATACAGTATCTGTATTGTTTGTGGTGATTTTTTCTTCATATGTGAAACCCCAACCCAAATGTTTCTGTATTGTTTGTGTTGATTTTTTTCTTCATATGTGAAACCCCAACCCCCATTTTTCTGTATTGTTTGTGTTGATTTTTTCTTCATATGTGAAACCCCAACCCCCCATATTTTTTTCTTCATATGTGACACCCCAACCCCCTTGTTTCTGTATTGTTTGTGTGGATTTTTTCTTCATTTGTGAAACCCCAACCTCCATGTTTCTGTATTGTTTGTGTGGATTTTTTCTTCATTTGTGGAACCCCAACCTCCATGTTTCTGTATTGTTTGTGTTGATTTTTTCTTCATATGTGAAACCCCAACCCCCCATATTTCTGTATTTTGTGTTGATTTTTTTCTTCATATGTGAAATACCAACCCCCCATGTTTCTGTATTGTTTGTGTGGATTTTTTCTTCATTTGTGGAACCCCAACCTCCATGTTTCTGTATTGTTTGTGTTGATTTTTTTCTTCATATGTGACACCCCAACCCTCCATATTTCTGTATTGTTTGTGTTGATTTTTTCTTCATATGTGACACCCCATGTTTCTGTATTGTTTGTGTTGATTTCTTTCTTCATATGTGACACCCCAACCCCCATGTTTCTGTATTGTTTGTGTTGATTTTTTCTTCATATGTGACACCCCCATGTTTCTGTATTGTTTGTGTTGATTTTTTCTTCATATGTGACACCCCAACCCCCATGTTTCTGTATTGTTTGTGTTGATTTTTTCTTCATATGTGACACCTCAACCTCCCCATGTTTCTGTATTGTTTGTGTTGATTTGTTTCTTCATATGTGAAACCCCAACCCTCCATATTTCTGTATTGTTTGTGTTGATTTTTTCTTCATATGTGACACCCCATGTTTCTGTATTGTTTGTGTTGATTTTTTCTTCATATGTGACACCCCATGTTTCTGTATTGTTTGTGTTGATTTTTTCTTTATATGTGACACACCAACCCCCATGTTTCTGTATTGTTTGTGTTGATTATTGCTTCATATGTGATACCCCAACCCCCGTGTTTCTGTATTGTTTGTGTTGATTTTTTCTTCATATGTGACACCCCAACCCCTATGTTTCTGTATTGTTTGTGTTGATTTTTTCTTTATATGTGACACCCCAACCCCCATGTTTCTGTATTGTTTGTGTCTCCGTTTCCCCTTATCATCCCCACGTCCCACATATTTCTGAAGCCCAGGTTCCCCATTCTCTACAAATACAATGCGCCCTCCCAGCTCAAGAAGCAAACCTTCCATTTCCACCTGAATCCTATGTTTCCAGAAAAGCTGACTTTGTGAAGGAGGGGGCACTGCCATTTCTACCTGTCTTTTACAAGTCAGAAGAGTTCATTAGCATATAAAAAGAGACTCTTAGCACAAAAATCAAACCCTGATAGACACAAGGCTTGTCAGTCAATAGCCAAATCGCTGAATAATAGCCCATAGAAATGCACTCCTGGGGGAACAGCATTCCAATATCACTGAACCTGGCGGAAAGCGAAGGCTGATCAATGCTTTGTATTAAAGTGCTGCCCAGGTTCCTTGTCTCCCATCCTCCTCCTCCTCCTGCAGTGCCATCCCCTCCCCCACGCCTGCCTCCTCCTCCTCCTCCTGCCAGGCTGCGCTCCTCTATTCAGCAGACTTGGTGCTGAGCGGGGTCTGTGTCACTCCGCCATACTGCACAGGACACCACCAACTTCCCGGACAGCGGAGCACTCTGCACTCCAGGTAAGTGTCCGCCTACCGAAACCGGCTGACTTCCTCTGTGTGTGGGGCCAGCCCATGGACAGCACGGACTAGTTGTCAGTGGCAGGGCTCAGGAGATCACAGACATTGCTGCACTGGGGTCGGGGGACGAGCACACTGCACCCGCTCCTATACACATCTGCACTGCATGTCTTCAGGAGTCCATGGCAGGGCTATGTGTGCCCACACGGATTGCCATAGAAGTTGATGAGAGATGGGGCAGAGGGTTGCTGTTGCCTATAGCAACCATTGTGTCATCAGATGAGATCAGTTGCTATGGACAAAGATTTGCCAATAGCAACCATTGTATCATTCATCCGATGCAATTGGTTGCTATGGACAAAGAGTTGCCAGTGCCTATAGCAACCATTGTGTCATTCATCAGATGAGATCGGTTGCTATGGACAAAAAGTTGCCATTGCCCATAGCAACAAATCGTGTCATTCATCAGATGAGATCGGTTGCTATGGACAAAGAGTTGCCATTGCCCATAGCAACAAATCGTGTCATTCATCAGATGAGATCGGTTGCTATGGACATAGAGTTGCCAGTGCCCATAGCAACCAGTGTATCATACATCAGATCCGATCGGTTGCTATGGACTACCACCCTCTTCTCTTCCATTAGCTCCCCAGATTTCTCAAAGATCATACACAATTCAGATTCATACACAAACATACAGATGACACTTAATCAGCACACACTAAAACACTGTTCTAAAATAGGCTTGGAAACCTATATAAGATCCCATTTAGATCTACATGTGTGTGCAGGGGCGGACTGACAACTCATGGGGCCCCTGGGCAATAGGGGATCATGGGGCCCCTGTGTCCTTGGCCAAACTCAAAAAAAGCCTTTGAAAAAGGTACCAGGGACATCTCATGGGGCCCCCTACTGACCTCGGGCAGTGCCCGAGTTTCCAAATGGTCAGTCCGCCCGTGTGTGTAGACATATGTTTTTTTTGTGTGGCTTCAGGCAGGTGTACTCTTGTGCATCAATGTGCATTTTTTTCAAAAATTTGAAATGGATGGGTTTTAAGTCTTGTTAACCCCTTAACACCATGTAAAACATATGGGCGACTGCGAGAAAGGTGGGTGGTACCGTGCGGAAGAGCGCACCACCAGCTCGCTGATTGGGAGCCAGCAGGACAGGATCCTGCTCATGTGACTACTGTGAGAGCAATCACAGTGGTCACATGGTCAGAAGTCGTACTGTCTCCTGGAAGCCTTTAACCATAGGTCCACACCTAAGCAGTTTCCGCAGCGATTTACAGTCCATTTAACATGATTTCCTATGGGATACGTTCACATCTGCGCATTTTCACCTGGTACGTTTTTGGAAAGGGTCAGGGACTTTTTTTGAATGCAAAAAGTTGCGTTTGTGGTTCTATAGACTTCAATGAAAACACTGCAGAAAAGCATGTATTGCGTTTTTGCTGCATTTTTAATGCGTTTTAAATCTGCCTAACAACAAGAAAAAAAAATGCAAAATGCATCAAAAACGCAAGTGCAAAAATGCAATGCAAAACGCACTGTAGAAACAGATCAAACATAAACGGCGTAGGTGTGCACCTAGCCTTAGTCCAGGTTCACACTGGTGCTGCTGCATAATCATGCATTTTTGTAGCACATTTTTGGATAAAATCCTGCCAAAATCCCATGTACATGCATTTTTCACACGCTTCCGCTGAAGTCTATGGGGCCAAAAACGCACTATGCTACACCAAAAGAAACACCTTTTTAGAAGTTGCACTTCCCCTTGTTGCCTTGATGTGAACAGGCGACATAGAGGATAGTGCGATTTCTATAGCAGTGCAGTAGCAGGAGAAATCGCACTAATGAAAACGGGAGCTCAAGTGGGCTTTCATGCTCAGGAGACATTGCAGCTTCTAAATCATGTGACCACTGTGATTGGCTCTCACAGTGGTCACATGAATGAGATCCCGTCATGCTGACTTCAGATTCAAAGCCGTGACTGAGAGCTGTCAGCGACAGCTCAGTCAGTGTGACACAGAAACCTCATGCTGCCATGGACACATGTGCAGCAATTGCTCTTTGAATCCCAGCTTTTGTGCCACCACATATTATCATTATATAGTCGGCAAGAGGTTCACGCACGTGGAACTAAAGCAGCAAGAAAAAAAATTGTGAATTGGCAAGATATTTATTATGCTATGTCACTTCTGAAGCAATATAAAGTGACTTGCTTGTACGCAGTCTTCTTTAAGTCTGGGTTCACACTGATGCGGTGCTGCACATCGCATATGATTCGCACAGGAACCGCACCGCATTCCTGTGCAAATCAAATGTGAATTCTGTGCGGTGCGATCAGAGCCGTACATTGTGTATGGCTCAAATCGCACAGCATCCGCACCAAAAAGGTGCAGGACCCTTTTTTTGGTCAGCACTAGAATCAAATCACATGGGTATTCACATCCATGCGGTCCGATTCTGCACATCGCACTGCGTTTTGCTAAACGATTTCGGGGTGTTATTAACTTAACATACACACTGACAGCGGTTTGCATGAATGGGGTGCGATTGTGATGCGGTGTGGAATTCGCACAGAAACGCTGAAAATTCCGCACCGCATCAGTGTGAACATGTACACCGAGCTGCATATACGCCACTTGGGGTACATTTTCTGTATGGTGCCTGGATGTCAGGAGTTGCGTCATTTCACGATAGCCAATCCAAGATAGCTGAAGACCTCATACCCAGAAAAAATTCAGCGTGAATGAGGGACGTCGCAGACAGCGGATTATAGGCAAGTATTTGCAGAGTTTATTTCTGCTTTAAGACCTCTTGCCAACGCATCAAAACGCTCAATATGTGCATGTTAATGCGCTGCCAGTGACTTCCGTGAGCTTCCCAATGCACTAAAATGCAGGAAAAAAAAAAAGTTGCTGCATTTTTAAAAACTGCACTGCAGTACCAAAATGGGGACAGACAGTGTTTTTATTCCGGGGAACCACGTTATTAAAACCCAGCAGAATGGGCCCCTAATACTGCGTATTTTTGCATCCATGAGAATTTTTGTATAGGAGTTTTTCCTTGTTCAGTGCCCCCTCCTTCATTTTGAATGAGCCAGTAGGACAGCAGGACTCCCCTTCCTCGCCCACCTGATTCATTAGTTTATCTTTAAGATGTGATCACCCCCACCCTCCCTCCCTCCCAGAGAATAGCCCCCTTCCCCTGTGTGATGGCACTTCACTGCAAGGCAGCAGTGAAAGTGGTTGGTTCTGTGCAGTGACAGCCAGCCATGTGTGACATGCATGATGTGTAGGAGGATTTTATTTCACCTTTACTCCCAGTACAACCAGTGCTTATGTTTTATTACTACCAGCTTTACGTATGACGACTCTACCCCTGACCACCTGACCTCTCTGCCAGCGGATTTTGCGTCCCTTTTCCACTGCAAATTGGTTTAACGTAAATGCCATAATTTAATAATGACGCTCAGCAGATCAGTGTTCCCCTTCCTCCCAGACTCCCTGTCTTGTGGCATATATGTGATTACTGTTATGGATTCACCTACTACATGTCAGCATTGGATTAATACTAATATATCACAACGCTGGTGACAGATCAATGGGTGGGTTGTTCATGGCAGTCATGTGGAGGACATTCAGTGCAGGCTTACAGATGTAGGAACGACAGGTCTGCTTTTTATGGGAAGCACTTTTTGTTGGAAATAATTAGAGAGAAATATTTAATGTGATCATATGAAAAATAGCAAAACATATCTATAGTGATAATTATTCAAAAAAAATTTAAACCATTTTTAAGGTGGTAGATACACAAAAAATGGGAAATGTTTAGCAAAAAATATTTAATATAATTATTCAAAAATAATTTAAAATATTTTTAAGGTGGTAGATTGCACAAAAAAGGGAAGTATTTAGCAAAAAATATTTAATGTGATAGATTATTTGAAAATATTTACGATGGTAGATTACACAAAAAAAGGAAATATTTAGCAAAAAATATTTAAAGGGATAGATTATTTAAAAATAATTTGAAAATATTTAAGGTGGTAGATTAAACAAAAAAAGGGAAGTGTTTAGCAAAAAATATTTCATGTGATTATACAAAAATAATTTTAAATATTTGTAAGGTGGTAGATACACACAAAATGTGAATATTTAGCAAAAAATATTTAATGGGATAGATAAGTTGAAAATATTTAAGGTGGTAGATCACACAAAAAAAGGGAAATGTTTAGCAAAAAATATTTAATGTGATAATTATTCAAAAATAATTTTAAATATTTGTAAGGTGGTAGATACACACACAAAATGTGAATATTTAGCAAAAAATATTTAAAGGGATAGATAAGTTGAAAATATTTAAGGTGGTAGATCACACAAAAAAAGGGAAATGTTTAGCAAAAAATATTTAATGTGATAATTATTCAAAAATAATTTTAAATATTTGTAAGGTGGTAGATACACACACAAAATGTGAACATTTAGCAAAAAATATTTAAAGGGATAGATAATTTGAAAATATTTAAGGTGGTAGATTACACAAAAAAAGGTAAATGTTTAGCAAATATATTTGTGATCATTATTAAAAAAATAATTTAAAACATTTTTAAGGTGGTGAATACACAAAAAATAGGAAATAATAGCAAAAAATATAATATATTAATAATAAGGTGATTGCACAAAAAAAGGAAGTATTTAGCAAAAAATATTGAATGTGATAGATTGTTTGAAAATATTTAAAATATGGGAAATATTTAGCAAAAATATTTAAAGGGATAGATTATTTAAAAATATTTTAAAGTGATAGATTACACAATAAAAGGGATATATTTAGCAAAAAATATTTAATGTAATAATCAAAAATAATTTAAAATATTTTTAAGGTGGTAGAATATTTTTAAGGTGGTAGATACACAAACAAATGGGAAATATTTAGCAAAAAATATTTAAAGAGATTATTTAAAAATAATTTGAAAATATTTAAGGTGGTAGATTGCACAAAAAAAGGAAGTATTTAGCAAATACTGAGGAAATATTGAGTAAAAATATTATGTAATAGATTATATAGAAACAATGGGAAATATTTAATATTAATTTTGATTATAAAATTTAAAAAAAAATTGCCAATGGCTAGAAAAAACTTTTTTAAAATGATGAAATATTTAGCACAAAATATTTAATATGATAGATTATACAGGAAATTTGGGGAAATATGTAGCAAAAAAAATTTATTGTCATACATTATTCACAAATAATTAGAAAATATTTCTTACCTAAAAAAAACGCTGGAAAAAAACACGCTAGGAATAGCGTTTTTAGTAGTGTTTGGAGCATTTAGGAGCTTTAGCGTTTTATTAGCGTTTTTACAGTATATGTAGGAAAAGGAAAAAAAGCTAGAAAAAACTGTTAGGAGCATCTTAAGAGCTCCCAAAAACTACAAAAACAATTTTTTTCCTGCTCCTAAATGCTGAAGCTTGAAAAAAGTGTGCATAAGCACATAGGATAACACTATGTAGCTTCTAGGAGCAGCATAAAAATGCTGATAACAGCTTCTAGGAGCTTAAAAAATGCTAATATGCATGGAGCTGATGTGGTAGATTACACAAAAAAATGGGAAATATTAAACAAAAATAATATGTAATAGAATATATGGAAACAATAGGAAATATTTATGGAAAAATATTTAATGCGATTTATAAAAAAAAAATTGGATAACTCACAAAAAAAAAGAAAAAGTATGGAATAATTAGTTCAAAATAATAAATGTAATTGTACAAGAAAAATTGGGAAATATTTATGGAAAAATATTTAATGTGATGAGATTATACAAAAAATTATTTGGAAATATTTAGCTAAAAAATATTTAATGTAGATTATACAAGAAAATATTTGGGAAATATTTAGGGGAAAATATTTATTTTAGTAGGTTATACAAAAGTGTGTTTTTTTTTTTTTTTTTATTGTTTTGTTTTTTTTTGTAAAGTGTGAAGTATGTGTGCTGTGGGTCTGGTAATAAACTGAAATTGTGGTTCTAAAAGCTGCACCTGTTAGATGTCCAGCAGAGTTTAGCCTTTTGGTCTTGTGCCATTGTAAACATGTCAGGACTGTTTGTCCTCAGCTATTCTATTATCACTAGAGAATGGATTCTCCTCTGCTGTGGTTGTAATTTAACCCGTGAACTCTTTAGAAGAGATAGCGTTTTTAGGGCGCTCCCATCTAGTTGATTTGTAGATTTCAGTCCAGACAGACACAATAGTGGATTTGTTTAACTGACAAACTGTGCATTCCAGTGCTGAAATGACATATTTTCACTTATCTGATGAGCTTTGAAACTTCAGATCCTTGTTTGTCTCCCTCTTCTAATCTTGGGTGGTAGATACCAGCAAATTATTCATGATGATCAACCTGGGGGGATTAAGGCTAGCCATTAGAGTTTTTCTTGTCCATCCCTGCAAAGTAAGAATTCCCACACATTTACTTCCTTCAATTGTGACACAAATTTACTATGTCCGGTGAGTAGGCACTGCTGTGTCATACATTTCACAGAGCCTGCCTTCTGAGCTACAGAGGAGTTTTAGGAGGCGGAGTCAGTACAGGAATCACCCCTTGCAGGCAGCATGGTACCATGGGATATGTAGTCCTTAGACATTGAAAGTAAACATCAGAGGAGAAGCTGCAAAGCATGCAGGTTGTACTGGAAAGAGATGGTCAGCAGACAGGCAGAAGTCACAACATGAAAGGAGATAATTCAAGTAAGATTATATTGGATTGTCAAATATAACTATTGCTTGTCAGGGGTGCAGGGGCGGACTGACCATTTGGAAACTCAGGCACTGCCAGAGGGCCCGTGGTCAGTAGGGGGCCCCATGAGATGCCCCTGGTACCTTTTTCATAGACTTTTTTTGAGTTTGGGCAAGGACACAGGGGCCCCATGATCCCCTATTGCCCGGGGGCCTCATGAGTTGTCAGTCCGCCCCTGCAGGAGTGTTGACATTTCTGAAAAAACTACTTGTCCAGGGACTAAATTGGGCTTCCAACCTACTTGCCCCTCATAACAATCTACTTGTCCAGATAAAATTTTTTTTTTTTTTAACCAAAACCGTATTTAAATCGGAGGTGCTTTTAGGAATGTCTGGGGCTGCCTTCTGGACTACAGAGGTGCCGAGAGGAGGGGTTACAGGGGGCGGAGTCAGTACAAGAGTCACCCCTTGCAGGCAGCAAGGTACCATGGGATATGTAGTCAGCAGAGAAGAATCTGTAAAAGCATGCCGGGAATCCAAGAAGTTGTGAAAAGAGATGGTCAGCAGACAGGCAGAAGTCACACCATGAAAGGTGATTCTTCAAGTAAGATTTTATTGGATTGTCAAATATAACTATTGTTTGTCAGGAGTGTTGACATTTTTGAAAAACCTACTTGTCCAGGGAATAAATTGGGGTTCCAACCTACTTGCCCCTCATAACAATCTACTTGCCCAGATACATTTTTTTTTTTTACCAAAACCATATTTAAATCTGAGGTGCTTTTAGGAATGTCGGGGGGCTTCTAAAAACAAAAGGAGCATTATGGCAACTTAAACGTTTAATAATTTTACCATTGCACTGTTTTTCTCCTCCTCCCCTCCCTGTGTGTCTCCAGCACCGCACCCGGGGACTAGCAGTAAGGGGAGAGACCAGTGTAATGAGCACCGATTGGCTGCAGCTCAGGAAAGGGCGTGTCCTTATCCATTTCGCTGCCAGAGCTGTTTTTGAGTTTTTTTTTGCATATGTTTTAAAAAAAAATGTTCTGCTTGAAGATTACACAAAACCCTCAAACATGATATATTTTCTAAAAGCAGAGACCCTAGAGAATTAAATAGTGGTAGTTCCAATTTTTTATGTCGCACGATATTACCAATATTACCGCAAAATTTAAGTAAAAAATACACTTAAGTTAATTTTAGGACACAAAAGCAATAAATTACCTTACTTTTTTGTAAAATATAAGACGAGGCTGCATCGAGTAAATAGATATCCAACATGTCAAACTTTAAATTTGTGTGCACTCGTGAAATGGCGACGAAATTCAGTACCCTGTATTTTCAATAGGCGACGCATTTCAAGCCCCTTCTAGGTCATCAGTATAGTGTTATGGAGGATGTCTCATGTTAGAATTATTGCTCTCTTTCTGGCATGTGCGGTGATATGTAACGCGTATTGCAGTCAACGTTTTCGTGTGTAGGCACCCCAGCGCTTTTACATTTGTACGTGTATGTGTGCGGGGGGGTCTCAAATTTGTTTTTTTGGAGGGGATGTTATGTGCTTGGCTATAACTTTTAATTTTTTAAAATTAAAAAAAAAAAAACTTTTTTTTTTTTTTAAATTTCATTCCATAGGGGAGGGACAAAAAGTCCCCTATGTGATGATTTTTGGTGACAGGCTCTCTTTATTGAGACATCCAAGGTCTAAAAGACCCTGCATGTCTCCCTTTGTACCCCACTGAATGTAATGCAGTATGCATCGTTTACAGGCAGTTGAGTTTACAGTCGTTTTTTTGAGCGCACCAAACTTGCGTTCAGGAGTAGATTTTACTGGCATTTCAAACCCTTGAAAACGCGGTTAGAAGCGTCTTTTAACTGTTTAATGTCCAAATGCTGTCCAGAGACTGTTTTCATCATCAGAAATGCCTGCAAAACATTTTCCATGTACTCAAATGGACCCGGTACACCGGTGCAGTCAGTTCCAGGTTTTGCGTGAAGGAAAAAATGGTAGAACACACTGCATTATGCGCATGATGGGATCCATAGTGAATACAACCAGAAAAGATAGGTAATCTCAACACATACTGCTCTCTCTGCTTCTGCTCTCTCTATTTCTTTCAAAATGTCTGAAATTGTTTACTATTTTCAGTGCATTCTGGGCATCTGGGAAGGTCTCCTGAGGTTATCTTTTAAAAAAAGCTTCTAAACGCAAACGCACATAAACGTGGTATGCAAACGCGGTTAAACTGATGTTTTTTAACCTACGTTTTCCAGCAGTCAGTTTCCATCGTTCAGAAGTGTTTTCCAAATGCCCCGTGTACATGAACCCTAAGGGCTTGTTCACGCTTGACTTTATTTCTAACTCTTGAGAAACGCCCTTATAGCATTTGACAGGCGTTAGGCAGGCATTTGGAAAGCGTTTTTAACGCTGCTCAAACGCTCCCTAAATGCCCTATGTGCGGTTTTTAGGCTGTTGATAGGCATTTGCCAAGTGTTAAAACCACACCACAAATGCCTATAATGAAGTTACATGGTATTAATGCTCCGCAACCGCGTCACAAACGCCTAACAGGCGTTTGAGGAGCTGCACCATAGACTTGAATGGGGGGCTTCTGACTCCACAAGAGGCGTCAGTTTTGCTGCAACGCTAATGCTTCAGTGTGAACAGCACTGTCTGCTGCCATATGCAGAATTTTCATAGGCGTTTGAGAAGCGTTAAAAATGCTTCCCAAACGCCTGTCTGACGCTTGCTGAGAAAACTAGTGTGACACCGTTTTCATGACGGTTCCGGTACGTTTCTTATATAAACGGTGACACCGTTTTCATGATGGTTCCGGTACGTTTCCTATATAAACGGTGACACCATTTTCATGACGGATTCCGGTCCGTTTCTTATATAAACGCTGACACCGGTTTCATGACGGATTCCGGTACGTTTCTTATATAAACGCTGACACCGGTTTCATGACGGATTCCGGTACGTTTCTTATATAAACGAGGACACCGTTTTCATGATGGTTCCGGTACGTTTCTTATATAAACGAGGACACCGTTTTCATGATGGTTCCGGTACGTTTCTTATATAAACAGGGACACCGTTTTCATGATGGATTCCGGTACGTTTCTTATATAAACGCTGACACCGGTTTCATGACGGATTCCGGTACGTTTCTTATATAAACGAGGACACCGTTTTCATGATGGTTCCGGTACGTTTCTTATATAAACGAGGACACCGTTTTCATGATGGTTCCGGTACGTTTCTTATATAAACGAGGACACCGTTTTCATGATGGTTCCGGTACGTTTCTTATATAAACAGGGACACCGTTTTCATGATGGATTCCGGTACGTTTCTTATATAAACGAGGACACCGTTTTCATGATGGATTCCGGTACGTTTCTTATATAAACGAGGACACCGTTTTCATGATGGATTCCGGTACGTTTCTTATATAAACGGTGACACAGTTTTCATGACGGTTCCGGTACGTTTCTTATATAAACGGTGACACCGTTTTCATGACGGTTCCGGTACGTTTCTTATATAAACGGTGACACAGTTTTCATGACGGTACGTTTCTTATATAAACGGTGACACCGTTTTCATGACGGTTCCGTTTTGTTTCTTATATAAACGGTGACACCGTTTTCATGACGGTTCCGTTTTGTTTCTTATATAAACGGTGACACCGTTTTCATGACGGTTCCGGTACGTTTCTTATATAAACGGTGACACAGTTTTCATGACGGTTCCGGTACGTTTCTTATATAAACGGTGACACAGTTTTCATGATGGTTCCGGTGCGTTTCTTATATAAACGAGGACACCGTTTTCATGATGGATTCCGGTACGTTTCTTATATAAACGGTGACACCGTTTTCATGACGGTTCCGGTACGTTTCTTATATAAACGGTGACACAGTTTTCATGACGGTACGTTTCTTATATAAACGGTGACACCGTTTTCATGACGGTTCCGTTTTGTTTCTTATATAAACGGTGACACCGTTTTCATGACGGTTCCGTTTTGTTTCTTATATAAACGGTGACACCGTTTTCATGACGGTTCCGGTACGTTTCTTATATAAACGGTGACACAGTTTTCATGACGGTTCCGGTACGTTTCTTATATAAACGGTGACACAGTTTTCATGACGGTTCCGGTACGTTTCTTATATAAACGGTGACACAGTTTTCATGATGGTTCCGGTGCGTTTCTTATATAAACGAGGACACCGTTTTCATGATGGATTCCGGTACGTTTCTTATATAAACGGTGACACAGTTTTCATGACGGTTCCGGTACGTTTCTTATATAAACGGTGACACAGTTTTCATGACGGTTCCGGTACGTTTCTTATATAAACGGTGACACAGTTTTCATGACGGTTCCGGTACGTTTCTTATATAAACGGTGACACAGTTTTCATGATAGTTCCGGTACGTTTCTTATATAAACGGTGACACAGTTTTCATGATGGTTCCGGTATGTTTCTTATATAAACGGTGACACCGTTTTCATGACGGTTCCGGTACGTTTCTTATATAAACGGTGACACCGTTTTCATGACGGTTCCGGTACGTTTCTTATATAAAAGGTGACACAGTTTTCATGATGGTTCCGGTACGTTTCTTATATAAACGGTGACACAGTTTTCATGACGGTTCCGGTACGTTTCTTATATAAACGAGGACACCGTTTTCATGATGGATTCCGGTACGTTTCTTATATAAACGGTGACACCGTTTTCATGACGGATTCCGGTACATTTCTTATATAAATGGTGACACCGTTTTCATGATGGATTCCAGTACACACATAATGAACTGCTCTTATGTCTCAAAAGGGTAATTGTTGGAGAAACATTACTGACTTTTGCATGACTGTACAGTTCTCCATTGTTAATAATGTAACCTGATGATGCTTGAATTCCTGGGGGCATTTGCCTTGGATGATACAGGGAAGAGCATATACACTATTGTAAGATGCATGCTAAATTTAGCACTCTTGTGTAGCGCGGTCTTGACAGTTGAAAAAGTACACGGTGTTCAGTTCTACTACTGCGCTTGCTGGTCTTGTGATTTTACATAAGGGCTGTAACGGTTGTTTACTACGTCCTGTAAATATGCATTCCTTTTTTTACTTGACATGCTTTAATTTATTTCGTCCTCCACATTACATGCAGACTGAGCTGTTCAGCAAAAGTGACAGTGATGGGGGAGGGACAAAGTGTAGTACTGATGGGGGTGCTTACCACAGTCACCTTTTATTCCCATAGTTTAAGTCTTTGAAAGAAAGGAGAATTTGCTGCTGGAGCCCCCCTGGCAGTGTTACCAATGGTTTGTCCCATGCCCTGTCACCTTTTGTTGGACAGCTAGGACTGCATGTAAATGTGGAGAAAAATGTCAATAAAGGCTTGTGAATTAAAGAGGGGCCTCAATACATAGGGTGGGATAAGGAAAGAGGCGGCAGGAATTTTTTGCTATGGCAGGGAAGTTGTATGCTGCTTCTAGAAATATCATAATGCATACAAGTGACACTAAACTCTAAATTAAAAAGAAAAAGAAAAAAATTCTATTCAAGTACGTATTCTTAATGCAAAAAAGTAAATTCTATTGCTCTCAGCCATCTCCAAGTTCCATTTTCTTCCTTTTTTTTTTTTCTTTTTTTAGTTAAAGTGGAACTTTAGGTAAAAACAGGCAGGGATTTTAATGCAGAAGAGACAGGCTTTGTCTCTTCCGTATTAAAGTTACTTACCTGCTTTTCTACTCCTGTACATTGGGCCGCGCATGCCGCAATGCAGAATCTGACTGAACTCATCCCCGCCCATCCAATGACAGCAGCTGGCAATTGAGACCCAGAAGCCGAGCAATGGAAGATGTCAGCGGCTGGATGGGGAGCAGCGGGACGATGGATCACTGGAGCAGAGATGAGGAAAGTTCCGCTTTAAAGTGTTACTAAACCCAGGACCCTGCACTCACTATATCTGGTCTCCCACAGTACACACAACATGGAAGTGCAGTTATTTTAGTAAATATAAACTGCTAAATACCTTTTCTCATCAGCAGTATATAGCAGTTTGATGGCTTCTATCAGTGTCCAGCAGAGCACTGGTTAAAGCTTGTAGGAGGAGTTTTCATTCTCCTGTAGGAGTATGTAGGATCGCTGACCTCTGTCTGGACAGTGCTGATTGGCCCTGTGCTGATCACTTGCACTCTCCCAAGAAAAAAAAACAAAAACCTCCCTAGCAATACACACCAAACTGAGCATGTGCAGAGTGACTCCACAGGATATGGCTTATCAGGAGATAAGAGGGGGCACTGGAAGAAGGGGAGGATCAGAGAAGTCAGGATCAAACAGCGTTTTTACACAATGAGGATTAACCCCTTAGGTTCTACAGTGAGTATAGCGAACATGCTTTACTGCATATTATTATTATTATTATCGTACAGTATTTATATAGCGGCAAAAGGTTTGCTCAGAGCTGTACATTATAGTGGGGGACAGAACATGAGACAATACAGTAACAAAACAATACACGAGGGGTTTGATCTTACTATATACAGACTGATTTTACTTTTGTGGGTTTAGTAACACTTTAACTGCCTTAGTGCCACCCCATAGCAGACACACTGCTACAGGGCGGCAGCAATGCGCAAAATCACTTATATATACATGATTTTGCATTTCTGGGCAGGGGGCGCGCGCATTCCCTACCCTCGCCACCATTTGCAACCGCGGCTGTCAATCATCGGGTTCCAGCCGGTGATTATTCGCCAGCGCCCAGTGATTGCCGAGGATCTCCGATGGAGGGGGGGGAGAACTGTTAGTAAACAAGACAGTTCAGTTCCCTGTCAGCTCCTGCACACTGCTTTGCATGGCTGCAGCACAGCCATTCAAAGCAGCGTGCTTACAGTGAAGCACAAACACAGAACATCATGTTAAACAGCACACAGTTAACCCTTTGAATGCCCCAAATGTTAACCCCTTCCTGCCCACTGCCATTATTACAGTGTCTGTGCTTTTTATTAACACTGATCACTGTTTTATTATCACTGGGGATGTCAGTGACACTAAGTCAGTTCCCCCCAGTGTCAGAATGCCCACTGCAGTCCCGCTATAAGACACTGACTGCCGCCATTTCTAGTAAAAAGAAAAAAAAATCCCAGTATCTATACCGCCATTTGTAAATGCTATAACTTTCACGTAAACCAATTAATTTACACGTCTTGGGATTTTTTTTTTAGCAAAGAAATGGACTAAATTTGATTTTTTTTTTACTGGACATGTTTTAATAGTAAAATGTCAAAAATATAGTTTTTTTTCTTAAAATTGTTGTTTTTTTTTCTCTGTATAGCACAAAAAATAAAATAGCGCACAGGCGATCAAATACCATGGAAAGAAAGCTCTATTTGTGGGGAAAAAAGGCGTAAATGTCATTTGGGTGCAGTGTTGCATGACCGCGCAGTTGTCAGTTAAAGTAACGCAGTGCTATAACGCAAAAAATGGCCTGGTCAGGAAGGGGGGTAAATCCTCTGGAGGGCAAGGGTGACTAAGTTTGTTCTCCATGGTCCCACTGCTGTATGAACGTAGCCACTTTCTTTCTTCCTCTTGAGTTGGATTAGGAACTATGGGATGTGTAGTGTACATGGAGCAGTGCTCATGGCTGCAACTAAAGTCCATCGCCTGTTCTAAACTAACAGAAGTGAGTGGGAAAAGGAGAGGTGCTCATGGAGGACGTCACGTGGAATCCACAAAACACAGTAATGATTTATTTATTTCAGGTACTTCTATAGCGCCGTCAATTTACGCAGCGCTTTACATATATATATTGTACATTCACATCAGTCCCTAACCCTCAAGGGGTGCACAATCTAAGGTCTCTAACTCACATTCATACATACATATATTGGGGCCAATTTAGACATGGATGTCTTTGGAGTGTGGGTGGAAACCAGAGTACCCAGAGGAAACCCACGCAAGCACAGGAAGTTCATGCAAACTCCATGCAGGAGGCACCATGGTCGGGAATCGAACCCATGACCTATTTACGGCAAGGCAGACATGCTAACCACTAAGCCACTGTATGTATGATTTTATGAAAGATGGATTACAGGGCCACTGAGTAGTGGATATGTATGGACTATTTTTGGAGAATAAGTAAATCCTTTAGTGTCCTTTTTAGAGCAACCTTGCTCATCACCAGCCTAATTCTAAATGACAGTTCCCTGCTATAGAAGAATTATTATACTCAAATCTTAGGTGTCCTGAATCTCTCATTTCTTGTTTCTACACTGCAGCGACTCTCAGACTATTCAGCACTTTAGAGAGTGTCTTATTCCTGTGTCCCCTCTGCAGGCTGTACCTCCAACCCTTATGTTATGACTGATCCGGTGGAAAATGATCATCTGAACAGGGACTATCATGTGTGGTCAATGTTTGGCAGTGCCACTGTATTATACTACAACAGCTGATTTTGTCTCATTGAGCAGATATCCATAAATCTTGTCTAGTTTAATCCCATGGGCTGAATGAAAGAAGATCTAGTGGTGTGTTTCTGACTTTAGGCCCCATTCACACTTGTGATTTGGGGGCAGATTGCGAATTCCAGCAGTTAACTCAGTGGGGTTGATGTGAACAGCTGCGGGCAAGAAGCCCTATACAAAGCAATGAGAATGCTGACAGCGCCTGCATCCATTCACAGCTGTTCACATGTCTATCTGTGAATTCTGGGCTCTTTCAAATTACAGAAAATGTTTCATTTTTAGGAGAAAAAAATATTTACGTATATTGAAGTTATGTCATACAGTTTAACTGTACAGTCAAGTGAGTTCTGATTGGGTGCTGTGGGTCACCGTACATTACACGTAGTGCTTTTTGTTGAATACACTTAGATATACAAGTTGGTGTACGGTTATCTGTTGGATGCTTTGTGCATCTAGTGAGGCAAGGTCAGACGGGAAGGAAGCCATTGCGCCCAACAAGTACAAGTGCAGCTTACTTCTAATGAATCATGTACTGTTAAAGGGAATACATAGCATTTTAGTTTATCCGTAAAATTTGACTTGGTGCATCTAAAGTCTGATTTCCCCCCCCCCCCCCCCTTGGAGCAGGGAAGGGTAAGAGCCTACTGTTCTCAGGACTGAAAAGGGAAAGAAAAATCCTCTAAGAAATTCAGAAAGGGCGTTATAGACACCCTTAAGAATTCCGTTGGGGTGCATCAATGAAATTGTGGGTGTC
Organism: Staurois parvus; assembly: GCF_062004578.1. Taxonomy (NCBI): domain Eukaryota; kingdom Metazoa; phylum Chordata; class Amphibia; order Anura; family Ranidae; genus Staurois; species Staurois parvus. Next base: position 211,894 of record NW_028317974.1, on the reverse strand, counting down.
TGTTCCTGATTCATGTACCTGTCAGGGACAGGTACTTGGATCTGTTGGTGCCCACACTGAGGTCAGAGCTCTCCCCAGTCACTGCACCAGGAACACAGACAGACTCACGATCCAGGAGTTTTGGACTAGGAGTGGCCGGAACCTGATGGAAAACTGAGAAACTAATGCAGGCCATAGATGGGGAGAAAAACTGCAGATTTTTCTTTTAAAAAACGAAAAATCGGTTGTTCAAGTGGCCGACGTTACCATCAATGGTAAAAAAAATCGGCCAATTTTCTACCCGTCTAGAGCCGGCAAAAAGTGTCCCTGCAGAGAGCTCTGCTATTTCTTTGACAGTTCTCTGACAGTTCCTTGACATTTATAGAAGTTGCAACAATGTATCTATTTGTTTCCATTTAGGATACAGATGTTTTTATTCGGAAACAAATAGATACAATGTTTCAACCGCTGTAAATGTCAAGGAACTGTCAGAGAACTGTCAGAAATAGCGGAGCTCTCTGCAGAGACACTTTTTGCTGGACTGGAATTCTTCTTATTTTCATCCTACTTCTTCTTCTTCTTCTTCATCCTCATCCTCTTCTTCTTCTTCTTCATCCTCATCCTCATCCTCTTCTTCTTCTTCTTCTTCATCCTCATCCTCTTCTTCATCCTCATCCTCTTCTTCTTCATCCTCATCCTCTTCTTCTTCTTCATCATCCTCATCCTCTTCTTCATCCTCATCCTCATCCTCTTCTTCTTCTGCATCCCCATCCTATTCTTCTTCATCCTCATCCTCCTTCTTCTTCTTCTTCTTCTTCTTCTTCATCCTCATCCTCCTCTTCATCCTCATCCTCTTCATCCTCATCATCCTCTTCTTCTTCTTCATCCTCATCCTCTTCTTCATCTTCTTCTTCTTCATCCTCATCCTCTTCTTCTTCCTCATCCTCTTCTTCTTCCTCATCCTCTTCTTCCTCATCCTCTTCTTCTTCTTCCTCATCCTCTTCTTCTTCTTCCTCATCCTCTTCTTCTTCTTCCTCATCCTCATTCTCTTCTTCTTCTTCATCCTCATCCTCTTCTTCTTCCTCATCCTCTTCCTCTTCTTCTTCATCCTCTTCTTCTTCCTCATCCTCTTCCTCTTCTTCTTCATCCTCTTCTTCTTCATCCTCTTCTTCTTCATCCTCTTCTTCTTCATCCTCTTCTTCTTCTTCATCCTCTTCTTCATCGTCTTCCTCTTCTTCTTTTTCTTCTTTTTGTCTTCCTCTTGCAGGTCACTGCTCATGCGCAGATTTTTTATCGGTAAAAAATCGGCCGATTTGCCCACTAATTGCCGAGAAAATCGGCCGATCGTCAAAATCGGCCGATTTTTTTCCAACTTTACCGAAAAAAAAAAACGGCCAAAATACCGAAAAACGGCCGACCAAATCGCCCACTAACGATCCGAAAATCGGCCGATTTTATTTTCGGCCGAAAAATCGGCCGATTTTTGACCCATCTATGGCCTGCATTACACTGGCATTTGGGAAGCGTTTTTAATGCTCCTCAAATGCCTATGAAAATTCTACACATGGCAGCACACAGTGCTGGTCACACTGAAGCATTAGCATAGCGGCAAAATTGACTTCTCATGTCGAGTTAGGTGGAGTTGAAGCCTCCCATTCAAGTCTATGGTGATGCTCCTTAAACTCCTGGCAGGCGTTTGCAAGGCCTTTGCGGAGCGTTAATACCATTAAACGTCATTATAGGCGTTTGTGGTGCGGTTTTAAAGCTTGGCAAACGTCTACCAAACACCTCAAAAATAGGGCGTTTGGGGAGCGTTTGAGGGGCATTAAAAACGCTTCCCAAACGCCTGTCAAATGCTATAGGGGTGTTTGGCAAGAGCCCTAACTCCCTATCAGGTCTGACCAAAGTGGAGTTTTAAGCCTGCCATAGATGATTCAAATTTTGGCCAGTTCAGCAGGGACCAGCCGAGATTCAAACCATGTATGGGCAGGCTGAATGTACCTAAGTTGATTGATCGGTTTTTACATGCAATTATTGTTATCGGCTAATATAGCCACTAGCGCTAATCACTGTGTTCTCATGGTGCGGACTGCTCCCCCCCAGGAGAACACAATGGCTCCATTGGAGGGACTCCCGCATCAACACTGACTGTGTTGATGGAGGGATCAAGTAATTTTCTTTCCTGTAACCTATGGTTGCAGGAAAGAAAATCGCAACATCTATGACCGGCTTTAGTCTGAAATTTAAGTCCTGATAGATCAAGACAAGACACGGATAGTGTCATATCATATCTCCCTGCTATTCTCTCCTTTCTCCCTCATCAGCAGCCTGTGATCTTCAGCATTGTAAAGCTTTTGTCAGCCTTCCTTTCTAACTGAGCCAAGACATACAATCAAGGTTAGAAATGTACATATTTTAATTACAGAAAGTAACATATAGTTTGTGCGACCAAGGAGAGAGGCAGAGTTTCCAATAAAGAAGCGACTGCCCTGGACTTTAACAAAATTGTGGCCTCCAACAAGAAACAGGCGCAATGCTGAAGGCAATTATAATGCTAGTGGCAACACAGCATACACCAATTTTAATAGCATAATTATGCCCTGTCATTCAGAAGTAAAGTGGATCTGATGGAGAACTATTCTCTGTTTCCCATCAGGCTCCACCTACAAAGTGACAAGTAATTTCTCAAATATGGGTATTGCCATGACATCACCTGGGGGTCCCTTTTGTTAGTTTTCAGCTTGGGAATCTCCAAGCCTACAGGGAAATGGAGTCAGGGATCTAGTATTGAGCAGGAAGTGGCGGTATTAAAAACCTGCTGAATTTGCTGCATGTGTTGGTAATGTTACCAACACTTGTGCAAATGCTTTGCGTGAATTTGGCGCAAGTCCTTGCTAAGGGAACTACTGCAGAGAATTGTCAGTACTGCGTTGAATTCTCCCTGCTGGTTTGTATGTATGATTGCAATTCTATTTCCACTGGCAGGAAAAGCTTTCTTTTAAATGTCAGGTGATATCAATCAGAGAGAATGAGAAGGTCACCTACAGAGTATTTTTGCTTCACTGCTGCACATTTAGCTGTTTTTATACTTGTTGAAGGTTTTTGCACCATTGATAGCCCAAGACCTTGTTGCAGATGGCATTCCTAGACAAGTTCTAGTTCTTAGTATCAAGACTCGCTGTTTGTTTTTATTTTATAGACCGATAAAACTTCCATGGTGCTTCTCGATAATGTTACATGGCATGGAACTGCATTGTGATATATTCTGGGGGATGTAGGACATGATCTGTTTTGTCCAGTGCTCTTACAGGTAGCATTGTTGGAGCCGACGTGTAGAAAGTGGCATTGTGAAAAGTGAAGGTGTGACAATCGGTAAGATTCCAAACTCACTGGTGTTAAATAATGAAAGGTGGCAACTGGTTCAGCTATGTTCAAAAACTATTTTGCTTTGTTTCATTCTATGACTGGTCACGTTTCCATTGTTCCACAGCCCAGTCCTGTATTAGTCTTCACTTATAAAGCTAAAAATATACACTTGAAGAGATTATATACACTAGCAGAGACCTCCCAAGACCTCCAGATTGATGACTTGGCTGTCAACATCAGCATTTCGCAACTGGGGTGCCACAGCACCCTGGTGAGCTGTCTAGGGTTGTCAGGGGTGTCACTCTGCATCCAGTAATTTTGCACAGCGCCATCTGTGTCTATGGTGCAGGCGGGCCGGCCACTAGCACCATAAAAATGTATGAGACAAATCCAAGGAGGGTGGCATTCTGGCCAGCCCCAAGCATTTCGAAGGAGATGGAAATCCACCTCCTGCTGTAGAGAAGATCAGAAGGTAGTACTCTCTTTAAAAGGTGGGGGGGGGGGGGGAATGGAGATCTCTGATGTAAAAGGTTAGTGTGAAAACTGAGGACTCTGATGTAAAAAGATGGGGGGAATTGATGGGATCTGTGATGTGAAAAGATGAGGGGAATTGAGGACTCTGATGTGAAAAGGTAAGAACTGAGGACTCTCATGGAGGACTCTGATGTCAAAAGAGGACAGGTTACTAGGGAGGCATTTTCATGTGATGGGGACCTCAATTTAGACTGGGGTGTCATGAAATGTTGCATACTTTCAAAAGATTGAGAAACGCTGGCCTACAGTAAATGATGGTTCTGTGTATTTTCTATAGATAGACTCAGGTGGATGTGGTTGATGTTCCTGCTGTGAGTTCTCAAGCCTTTGGTTTTAACCCACGCTCTAGCAAGCTCTGAATATTTCATAAAGGTCATCTGTAAATAAATGTATTCTGGTCAGCCATATCTTTAGCTGCTTATTCGGCAAACCATCATATGATTAGGTAAAGCTAATCTCAGCTAAATATATAAAACACTGATCAAAACCAAAGCACAGTTTCTGAATAAACCCACATTTTATGAGACCTGTCTCTAGTAGACACGTGTGGAAGAATTGAAGAAGGTGGAAGCTATGTTCTTCTTCTGTAGGCCATGACTTTCAGTGGTGGGTACATACTTACTATGCTTCTCACCGACCAATACACCGACCAACATTGGCTGGCCACATGCCACTTCTTTTCCTTTAGAATTCATGTGTTATGTTATAATTGATCACACCACACCACTGGTAGATTTTACTGATCTAATTTTGTGTGGGCACAGATAACTAATTCATCTGGATAGGCATTCACAATTGTCATAGCCCTCCCTCTATTAGAAACGAAGACCAAGGGGTCAGGTCACAAAAGCTTTACCACGTGTTATGTTCTTTATTGTACATCATTTTCATCTTTCTTTTTGGTTTGGATAGAGTAGAGAATGGTTAAAATTCCTGTGTTTTTGTTTTGTTTTTTGGTTTGTTTTTTTTTGTGCTATATCCCACTGGGTAGACCTTCATTTACTTTTTGTCCCAAAGACTCCACAGGAAGTTGGAGGACAGTTAGCAAAAAGAGAGCAATTTGTCTTTAGTGTTGGCCGTAGATGACTTGAATTTTGTCCAAGTCCTTATTATTATTATTATTGAGGATTTATATAGCGCCAACAGTTTGCTCAGCGCTTTACAATATAACAGGAGACAATACAGCCACAATATAGTTCAATACAAGAGGGATAGGAGGGCCCTGCTCCTTGGAGCTTACAATCTAGGAGGGAAGTCTTGCTGAACAGCCTGAAAGTCAAGCCATGGAGGACCCTGTAAGCACCACTCAGCTTGACAAATATTGATTTAAAAATTGACTGAGCCAGGTGGACAATAGTCAGCCAAACAGACTGCACCCTATCTATCCTATCAGTTGTAGCCACTGTTTGGGTAGTCAGACAGCTGTAGTTGTTGGGGCTGTCTGAAAATAATTGTTGGCCATCTACACATGTATGTCTACAATTAGCCTGGAGACTATATATAACAATTGTGCTTAGAGCATTACTTGCCGTCCATAGTAACCGATCAGAATCCATGTTTCAGTTTCAACATTGGCCCATAGATATGAGAAATGGAATCTGATTGGTTGCTACAGGCAGCCAGAAATGTTGTAAGCACACTTTTCACACACAATACAATAGCCTGCAGCAGTGATTCCTCTGTCCACGCTGTTTAGCATAAATGAGGTAATTGATTGATTTCTGTCCTTCAGCCCGCATATGGCTGGCGTTAGTTGTCACCAGAACAGATGTCCTCATCGGAGGACATTCCCATAACTTTCTTTTTCAGTGACAGTGGTAACTAGACAGAAAATGAATCTCCCCGAGATGACATAGCAATAGAAAACTGAAAGGGGATCTAACCCTCGTGTGCTTTATCCAGAACTAAAAATAAATTTGGACAGTAAACAAACTTTAATGCATTTCTGTATACATTTTATAAATTAAATGTATTTTTTTTAATGCAGCTAGTTTTGAATTTGTCCTGATATCAGCCTCCTGCAGCTCCAGACTAGAAGAGTGAGAAGCAGCAAAAAGAGCCAGTCAGATGTACTTCAATGCTCATTCTATACATTATGCACTTTTCTTTCCTTCAACCACTAGTTCCTGCTGAATCAACCCAATTTCTGGCTTAAAGTGGTTAAAAAACCTCACATATAGGCAGTGAAGTGACTGGCCAGAGATGAAAAAAATCCTCCTGCATAAGTGGTACCTGTTTATCTATAATTTTTTTTTCCATATATTCATTCTAAGTGCAGAATTTACACAGGATCTCTCAGCCTTAAATGGAAGGGGGAGGAGAGCTGAAGTGACATCAGTGAGGACAGCTCTCGGAGCTGATTGGAAGAAAGAGTCACATCCCCCTCCACACAGGATCAGAGCCGAGTCTGTCAATCTGCTGGAGGTACCTCCCCCATCACCATTTTTCTCTTGGTGTCAGAAAAAGGTGTCAGAGATGATTCATGCTTATAGCAGAGGAACAAGACAGAAATGACACTTAGTGCTCTTAATTCAGACAAGAACACACTATAGAGGGATATGCTTTGTTCATATTCCATCTCTTAGGTTTGCAACCATTTTACATGTAACCTCACTGCATCCGAGAAAATAAGGATTTATGAGATAAATTAGGGACATTTCAGACTCCGTGTTAATTATTTAATATGAATAAATACTGATTCCATGCCTATGTGCAATTTTGTCAATTTAACTTTCTTTAACATTTATTTAACCTCATGATAGTTTTCTCCCAAAAATGTATCATAAGGAAAAATAATGTCATTAAAATGATGCAGGCTTCTCTGCTGTTAAGCTAGTCCATAGAATTTTTTTTTTAAGCATCTGTTTTTGAAATGTTCTCTAGATTTTTCTAATGGTTACCAGCGACAGTTTAAAGCGGAACTTCACTCTCTGAATCAACATTGACTATTTTTAATCCTTATGCTGCTAGCATTATTAAATAGATGAGAACGTATATTTCATATTTACTTGCTTTGAACAATTTTTTTTTTATATCTCCAGTTACTTCCTGGTTTCTTGCCTAGGCAAATGATGTCGTACATCCAAAGAGTCTTTAGGAGGGGAGGAGGGGTGTTTTCAGCTAAGCACACCCTCCTGCCTGCATGCCTGAGCTAAGGGCGATTGGATTCCAGGAAGTAAATACTACATGAACCATCTGCCCTTACTCAAAATGGCCATGGCCAGAAATGCTAGATGAGTGTTTTTCAAAGTGATTTCTCAGCAAAACAAAGCATGAAGACATGGAAAGATAAAGGGGGGGGGGGGTTGCTTTGAATAATAAAAATGAATCAAAGAGCATTTTTGCTTTGTAGTGCTCAGATGCATTGCAATTCTGCTTTAAATATTGTTTTCGAGTGTAGTGACAGGAAATTGGAAGGAGAATAATGGGAAATTTGTATTGTTTCTTATCCAAGTGAATTATTCTTTTTATACAGCCAATAGTTTGTTCAGCTCTTTACAATATAACAGGAGGCAATACAGCAACAATACAGTTCAATACAAGAGGGAAAGGAGGGCCCTGCTCCTTGGAGCTTACAATCTAGGAGGGATTAAATATTAATTGTAAATGAAGTTTCCGTTCTGCAAAAATTTGACTTATTGTAATGTGCATGTGCTAGGTACATTTTGTTCTGAAGGTAGAACTTTTATTGTGTGTCATGAACATTTGTTCATTTAATATATATAATATGTGGTAAGGTCACTTGTGTAAACATTATATCACTCCCACATATACCAAGATTGGCATGGCAATGGAACGATATGTTAAGGGCATTTTAGCAAAATGTGTTGCGTTATTGATGGTACTATTGAAAAACGATTTTTCAGGATTTTCATAGGAATGTTCAAAGAAACTTCTAGCCTAAATATGGCTATACACTAATAGATTTTTGAAAATTTGTTTGCAAATTCTCAGAGCAATTGACAGCTTGTTTAATGTCATTTGATAGTAGTTCCAAGATTCATTTGCTTTTATCGTTCGATTTTGGAGTAAATGGACTTCACTGAATGAAAACCACATACACTGTTAGGCTCCATGCACACTAGAGTTTTTTTTAAAGTGGTTGTAAAGACTTCTGTTTGTAGTATCCCTCCAGCCCCCACTAATACCTAAGCCCCCTCTTGATCCAGCGATGTGCACTGGAGTCTCGTCTATCCCAGGGCTCCCTCTTCTCATTGGCTGAAACAGCAGCGGGAGACATTGGATCTGGCTGCTGTCGATCACAGCAAGTGAGTCAATGAGAGGAGAGAGAGGGCAGGGACAAGCCGTGGCTCCATGTGTGAATAGACACACGGAGCAGCGGGTGCCCACATGGCAAGCTGCTTGCTGTTGGGGCACCTGACAGGAAGGAGGGCCAGAAGAGCCTGCAGGGGACCCGAGAAGAGGAAGATCCAGGCTGCTGTGTGCAAAACCACTGCACACAGCAAGTAAGTATAGACATATTTGTTATTTTGAAAAAAAAAATGCCTTTAAGCTCCTAGAAGCTGTTATTAGTGTTATTGATGGGCAGCACAGTGGCTAAATGGTTAGCACTTCTGCCTGGCAGTACTTTGGTCGTTGGTTCAAATCCCAGCCATGGCACCACCTGCCTGGAGTTTGCATTTTCTCCCTGTTCCTGCGTAGGTTTCCTCTGGGTACTCCGGTTTCCTTCCACACTCCAAAGACATGCTGGTAGGTTAATTGGCTCCTGTCTAAATTGTCCCTAGTATGTGTATGTATGAATGTAAGTTAGGGACCTTAGATTGTACGCCCCTTGATGGTTAGGGACTGATGTGAATGTACAATATATATGTAAAGCGCGGCGTATATTGATGGCGCTATATAAGTACCTGAAATAAATACTATTGAAAAATGATTTTTTTTCAGGATTTTCATAGGAATGTTCGAACAAAATTCTAGCCTGAAGCTGGCTATACACTAATAGATTTTTGAAAATGTGTTTGCAAATTCTCAGAACAATTGACAGCTTGTTTAATGTCATTTGATTGTAGTTCCAAGATTCATTTGCTATTAACATTCAATTTTGGAGTAAATGGACTTTTAAGTAAGCTCCTAGAAGATGTTATTAGCATTTTTTTTCTGCTTCTAGAAGCTAAATAGTGTTCTCCTATGTGTTCATGCTCACTACTTTTAGGCTATTTTTGAGCTTCAGCATCTAAGAGCAGAAAAAAAAATTGTTTTATAGAGTTTTTTGGATTGTTTTTCCAGCAGAAAAAAAAAACCTAAATGCTACTAAAACACTCCTAACAGCTTTTGTTTCTTTCGACATGTACTGTAAAAACGCTAATAAAAAGCTAATGCTCCTAAACACTACTAAAACGCTACTAAAACACAGTATTGCCAGCATATTTTGAGTTTAAAAAATAATGCCAGTGTGTATGGAGCCTTCAAAATTCATTTCTTCAAGGAAAGTTTTCCATCGTGCTCCTTTTGAATTTTCTCCTCACTGCGGTTGAAAATGAACGTCTATTTGACCCCACTAATGATTAGTAATAAAAACAAATGTTCTTAAAATAAAAAATGTTGCAATTCTACTAGTGTATGGCCAGCTATGAAAGAGTTTTTGTTTTGTTAGTTATTCATTTTTTTTTTATTATGATCATCAGTTATCAGTGTAAAGGTTTATTGGTTCTACTTATTAGTCTGATAAAACACTGATAGTGGCGGATCCTTTTATGTTGTGCCCTTTATGAGTGCTGGAAAGAAGCATGTAGCTGTTGGGGTTTCTTTCCTGTGTTATCTCTGCAGTACATTGGTGTTAACAAAATGCAGATTACCGTGTTTGTTGTTTTTTTCCCTTCTTTGATCTTTTTCATTCCAGGTGTTTAAACTTCAAATGATGGGGTTTTGTGGCTAGTGTAACTAATGACACTGTATTCTGCTAGCTGCTAATCACAAACAATGTATAATGGTTTAGAAGGAAATAAACATTGCAAAAAGTAACCTTTTATCTGCTTAGTAAAAAAAAGTGTGCCGTGTTATAAATGTTTTGTCAATGTTCTTTAGATATATTTTAGACTTTTTTTTTTTTCTTGCTTAGCCTGCAAGACACAAGATTACTTTTCTGTCTCAAGTAATCAGAATGATCTTCAAGAGCCAGTAGGATTTTTTTGGGAGACAGCTCCGTTGACAACAACTAGAGGGAACCTTAATTTTTAAAGTTGTTGTAAAGCTTTTTTTTCTGAAAATAACAAACGTGATATAACTACCTGCTTTGTGCAATGGATTTGCACAGAACGGCCCCAAAACCTTCTCCTCTGGGGCCCCCCCGCCAGAAATTTTGGCTCCTCCTTATCTTCGAGTGCCTCCATAGAAAACCTCTTGCTATAGTCACGTGTGTGGGTTCGATCATTAGCCAGGCTGTGTGTGTTTATAGGCACACAGCATAGCTCGGCCCTGCTTCATCACAGAATTTGATTGACAGCAACAGGAACAAATAACTCCTGTTGCTGCTGAGTCTCCTGTGAGAAGAGAGAGAAGAGCTGCTGCAGATGGGCATAGTGATAGATCAGGCTCAGGTAAGTATGTAATGGTTGGGCTGGGGGCAGCAGTTTTTTTTTTTTATTTTTATTAATGCAGAGAATGCGTGAAAGTGATGTTAAAGGCAATTTTTATTTTCTTTTAAAAAATAAGAAATACTTACGTGCTCTGTGCAGTGGTTTTGCTCAGAGCAGCCCTGATCCTCCTAAGGTCTCCCACCAGTGCTCCTGGCCTCTCCCTCCTGCCGAATGCCCCCAGAGCAAGCAGCTTGCTATGGGGGCACCCAAGCAGGCTCACTCTTGAGCCGCTGCTCTGTGTGTCCATTTACACACAGAGCCATGGCTCAGCCCTGCCCCTCTCTCCTGATTGATTGACTCGCTGGCTGTGATTGACAGCAGCGGGAGTCAATGACTGAAAACCTTTTACCTTAATGCTTTCTGTGCATGAAAGTAAAACGCCTTCAGTGTGAAGCTCCCCCTTCAGCCCCTCTAATACTTGCCTGATCGCGATCCAGCGCTGTGCAGCCACTGAAGAGGGAGTGGGGGGCGGCTCTGAGCCACGTTCTTTGTGTCTCATAGATGCACAGAGGCAGCTTGGGAGCGAGCATGCATGAGTGCCATCAAGCAGGGGGAAGTGCCAGGAGCACTGGCAAGGCACCTGAGAAGAGGAGGATCAGGGCTGTTCTGTGCAAAACCATTACATGGCACAGGTAAGTATACCATGTTTGTTATTACAAAAAAAAGTGAACCTTTAGTATCACTTTAAATTTTGATTTTAGACCATATATTCCATATAATTACAAGCACAAATTAAGCCATTCAGCGCTTGCTTGACATGACTTCGTAGAGTATGGGCATTGAATGAATACAAAATGACATATTTTGAGCAGTGACCCAGCACAAAAATCTTCATGCGTGCTTAAATTTTAGGTTACAAAAATTGTCAAACAGGAATTCCTAAAAAGGCAACAAAAACATTTTTTTTTTAGTTATTGCAAAATAAAATAAAAATCGGAATTCTGTGAATAATACATGATATATAAATCCTGTATTATAATAATAATAATAAAAAAAAAACATTGGGTTCATTTAATAAAGGGAAATACGCTGTGCACTTTGCATTTAATTTTTCCCTGGAGCTTTATAAATGAGGGGAAGCTCTGCTGACTTTCATCATCCAATCATGTGCAAGCAAAAATGCTGTTTATTTCCATTGCATACAATTGGATATTCTTTACAAAGTGAAGCTTCACCACATTTACTAAGCTGTAGAGCAGTGTTCTCCAAACTGTGGCCCTTTGCTTGCCTTTATCTGGCCCTTGGGCCACTGTTCCTCCCACTGACACAAGACACTGTTCTACCAACTGATACCAACAATGGGGCACCATTTCTCTCATTGACAACAGTAATGGGGCACTCTTCCTTCCAATGATAGGATGCTGTTCTTCCCTCTAATACCAAATGTGGCAATGTTTACTCCCACTGATGCCAGGAAAATGTCCACTCTTGCTGGCCACAGTCCGGCCCCCCTAAAGTTTGAAGGACAATAAACTGGCCCTTTGTTTAGAACGTTTGGAGACCCCTGCTCTAGAGAAAATGCCCTTGCAGAGTGCAACTGTACCTGCAAAGCGTACAGTCTGTTTGCCTTTAGTAAATCAACCCCAGATTTTGAGAAAGGTAAAGAAAACACTTTTTTTTCCAACAATCTTCCCATGTATGCCTAAAGAAGCCAACGCAGGGAAGCTAAACTCTTCTGTAAAGAAATATAAATTGGTATATTGAGTGCTAATCTAATCCAGTTAACCAAATGATCCAATGAATTATCCTTCCAGTAATAGGGCCTGTGTAATTGGGCATTTATACATGTGCCATGTTGCTATGAAAACATCTGTTCTTAGCATGTGGCAAGAGGTCACCACAGCTTTCAGAGTTGGCTCTACTTGGGGAAGTGAGGGTTGGACCACATACATAGACATATAGGTAGGCTTTTGTGCAGGATCTGAACATGGCACCTTTTTTTTTTTTTTTTTTTTTTTTTTTTTCTTTCTTTTTTGTTTTGTTTTTGCTTTAAGCCCTGGTTCCCACTGATGCGAATTGTCATGCGATGTGACCATTCATATCGCATGCAATGATGGGCAATGGAACCATTCTAATCGGTGCGACTCCGACTTCCTGCACTACTTTTGCAGATTTGGGGTGCCACTTGCATAGACATCTGTGCATGAAGTCGCACAGATGCCTATCAAATCGCACCCAAAGTCGCACTGCCATCAGACTTTGAAATCTTGAAGTTGCACAATTTCAAACTTGATCCAGTGTGAACCAGGGCTTCAGCTAAACCTTTTTCATACAGGTGGCGTGATCATCTGACATCTACATTACCCAGAGTTTCAGAAAGGTTGTTGAGCATGAAATTTGTTGCCGCTATGAAATTTCAGAATTTGGTGTTTTTCGGATATTGTGTTGGAGCTGATGACCTGCTTTAGGAATCAAGAAAAATCTAGGGGCTTTAGTAGGTTTACAATTTTCTCTGCTGTTCAAAGGTACGATGTGGTCCTTAAGTAAAGCAGTTTATTTATTAATTTCAGGTACTTATATAGCGCCATCAATTTACGCAGCGCTTTACATATATATTGTACATTCACATCAGTCCCTAACCCTCAAGGGGTGTACAATCTAAGGTCCCTAACTCACATTCATACATACACATACTAGGGCCAATTTAGACAGGATCCAATTAACCAACCAGCATGTCTTTGAAGTGTGGGAGAAAACCAGAGTACCCGGAGGAAACCCACGCAGGCACAGGGAGAACATGCAAACTCCAGACAGGTGGTGCCATGGTTGGGATTCAAACCAACGTCCCTAGTACTGCCAGGCAGTTCCATGTTTATGTATAGCACGAGTGTCAACTTTACATGGGCTGAAGACCTCAGTCTTGCAAAGCATTGACATAGCTTGGTTACTAGGTAAAACACATACGATTCACAGGCTTATCCTTTGTAAGCCCTCTAATTTAAAAGGGTTTAAAATGTGTGTCATAAAGTACCTCTTGGCGTCAAGCAAGGGCAAGGCATACTGGCAGCCTTTCAGCTGACTTGATCTTTCCTGCTTGTTTCTGTCTGGAAGCAAGGTGATCATTTCAGTCAGAGATGCCAAGTAGGTTCATAATTTAACAGGTTTTATATGTGATTTTTTTTTTTTTTGAGTATTCTGTGATTGCTGGAATTCAAGTTGTTAATAAATACACCACCTTTCTACTCATCTCAATAGTACCAGCAGCAGCGTCTCTCAGTTCTCCATCAGGTACAAACTGACCGTGGTTTGAAACGTCTTTGGCCGGCTTAAGCCTTAGTAGATATCCAAGTAGTGGATATCAGGTTCTTGGTGCAAGTTTTTGACAAGTTCCAAGTGCTGCCTGACACCTGGTGTAGATGTTTTTAATTTAGCTGGATGGGTTAAAGTGGTATTAAACCCAAAATCAAAAATGTAATATAATGCAGCTTACCAATCATTAGATGTGGTGGCTGCATTAGTTTTCTTTTTTAAGACTGGATAAACTGGAATATAATGTTTGCTTTTGGCTTTAATACTGCTTTGACTCAGAAAACTGCTTAGTAAAGTCTAGAAATTGGCTTGTGCCATGTCACTTTAAAGTGAATGTACAATGCAGTGTCTGAAGCCTCAGTTGAAAAAATCAATGACAGGCCAACACTGTCTGCAGCTGTCTACAGCTGTTAGCAGGTAATTGATCAAGGGGCAATTTACATGTACCTAGGGTCAGATGAGTATCTCTGTAGCAGAGTTACACCCAAGCCCTCTTATCGGTCCCAAACTGCAGGTAATCAGTCCATGTGCGAATACATGCTGACATCTGCAGAGACTCTTAGCCTGTCATTGATTTGTGCAAGCTGAGTGGCTGCAGCAAAATGTAAACACTTGACTGTACCTGCAGCAGGAATATTCTGTTCTGAGCAGTGAACCATGAACGAATGTTTAACCACTTGCCTACTGGGCACTTTTACCCCCTTCCTGCCCAGATCAAGTTTCACCTTTCAGCGCTGTTGCACTTTAAATGACAATTACGCGGTCATGCAACACTGTACCCCTATGGAATTTATATCACTTTTTTCACACAAATAGAGATTTCTTTTGGTTGTATTTCATTTAATTGTTTGCTCTATAAACAAACAAACACTGTACATTTTGGAAAAAAAATATTTTTTTCTTTGTTTCTATTATAACATTTTGCAAATAAATAATCTTTATTTCACATTCTTCAAATGGACTGTGATTGGGCCAGTCTGTACATGTGATCACTATGACTAATCACAGCACACAGCGCAGTTGTAAGCAGTGAATGGAATCCATTCATTGTTTACATCTGTCATGTGATCTGCTGTGATTGGTCACAGCGATCACATGACACTGGCAGTGGGCCGGTGTAGTGATCTGTCATCGGCTGTGTCCCGTGTACACTGACGGTGACAGATCGTGCTGGAGTGGCTCGATCCTGGGAGGACATCATATGACGTCCTCCCAGGATAATAGGGTTACCCACTTGGCCGTCATCATGCAATAGGCCAGGCGGGAAGGAGTTAAATGAGCCCCAAAATTACCGTACCTTTATAGCTGTTGTGGGACCCAAATCACATGACATGTGAAATCCCATGCTAGTCAATGAGAGCTGTCTTAATTAGCACTACTGAAGTTGCTCCGACTTTAGGAAAGGTTCCTGTAGTACTTCAAGGCGACTTCTATCTGACTTGTGCCCATAGACTTTAATGGAAGTCTCCTCCAAGTCAGATTCACATCTATATTGATGTGATTTGGATCCGACATTACAGGAAGATTACCCAGGCAATCCCTGAAAGGCGCTTCGGAGTCGCTTCAAAGTAGTACAGAGTTGCTTCAAAGTAGTATTCAAATTGCCTGGCAAAGTCGCGTGACTTTCAGGTTGCAGTAGTGTGAACTGAGAATAATAGACTCCTCTATATACTCTAAACAGAGTGGGTGGAGGTATTTCCCCTGCTGGCTACTCTATTTTGACAGCCGACACCTGCGGCTGTCAGATTATCCAAACAGTGACTGCCTCTGTTTGTCAGTGTTCAAATGACAATTTTCCACCCGGCTCCTTGTGCAAAAGTTGATTAAAATAATTTACTTTTGTCGAGCCAGGTGGGGCTGACGGGCACCCACAGCAAAAATTTTGGCTGGTTCAGCAGGCAGTGGATGATATTTGAGCAGTGCATGGAAGCCTATAGACACAGAAGAACTGATATAAAAGTTATTCAGCCTACCTTTGCATCCTACAAAAGCCAAGAGTATCATTTTGAGTTAACAGAAGCCAAATGATTTACATGGAGTCATGGAAGCGTGGGCTAAAAAACAGAATATATTTTTTAAATTCTTTTCAGTGGCTTGACGTTTTTAATGGAATTTTCATGCAGTGTTAATTCTGCAAACTCCAGTTTGAAGTGATTTGCAGCCTCATATATTTTACATGTGCTGTAGAAATCTAATTACAAGTTTCAGGTTTCCCTAGCTGAACTGGTGGTACTTAGCTGGTGAGATGCATTTTCAGTTATTGGTGTGCCTTGCTTGTTGAGACACATTACACTTTTACTACAGACATGGAAAGCAACATTAACAATAGTCACACATAGGAAGGGGAAATGAAGCACAGTTTTGGGGGGCGAACAACGGTTTGGGATGAGCTACTTGAATAGCTGCTTAATGCAATTGTTGGCTGCACACCGAAACTACAGGTGACAGGTAAGGAAACTGCATAACAAGGTGTTTTTATTTCTAATATTTTTGGAAAGCTTTTGGACGAAAAATAATAAATGCACATTTTTTTCGCAGGCAGGTAAAAAAATTTGCATTTATTATTTTTGTCCAGAGGAACATGGAAAGCCTTGCACCAGTGATCAGTAGGTCGCTGGTGCCATGCAGGTCACCTGCAGACCTGTCAGAATATCTGCTTGCTGTATGGGATGTACAAGCAAGCAGATATTTATTTATTTCAGGTACTTATATAGCGTCATCAATTTACACAGCACCATATATATATATATATATATATATATATATATATATATATATATATATAGTACATTTACATCAGTCCCTAATCCTCAAGGGGCGTACAATCAATTCTGACTGGAAACTTCAATGAACTACCACGGCGCTCCATGGCAGTTCATTGAAGACTACAAGGCCACAGCCGCTAAGGCTGCTTGGAGTTGTAGGCACTCATTCAGAGAACTCTGTGAATGAGTTGCGCGGCCGTGTGGGTGGAGCTCCGCATGGCCACGCTGTTTTGAAATCTGACAGATAGTACGGGGAGACTTCTTTGCGTACTGTCGGGGGGGGGGGGGGGGGGGGCGCGGGCGCGGCAGTGGCTATAGGAAAATGTTTCATGTTCCACATTAAAAACAGGTGGAACTTGTAAAATATTCCAAAGGTAAGCTGAATTCCAGGCAAACAGCTAAATGCACAGAAATCTATCAGCTGAAGGATTCTATTTCTAGTCCTGAGATCTAAAGTAGAACTTTAGGCAAAACTTTTTTTTTTTTTTTTTCACTTTCAATAAATTTTTTCAAGGAAGTTGCTGTCAGTTATGCAGGTAAGAGCATAAGGTCAATGACTTGTAAGTCAAAAGCAGTCGTACATCGAATAGAAAAGTTGTAAAAAGTAACAAAACGTTTAGTATGGTAAAAGGTACATTAATCGTTCTTCAACAGAGAAACAAAGTAAATAAGAGGAAATGAAATCCATGCGCCTGTACCAGAGAGATAGGCGCTAGTGGATGAGATGCGAGTGTATAAATTTAATTGTACAAAAAACAAAAGAAGTGCAAAGGAGAAAAATCGTCCCTGCGGAAAAGCCTCAAAATTTTTTTTTTTTCACCATCTGTGTCTAATTGTGGAGATTTTCCCTTCACTTCCTGACCCATAGCCAAACAGGAAGTGGTAGGAAATCCCTGAAAAGAGAAAGATCGTCCCTGTGGAAAAGCCTCCAAATTTTTTTTTTTTTTCATTTTGGATAAAGTAAGGGAAGATTATAACCCATTAGATTTTTTTTTTCACCACCTGTTTCTCATTGTGGAGATTTCCCTTCACTTCCTGACTCATAGCCAAACAGGACGTGGTAGGAAATCCCTGAAAAGGGAACTACTCAGGGACCCCCAGGTCATCAGAACTCTATTCTCTATTCCCCTCTATTACTTTTCTGGGGGCAACCCAAAATTTAGGATTTTCTTTTACTTTCACTTTCAATGATAATGGTAAACAGGACAAATAGAGAGGGCACAGACAACAATAAAAACTGGCAGGTTCTAATCCCTCTTCACTCTATCCAAAACTAAAAAAAAAAAAAAAAAAGTTTTGCCCTTAGCTATACTTTAACACAGGACGGTCTTGCCTGGCAGGGAAGTGATGTGATCTTTCTCTGCTGCAGTTTCCCTTGCACTTACAGGTCTCCTCCCCACCACTACCATGTGACTGGACAATAAAATGAGAAACAAGCTCATCTCTAGGTCACTTTTCTCTTGTCAGCATGCTTCTTTCATTGCAGCACATGTGATTGGCCTGACTGACTTGGCAAAAATGCTGTGGCCAAGTCAGTCAGGTTCTGACACTGTCTGTATTTGTAAAATTGTATTTCATTTATTTATTACAGGTACTTATATAGTGCTGTCAATTTACGCAGCGCTTTACATATATATTGTACATTCCCATCAGTCCCTAACCTTCAAAGAGCGTACAATCTAAGGTCCCTAACTCACATTCATACATACTACGGCCAATTTGGACAGGAATCAGTTAACCTACCAGCATGTCTTTGGAGTATGGGAGGAAACCGGAGTACTAGGAGGAAACCGGAGTACTGGGAGGAAACCCACACAGGCACAGGGAGAACATGCAAACTCCAGGCAGGTGGTGCCATGGCTGGGATTCGAATCAACAACCCTAGTACTGCCAGGCAGAAGTGCTAACCATTTATCCACTGTGCTGCCCATTTTCCTGGTGAATCATTGATTACAGAGCTGCCTGGAGTTCTACTTTAAACTTGCATAAGAGATTTTTTTTTTTTCATTTTTGTTTGGAGTGATACTTTAAAATTTTAAATGACCGAATTTCTTTGTGTGTTGAAAACAATCACTGTGTGTGAGCTTTGCAAGAACTGTTTGAGCTTCCCATTTCAGTCCATCTAATTTTGCATCTCATTTTCTAATCTGCACTAAAAAACTGCCAGTCTCTGGTTGTTCTGGGTTAGCAAAGACAATCCCTTTTTACAGGCACTTTCTGCAATAGATGCAATGCATGTCATTTAAATGGAAATGTTTCATGCTATAAATCTGAAAGCAGAGGAATAGATTAAGTAAAGCTTCCAGTTATCGGCGAACATGACTTGCATTTATACGGCTTTTTATAGCCTAAGATGGCAATTCAGATCCAATTTGCTGACTGTTGCTTGGTATGATTGTCGTTGGGTCCAGTAATGAAGCAAAGTCATCAGACGGTTTGTAGAGGACACTGATCTAGACAGTCACCTTGTACATTGCTAATCTAATGTATGGAACATCTGGATCATAAAGGAATTAGTGCCTCTGCTTGAAATTCATTAGTATATAATTACCTTATTCAGTTTTATAAATTGTCTTCCTAATGCAGATATTACCAATTCCCAGGAGTTGAGCAGTCCTACCACTTACACAATTCTATTACACTTTTATGATAACCAGATGGTATTTGCTTTACTTGTAGGTGTGCCTGCATCCTGTCGTATAACATTAGCATTATACAGAGTATGATCCTTTGTGTGGTGTAATCTGAACTTTGCACTACGTAGGAGATATTCTTATATAACCAGCTACCGTGTCTATGTATGTTATTTGACACATGCCACATATATTCCTCCAAGTGCTTAAAACATGAGAAGAGAAAGTAGTTTATTTTCAGCTAGGACATGTTTTAAGCGATAGTACACCGCAAAAAAAATCTTCTCCCTGCAAGTTAAAATGGAGTTCCAGTGGGAATTAAAAAAAGAAAAAGTCAGCAGCTACAAAAACTGTAGCTGCTGACTTTAAAAAAACAAAAAATGGACACTTACCTGTCCCTCGATCCTGCAGTGTCCTCACACCGGCCGGGTTGACCGACTGTCCTGTTCCTCGGTGCCGGCATCTTTAGTGTGGGCACCTGGCTGTGACAGCTTACAGCTTCACAGCCGGGTGCCCACTGCACATGTGCAAGAAGCGCTGTGCTTTGTGAATGGCCCCGTCATCTTCTGGGGCCTGTCACGTGTCCCAGCAGACTACGGGGAGGGAGGGGGGGAGGACAACTTCTACTTCTGATCGCCTAAGCCAGGGGTCTCCAAACTTTCTAAGCAAAGGGCCGGCTTACTCTCCCTCAGACTTTAGGAGGCTGGATTGTAGACTTTAGGGGGCCAGTGGGAGTAGAAAATGCCCCGGCATCAGTGCCCCATCATTTCAAAGGGAGGAATAGTGCCCCATTGTTGATATCCATGAGAAGAAAAGTGCTCAATTATTGATATCAGTATTGATGGTGTCAGTAGGGGGAATAGTGCTCCATCATTGGTGACAGTTGGAGGACTAGTATCCCAAGGGCCAGATAAATTCAAGAAAAGGGCCACATCCGACCCCCAGGCCACAGTTTAAAGACCACTGGCCTAGCTAATCACGGAGGAAATGGGAGTGGGTACCTGTCAGATTAGAGTACCCCTTCTCCCCCAGCTCCCCAAAGGTGCAATCCATAACGGGAAGCAGCAGGGGACAAAGCCTTAAAGCGGAACTTCCCCTTTTGGGTGGAGCTCTGCTTTAAGAGCATAATGTGCTAATATGCATCACATACTAGCAGATTATGAAGGACTTACCTGAAAACAAAGCCCTCCAGCGGAGCGATGTGTCAGTTCCCCAGGGCTTCCACCTTCATACAGTCTTCCTTCCGAGTTTGCGGGCTGCGGCTGTTTGACTGTCCGATCCACAAGCCTCGACTGCAGTACAGCTCTTTCAATAAGCGATAGTGGCCATGCGTCGATGACATCATTGGCACTGCTAAAAAAAAAAAAAGTCTCCTAAACAGTGCAAGTTTTAGTAGCGATTTATTGTACTTACACCTACAAGTAAGCCTTTTTATAGGCTTAGCTGTAGGTACAACAGGAAAAAAAAAGACTTTAAGTCTTGTTGCATTTTTTATTTACCCTGGAGAATTTTTTTTTTTAACTTTCATAAG
Source organism: Staurois parvus (assembly GCF_062004578.1). Taxonomy (NCBI): domain Eukaryota; kingdom Metazoa; phylum Chordata; class Amphibia; order Anura; family Ranidae; genus Staurois; species Staurois parvus. The sequence goes on along the minus strand of NW_028317974.1, from coordinate 191,241 downwards.
GCTGGGTTCATGCTGCTGTAACCCCATTGTTGTGCGTGTATGCATTGTGACTTTCATGTGACTTAAGGGGTCTATGGCACTCAAGTTGCATGAAAGTCACATCTCAGTATTTATTTCAGGTACTTATGTAGCGCCATCAATTTACGCAGCGCTTTACATATAAATTATACATTCACATCAGTCCCTAACCCTCAAGGGGTGTACAATCTAAGGTCCCTACCTTACATTCATACACATACTGTGGCCGATTTAGACAGGATCCAATTAACCTACCAGCATGTATTTGGAGTGTGGGAGGAAACCGGAGTTCCAAGAGGAAACCCACACAGGCACAGGGGGAACATGCAAACTCCAGGCAGGTGGTGCCGTGGTTGGGACTTGAACCAATGACCCTAGTACTGCCAGGTGGAAGTGCTAACCATTTAGCCACTGTGCAGGAGCCTTTTTAAAAGTCGCCGTGACTTGATTCACATTGATGGGAACAGCTGCAATTGAAATAAATGGGTTTTCAATTGTCATGTCACGATGGGGGTTATTTACTAAAACTGCATGGAGTAAAATCTGGCACAGCTCTTCATAGAAACCAATCTGCTTCCAGGTTTTATTGTCAAAGCTTAATTGAACAAGCTGAAGTTAGAAGCTGAATGGCTTTTGCACTTTTGCACAGCTCCATTGGATTTTGCATTCTCCAGTTTAATAAATCTACTGCTTTGTGTCAAAAGTGACCTGCAAAGTCGCATCAGTATAAACCGGTGCTTATTGTATATGTTTGCTCATTTGTAGGTTCTAACGATCAGGGCCCTCTGATTCCTCTAGTATTGAATTGTATTGTAATTGTACTGTTTGCCCTTATATTGTAAAGCGCTGAGCAAACTGTAGATCCTGTATAATAATAAAATAATATTTCCTTTTGTAATGTAGATCTTGGCAGGCTAGCCACTAATGGTATGATAGATTAGGCTACAAACATTGTGCACGCTAATGTTATGTTGATAATGAGATTTCTCACAAGCACACACACAAGTGTTTATAGACTTACGGTACATTGTGTGATATTGTGACTGTCTAGTGGTGCTGAAAATTAGGAAGCAGAGCCTGAATATGTAATGAGCCAATACGAATAAAATGATAAAACATATACAAAAACAAGGCTTTTGAAGAAATATTGCACGTTGATATAATTGTTTACATCAAACTGACTTTTTTTTTTTTTTTTTACATGCATGCCTTAATGCTGGAATATTCCTGACACAAAAGCTAGCCGCAGACAGCTTGAATGCTGGCTAATTCCTGATGATTTGGCAGAAATTGAAGCTGGCCATGGTCCTAGAAGTACCACCCGGCTTGACAAATGTTGCATTGAAAATTGATTGAGCTAGATAGGAAGTTATTGGGTACTCAGGCAGCTGCGGGTGTTGCGGCTGCCTGAATACAGTAGCTGACAGTGCACATTCCTCCATCTACACTTTTTAGCATGGTTGATTGCTTTGATAGACTTCTCTTGTTCAGCCCGTGGGGTTGACTGAGAGAAATCGAGACATTTGTAGCTAGCCTAAGGCTGGCCATACATTATACAATGTTCTTCAGAATTTTGCTTTAGATTTACTAAAAACCATATAATATGAGGACAAACCTAAACAACACTTTCAGTTGTATCCGATTAGGCAGGACCTTGTACCAGGGGCGTATTTACCACAAGGCATTTGCCTAGGGCGGCATTATTCATGGGGGCAGCAGCATAGTTCAGGTGGGCAGCGGCAATTTTCAGGGGGGCAGCGCCGCCCCCAAAGGAAGGGATGTAAGAAAGGACATATGCACCAGGTGGGATCTGAGAGAGTCTGTGAGCTGCTTGATGGTGTATGCAGAGCCTGACTAGTTCCTGGGGATGTCCGGAGCCATGTAGGTGAGTGTCTTCTCTCTCGCAGGGTCGGGGGCATTGCCGTGTATGGGGGGCAGTGGTAGTGAAAGGCTCTCTCAGGTGGGGGTGGGGATGGGGCTGGGGTGTTGTTGGTCAATGTCAGGCTCTCTACGTGGGGGAGGGGTGTGTTGGTCGGTGTAAGGGTCTCCCGTGGGGAGGGGAGTCAAATTTTGTGTTGCCTAGGGCAGCCCGAAACCTAAATACACCACTGCCTTGCACTACATAGTTGAAGGTAGATCTAAAGGAAACTGGGCAGAAATTGAACAGAAAATTGTATAATGTATGGCCAGCCTAAAAGCTAAATAACCTGATTGGATGAGTAGTGAAACATTTTGAGCACCACAGAACAAGTCCATTGGAATGAGACAGACTAACCACTATTAGCTATACCATGACCTGGGTAAATGAGAACCTTCATCGTAGGCTTAAAAAGTTGAAACTACTATCACTGCCACTTTGTTTTTGTTTTTTTTTAGCTGAACAATGAAAATCAAGAATCTGCCTTTTGTTTTAAGGTATTTTCATGCTCTGTTTACTACAACCATGAGGCATTGACAGATTTAGAGCATATCTAAAGGAAAACCTTTTTTTTTCTATTTAATTTTGGACAGCTTGGAGAGGGATTAGAACACCTGTCAGTTTTTATTGCTGTCTGTGCCCCAGTTAAGGAGAGTTGCTCTCTCTTACTCCAATTTACCATTATCACAAAAGTGAAAGTAAAAGGAAATCCCAAATTTTAGGTTGTCCCCAGAAAAGTAATAGAGGGGAAATCTTCCAATGGGGATTCTGGGGGGCCCCAAAGGATTCCTTTAATTTGCGAGTATTATCTCTTGCTTCCTGTTGTGGCTATGGGACAGGAAGTGAAGGTAAATCTCCCCAATGGAACACAGATGGCAAGCAAAAATTTGACAAGTGTTATAACCTTCTCTTACTCTATCCAAAATGGAAAAAAAAAAGTTTTGCCTATATGTGACGGGAGTCACTTTGGGTGGTGGGCCCATGGAACCCAGCTCACTTTGGAGAGGTGGGGAGACCCCTGTCTCAGCTCCCCATATCCCTCTTATGTGTACATCACCCTGTGCCTGTTAGGGATACAGGGTGATCTGTCCTAATATTGTGTAGACATGTCTAGGAGATAGGTGGGGTGGGGGGTTGTGAATTGTTTGGTGTCATGGGGCTGCATTCCATTGTTCTGTTGTTTGGTTCAGGAGCAAACTATTATGGGATGTATGTGTGTATGTATATTAGCTTAGTGGGGGGGGGGGTGTCTCCAGCAGCCCTCCCTCCTGATGGGACTGTCTGCTGGTGTGAAGTTTGAATACCTGTGTGTCTCTTGTTACTAAATATAGATCGCCCCACCCTGTGTCATTATGCAGGGAGGGGGCACTGTCCCCTGAGTGTATATATATTTTATATGTGTTAAAATAAAGTAGTCTACCTTCTGGCTTACTTCAAATCTGGTTTCGTCTGGATCTTAGGGTAGCAATAGCCAGATTCACTGGTCTCATGTTCCAGAGCCTGAGAAGCAGCTTCTTGATGGAGATACCCAGTCGTGGTTGTCTGGGGTCAGTTACACTATAGTTCTACTTTAATATTTATATTGCTCATTAACTTCTATCCCCTCTAAACAAGTGGCCAAAACGTTTGCTTGTTTTTCTTTTGTCCTCACTCAGACTGCCTTTTTCTACATTTTATACCATTACAACCCTAGAAATCTATATGTTTTCTGTATAACATCCAGTAATTTTCTGTCTGTATCCTTTCCACATGTAAAGCAATGACCTAGGGTCATGTTTTCCTTTTTCGCCCTTTGTCCCTCCGGAAATGGCCTTGCATGATGTCATTCACATCCGAGGTTGCCAAAAGCGATATAACGAGTCATGCATCTTATTAACCCACAAGATGAAATCTGTTTAAAAAGAAATTAAATAAGACATCAGTTACAGGAGGAAGCTGAGGAAACAGTGAAAACTTGGGCTGGAGTCCAGCCAGACACATAATAAGTTGCATCCTGAACCTTGGATAATTTACTGCAAGGAAGTACTCATAAAATACAAGTGCACAAGCCAGAGCACAATCACAATACACAAGGGTAAGAATTGTATCGTTTTATTAATATGAATTGTATTTATCATGAGCATGGCAGAAGGTTCGTGGTTGGGTAGTTTGATTGCTTAGCTTGTGTTTTATGCTCGGCCATGTCTGTTGACTTGTCACGGTTGTCCTGGTGTCAGAAAGTCCTGGGTCATAAGACTTTTAGTTTTAGAGGGATCATAAGCTAGTGAAAACGGCATTCTCATCTGTGTATGTACAGCTCTGCTGGAGCAGCCAGTGGCTTTCCTACACTTCCAAAATTCGTAAAAATGGCTTCCAGACATGCTGAAATAGCAATTTGTGCTATGCTACTCCAGCATAACCTGCAGATGGAATAAGTGTAGGGACTGGCATTTCTCCTTTCTCTCAGTGGCAACATACGTTCATACATGTGCTCTGTAAAATGTAAAATAGGGGCTTTTAAGATTCCTTTTGATCTACTCAAATGTCCAAAACCAAAATCATACATAACCAAAACTAATCTTGTATTGTTAAAGCCTAACTCCAGCTTTGCTGTCACTTTAAAGCAGTTGTAAGGATTCATTTTGTTCCCTAAAATAATAATAATGACTTACCTGCTCTACGAACTTCCTCTTCTTGGGTCCCCCACTGGTGCTCTCAACTTCTCCCTTCTGACTGCCCCCATAGCAAGCCTCTATAGGGGCACTTGTGCAGGCTTGATCCTGAGACAGGCTGTGTGCATCTATAGACACACACAGCATGGCTCAGCCACTCCCCCCACTCCCTCCTCATATGTATGATTGACAGAAGCAGGATCCAATGATTTCCTCTGTTGCCTCTGAGTCCTGTGATGAGAGAGCATCGCTGCTGCTCTCAGGCACAGCACTGGATCGAGTTCAGGCTCAGGAAAGCATTTGAGTGGAGCTGGGGGTGCTGATTATAGAAGGTTTTATACCTTAAAATACAACTAAAGGCCACACATTTTTTTTATAGTTTTGGATAGCGTAAAGAGGGATTAGAATACCTGTCAGTTTCTGTTGCTGTCTGTGTCCCCGTGGCTGTCATAGTCTGGATGAAAAAAGACAAAAGTCCATCCAGTTCAACCATTAAAAAAAAAAAAAAAGGTTATAATCCTATACCCACAGTTGATCCAGAGGAGGGCAAAAAAAAACCCAGCAAAGCGTGATCCAATTTGCTCCTGCAGAGAAAAAAATTCCTTCCTGATCCCCGAGAGGCAATGGGATATTCCCTGGATCAACTATTACCTATACAGTAAATGTTATATCCAGTTATATTCTGTGTATCTAAGAAGGAAATCTGTCGCAGCGGTCACATGATCGGAAAGCTCCCGATGGCCAGTATGAATTAGGAGCTTACCGATCCCCACTGGCTACCGTTCAAGGAGCGTGCAGGGAGCAGTAGGTTTAGACGCACGTCCAAATATATCCTAAACGCCTGTGCCAGTAGGCTTTTGTTTGTACTTCTGTCCTATGGAAATGCAAAAGCAGCTTGAAGGAAGGTAAATGCAGGTCAGATACCCCCATCATAGAATTCTGAATGATCTCAGACATGTCTCAACTGATGTCCTTATCAAGCGCCAAAGACCCTTGACGTAGGCTCTTAATGGTCGGGCTGTGGTTGTACTAGCTAACCCAAATACAGAGGGAAATGGTACAGAGGAATCTGTGGTGCTTTTATGTTTATCAATAAAATTAAAACAAAAAAAAGTCTTTTTTTTTGTCAGGTATATATGATTTATTCCATATTCTATGAATATTTTATATTTTCAATTTGCAGCCCACAAGCAATGTTAGTAGAATGTAATTGACCAAAATCCATTAGTTTCCCATTATATGGAATTGAGGAACTGTTTTAGTTGAAAGCATCTTCAGACATGACATCACTTTCTAGAAAATACATGACTATGCCTTTGTGTGGTCACCTGGTAATTGCACTGCAACTAGACTTAGCAACTTTGACATGTCAGCTGTGCAAAGTATCACAACATCCTGATAACCTGAAGATAGTGTGATTCATTTATTGTTCAAACTAGCATACAGAAAGGTTCTGATGAATGATCAGAGCCTGGGGGAGTCCCTCCTTATTCCAGAATGCACACCCCTCTACTGTCCATACTGGCGTCTGGAGACTGTGTGTCTGGCTGCAGTTGTTAAAGCTGCTTCCATGCAGAGATTGCTCAACTGATAGACGCTCTCCTTACAAGTAAGTCCTTCCCAGGAGCAGACTGACAACTCATGGGGCCCCTGTGTCCTTGCCCAAACGCAAAAAAGCCTATGAAAAAGGTACCAGGGGCATCTTATGGGGCCCCCTACTGACCCCGGGCCCTCGGGCAGAGCCTGAGTTTCCAAATGGTCAGTCCGCCCCTGGTCCTTCCCTAGTATAAAAGTGAGGATTGCACGATTAATTTTTGCTCTGCAACTTATAAAGGACTCATGCACACTGGGCATTAAAGACGCGGCTGTTAGAGGCGTTTGATTTTTTTTGCCTCTAAATGCCCCTCTATGTTAGCATATGTGTCCTTGTACACATAAGCATTTAAAAGCAGAAAAGAAAGCCATAATTTGTGTGTTCAGGAGAGGAGTGCGTGGGCCGAAAAAACGTCCAATGTGCCTACACTCTAGGCCAGTTTAGTACTTGCGTGTTCATTAATTTCAGTGGCCAGAATAAATAATTTTCTGGCCAATAAAATGAATAAATGTCAAACTGCTTGATGTGTCTAAACGTGTTTTGAAAAATGCGGCTTTAAGCATGTTTTAAGTGTTACTTAACCCACTACAGTAAAATCAGTCTGTATATGCAGTAAAGGATGCTTATTGAACTCACTGTGGAACCTAAGGGGTTAATCCTCATTGTGTAAAAACGCTGTTTGATCCTGACTTCTTTGATCCTCTCCCTCTTCCAGTGTCCCCCTCTTTTCTCCTGATAAGACATTATCGTATGGAGTCATTCTGCACATGCTCAGTTTGGTGTGTATTGCTAGAGAGGTTTTTTTTTTTTTTCTTGGGAGAGTGCATGCAGTCAGCACAGGGCTAATCAGCACTGTCCAGACAGAGGTAGGGAGTCCTGCATCTTCCTAGAGCAGACTGAAAACTCCTACAAGCTGTAACCAGTGCTCGGCTGGACACTGATAGAAGTCATAAGACTGCTGTAACTGCTAATGAGAAAAGGTATTTAGAAATTTATATTTACTAAAATAATTGCATTTCCATGTTGTGTGTACTGTGGGAGACCAGATATAGTGAATGCAGGAACCTGGGTTTAGTAACACTTTAATGCTCCTTGCCCTCTGCCAGGAGAAAGGCATTCAGAAGAGCTGGAAAATGCCCAGTGTGCATGAAGCCCTAACAACATGGTTAGATGAATTTTGAGTTCTTTATAAAGCCGAATTCCAGGTATGATTTTATAGCATTAGACTAATGTATATATGCATACGCCAAACCGGTGAGACACCTGTGGAAGCAGGGAATCACTGTGGTGAGCTCCAGTATTACAGTGATCACCACTGTCTTCAGGATGCTGAGCAGCTGCCCTGCTTCATACTAAGAACGGGGTTACTTGCTCAGCACAGGCGTCACTCACTGAACGCCCTGCATTTTTATTATGGAGTGCAAGGTGTTCCCTGATTGGACAAGCGGGTGGTATTGTTTTGATGGGGGCAGCACAGTGGCTAAGTGGTTAGCACTTCACATCTGACAGCAGTAGGGTCATCGCTTTGAATCCCAACCACAACACTACTTGCCTGGAGTTTTCATGTTCTCTCTGTGACTTTGTGGGTTTCCTCCCACACTCCAAAGACATGCTGGTAGGTTAATTGGCTCCTGTCTATATTGGCCCTAGTATGTGTATGTATGAATGTGAGTTAAGCACCTTAGATTGTAGCTCATTAAACGTAGAGAGTGCTGTGAATGTACAATATATATATATATATATATGTGTGTGTGCTGTAAAGTGGTGCGTAAATTAACGGCACTGTATAAGTACCTGTAATAATTAATAAATGATCGCCACTTTGTCCAAGCAGAGAATGCTTGGCACTCATTGAAAAAATGCAAAGCATTCTGTGAACAACACCCTTGCAGAGTGAACAATCCCAGTGGTTAAAATGCAGCATTCCATCTGCATGGCCCAGAACCCAAATAACAGTGAGGACCTATCTAACTAAACCAGTGTTACTAAACCAAAAGTAAAATCCATCAGTATATGCAGTAAAACATGCTTGTTGTACTCACTGTGGAACCTAAAGCGGGGTTAACCATCCGCATTATGTAAAAAAGGCTGTTTGATCCTGCCTTCTCTGATCCTCTCCTTCTATTGTCACCAATGTGGTGATAGTACAGAGCTCTAGGGGTCACTCTGCACATGCTCATGCTTTAGTGTGTATTTGTTATTTTTCTTTGGGAGGGTGCATGTGATTGGCACTGTCCAGACAGAGGGTCACAGGTTATGCAGCCTTATAGGACAGATAGCGGTGAATGAAAACTCCTCCTACATTCTTTAACCAGTGCTCAGCTGGAAACTGATAAAAGTAACAAGACTGATATTTACTGCTAATGAGAAAAGATATTTAGCAGTTTACACCCTGTTCCAAATTATTATGCAAATTATATTTTTCTTATTTACCTAAATAATTGATGTAAATAGCAGTCAGCATAATTCTCATGTTATCAACTATTAAGAGAACAATTCAAATTTTATTGAAAAAACCTCCTAATGATAACAGTATTTGTTTTAAACATTAAATACTTCCAATGCACTGTTCCAAATTATTACGCACAGTAAGTTGCAAAACACTTTATAGGTTGTAAAGAACTGAAAATTGTCATTTGTTGTGTTTGCAGCATATTTACTGAAATCAAAAGCTATTTCAATCAAATTTTTAACAATATTTTAACTTTTTAAACATTTTAACAGGTCACGTTACATTGTAACATAGGACCCCTTATTTGATAGCAGCTTCACAAGTCTTGCATCCATTGTCCTTGTGAGTTTGTGGACAGTTTCTGCTCGAATTTGTTTGCAAGATGTCAGAATAGCCTCCCAGAGCTGCTGTTTGGATGTAAACTGCCTCCCACCCTCACAGATCTTTTGCTTGAGGATGCTCCAAAGGTTCTCAATAGGATTGAGGTCAGGGGAGGATGGAGGCCACACCATGACTTTCTCTCCTTTTATCCCCATAACAGCCATGGATGCAGAGGTATTCTTTGCAGCATGAGATGGTGCATTGTCATGCATGAAGATGACTTTATTACGGAAAGCATAGTTCTTCCTTCTGTACCAGGGAAGAAAGTGGTCAGTCATAAACTCCACATACTTTGCAGAGGTCATCTTTACACCTTTACATCAGCTCTGTTCCCATGATTCCAGCCCAAAACATGACTCCACCACCGCCTTGCTGACGTCGCAGCCTTGTTGGAACAGGGTGGCCGTCCGCCAACCATCCACTACTCTATCCATCTGGACCATCCAGGGTTGCACGGCACTCATCAGTGAACAGGACTGTTTGAAAAATCGTCTTCATGTATTTTTCTGCCCAATGCAGCCGTTTCTGCTTGTGAGCATTGGTTAGTGGTGTCTAAATAGAAGGTTTATGCACAGTTGCAAGACTCTGGAGGACTCTACACCTTGATGTCCGTGGGACTCCAGAGGCACCAGCAGCTTCAAATATCTGTTTGCTGCTATGTAATGGTATTTTAGCAGCTGCTGTCTTGATCCGATGCATGGACCTGGCAGAAATCTTCCTCAATGTGCCTTTATCTGCATGAACCCGTCTGTGCTCTGAATCAGCCACAAATCTCTTAATAGTGCGATGATCACGCTTAAGTTTTTGTGAAATATCTAATGTTTTCATACCTCGTCCAAGGCATTGAACTATTTCACTCTTTTCGGCAGCAGAGAGATCCTTTTTCTTCCCCATATTGCTTCAAAATAGTGCTCTGCTTAATAATGTGGAACACCCTCCTTTAGTAGTTTTTCCTTAAATTGGGCTCACCGGCCAATCTAATTATCACAGGTGTCCGAGATTGTTTTCAGTGATCAAAAGAACCCTGACACACAATGCCATCCCTGAGTTAAACTGAAAAACAGAATATTTAATCTTTGTGACACTTAAATATAATTTGCATAATAATTTGGAACACGGTGTATATTTAATTCAATAACTGAGTTTCCATGTTCTGTGTACTGTGGGAGACCAGATGTAGTGAAAGTAGGGTCCTGGGTTTAGTAACACTTTAAGGCCTGATTAGCACTTTATAAATCAAGTGTTCCTTGCTTCTGTATAACTAACTGCTACAGATTGGCAATTGCTGTTGGAGCACCATAGAACTGAAACGTATGGCATTAATATCCCTTGCTTCAAATGCTGCCTGTAGCCCTCTTGCTAACTTTCTTACATGCACTAGTGAAATAAAATGCGATTGTTAACTTTGGCTGACACTTGTTTGTGTCTAGCAGATGCATTATATTGGTTCCCACATGGGGAGCTTGTGCTGGCAATTTACCCCCGTGTTGTTGTGTGCATGACAACAAAAGTGTAAATATTCTGAAAATATGAGTGCAATAATGAGGATGATCTAAAGCAATTCCTGAAATCTGAGCAGCTGATGACTGTGGCCGCTGTGTGTGGTCTGTGTAATTGTTTGTGTCATATATGGTTACACAGGTGTATAGATAGAATGAAAGTATGACATGTCAGCTCTGAATTCTCAAGTCGTCAAGGGTGTCAACAGCACTGATGAAACATTGATCACTATCTACAGCCCCAATTCCAAAAAAAAGTTGGGACTCTATGTAAAATCTACATAAATACAGAATGCAATGATTTGCAAATCTCATAAATCCAAATTTTATTTAAAATAGAAAATTTCTCAAATGTTTATACTGAGAAAATGGACCATTTTAGGCATAAAATCAGGTCATTTTGAAATTGATGGCAGCAACATGTCTCCAAAAAGCTGGCAAAGTATGTGGTACTTGCAAGGAAGAGCTGGAAGAACATTTTGCAACTTATTAGGTTAATTGGCAACAGGTCAGTAACATGATTGAGTATAAAAAGAGCATCTTAGAGAGTTAGAGTGTCTCAGAAGTAAAGATGGGCAGATCCAGCGGTGGCTACAGGGAAAAGAAAAGCACGCCCGACAATGGTTGTGAAAGCCTGGAGTGGTGACATCACTCATAGGCTTCCATATCCCAGCCATTGTCTACATTCCCTCCTCTCCCCTACAGCAGCAGCAACAGCTGGCTGACACAAGGGAGACAGATCAAGTGACCGGACCAGAGCGGCCTGAAAATGGGTAAGTATACACATTTTTAACATGGGTTAATCAGCAGGTGGGAGGAGACATTTTTCAGACTAGTTGGTTAAGGCTAGAATTCTACATATTTGCGGCAGAGAAAATTCATTGGGCTGGCTGTGCTGTTCGGCAGGGCTGCGTAGGGCCTTTTCACACCTCCTTATCTACTTGATCTCTGGAAGGTTTTAGCCCTTTCATGAGCAGGCCATTTTTTGCAATTTACCACTGTGCTACTTTAACTGGTAACTGCGGTCATGCAGTGTTGTACCCAAATGAAATGTATACTATTTTTTCCAAAAATAGAGCTTTTATTTGGTGGTATTTTGATTTTTGTTATTGTATGAGCGAAAAAAGATCGAAAATTTAGAAAAAAAAGTATTTTATACGTTCTGTTGTAAAACATATCCAATAAACAAAAGAATTTAGGTAAAAAAAAATATTCTGCTACATGTCTGATTAAAAACACTCCCAATACGTGTATATTAATTGGTTTATGTGAAAGTTATATCGTCTACAAACTAGGGTGTATATATAGTGGAATCTTTTTTTTTTTCTATACCAGTAATGGCAGTGATCAGCAATTTATAGTGGGACTGTGATAATGCAGCGGGCAATCTGACACTAACTGATGATGGGTGAGAACTGACTAACTGACACTGTCATCACCAGTGACACTAGTACAGTACAGTGATCAGTGATAATACTATACACTGTCACTGTACTAATAACTAGGAAGGGGTTAACAGCTTTGGGTGATAAGGGGTTAAAATGGTTCTAAAGGCTGAAGGTTTTTATTACCCTTCATGCATTCTATGCATGAAGGTAAAAAACCTTCAGTGTGCAGCTCAGCTCCCCCTAATACTTACCTGAGCCCGACCTTGGTTCAGCTGTGTGCATGGATCCCCGGGTCTCTTCCTCCTCATTGGCTGAGACTGTCACAGCCAGTAAGGAGAAAGCGGTGAGCGGGGCCAAGATACACCTTGCTGTGTCTTATGGACACAGCGAGTGGGGCTCAGGAGTGAGCATGCACCGGGGCTCTCATAGCAAGTGGCTTTCTATGGGGGCACTGCTCGGGGGAGGGGGGAGAGCCAGAAGTGCTGACGGGGGACCCAAGAAGAGGAGGATCACCATAACAAGTGTTTATGTATTATGTGCTGATTTTTACTAAAATTCTATATGATCCTTCCCCCTGTTGTGCAGAGAGAAGAAACACACAGATCTTTCCCTCTGTACAGAGATCTGTGTGTTTGTCACCACAAGGCTCTGGGCTGTGATTGGGCACAGCTGATCAGCAGGTCCTTGCCTTGAGTCATTGGTTGAAACCTGCTGACAAAATCCTGCTCTCTAATCACAACAGGAGTTGGCAGGGGATGACATACAGGTACGTTGCTGTAGGAGTGGTTAAAGAGGAGTTCCAATCTGCCCTAAAAAAAAAAATTAAAAGTCAGCAGCTAAAAATACTGTAACTGCTGACTGTTAGTATAAGGATACTTACCTGTCCAGGGGTCCAGCACTGTCCTCGCCTGAGCTGATTTTTGAATTAGCTTTGGGTTCAGGTGCCGGCATCTTAACTAAGGGAAGCCAGCGGTGAAGCCTTCCAGCTTCATAATTGGTTTCCCACTGCGCATGTGCAAGCCGAGCTGAAGTGATCCCACCGGAAGTGGAAACAGGTACCTGTTGAAAACAGGTAACCCCCTCAAAAGAAGAAAATGCCAGTAGTTAACCACTTACCCTCCAGAGGATTTACCCCCCTTCCCGACCAGGCCATTTTTTGCTATCAGGCGCTGTGTTACTTTAACTGACATTTGCGCAGTCATGCAATGCTGCACCGGAAATTAATTTATGTCCTTTTTCCCCACAAATAGCGCTTTCTTTCGGTGTTATTTGATCACCTCTGCAATTTCTATTTATTGCGTTATAAACAAAAAAAGACCGACAATTTTGAAAAAAAAAAACAACAATATTTTTGACTTTTTGCTATTAAACTTGTCTAGTAAAAAGATTTAAAAAAATCAACTTTTGTCACAAATTTAGGCCAAAATGCATTCTGCTACATGTTTTTGCAAAAAAACAAAAATCCCCATACATGTAAATTAATTGGTTTACGTGAAAGTTATAGCGTCTACAAATGACGGTATATATACTGGAGTTTTATTTGATTTGTTTTTTTTATACTAGTAATCTCGGCGATCAGCGACTTATAGTGGGACTGCGGCGGGCATTCTGACACGGGGGGGGGGGGAACTGTCACTGACATCCCCAGTGACACCAATACAGTGATCAGTGCTAATAAAAAGCACTGACACTGTACTAATGGCACTGGGCAGGAAGGGGTTAACATTGGGGACGATCAAAGGGTTAACTGTGTGCTGTGCGTGTTTTGCTTTACTGGGGAGGCATGCTGTTTTGTATTGCTCTGTTTACATACAGACCTCTCCCACATCAGTGATAGGTGATTGCCGGGTGCCGGCGGGGAATCTCCGGCAGGGACCTAGTGATTGACAGCTGTAGCCGCCAATGGCAGCGCAAGATTAGGGTGTGCGCGCCACCTACCCGGAAATACAAAATCACGTGTGTGTGTGTATATGTATATATATAATATATACATTTATCTATATATATTTATCTATATATATATATGTGTGTGTGATTTTGCGCCGCCCTGCCACCCTGTAGCAGTATTTTTGCTATAGGGTGGCGGGGAAGCGGTTAAAGAGGAGGGGGGTAGGGGTGCAAACAAGTAGAACTTCCCTTTTTTGAGGTAAAGTTCTGCTTTAAATTTAGTTTTAGCCTGGGTTCACATATATGGCATGCGGTATGTCACATGTGATTCGCACAGGAATGTGATGCGATTTGTGTGCGGTGCGATTGGAGCCATACATTTTGTATGGCTGTAATCACACCGCACCCACGCCAAAAAGGTGCAGGACCCTTTTTTTGGTCCACACTAGAATCGGATCGCATGGGTTTTTACACCTATGTGATCTGATTCTGTACATCGCAATGCGTTTTGCTGACTGCTTTTGGGGTGTTGTTAACATACACACTTGCAGTGGTTTGCCTTTACGGGGTGCAATTCTGATGCGGTGCGGAATTTGCACAGAAAACGCTGCAAATTCCGCACCGCATCAGTGTGAACCAGGGCTGAAAGGGTTAGTTCACCTTTCTAATAAGATTCCTTGCATTCAAGCATCCCCAGTAGAGTAAAAAAGGAGTTTCTTTGAAATGTTATACAGTACCTGTAGTCATGAGCAGACCAGTCAAAAAAACCCCTCTAGTGTGAGCCTAGAAGATGAACGGAGATATTCCTAGATGGACAGGGAGGGTCATCGTTCCTCAGGAATCAGCTAAAATGTGTGTATGGCCAGCTTTAGTCATGTAGCGGTTAATAGGGAAGATCGGTGCATCCTGTATGTCAATGGAGAAACCTTTGTTGTTTTGTGAACAATGCCAGCCTGTTATAACAGAACAAAGACGAGGAGAAAGCTTTGTTATGCCATCTGAATTCCTTCGCTCTTCTGAGGTGCCTGTACATGACTCTGGTTGGCTGGAATTGAAGTAAAGCGAGCTGCATACATAGCATGCTACGGCAGGATTTAAAGGCAAGTGTGGGTGCTGAGAAATGCCACTGGTGCATTGTTGTGTTCGCTCACCTGTATGACTGTGTGCCAGCAAGGGGGATAATGGGTTCCTGAAAAAGATGTGCTGTGGCTTGTCTCTTCCTGGAATCCATTATCACAGCTCTATTCAAGTCAGCCAGCCAGTGTAAAATGGTGACAAAGCATGTTCTCAGCTCACATCAGACACTGAGTCACCTGATTCAACATCCACGTACTCCACAAAAGCACATATCTGGGTTTTAAATGTGCTTGCATGGAGCTTTTCCTACTATCCACCAAACGTTTTACTTTCAAAAATCATAGGAGGAAGCTTTATCACTTTCCCACTTTCCCTCCTTGATGCCGAGTGTACGCAAATATGCTTCCTCTCGGCGGCTGGGCCTTGACGCTGAGGGGCCGCATATTGGTGTACCCAATGTAAACTAAAGATACGGGCGCTCCCGGCACATTTACCGGCGCCTCACAGAAAGGTCCTGATTGCTACTTGCAGGAGCTTTCCGATCACGTGATAGCCAATCGTGGCGGTCACATGACCCTAAACCCCACATCCTGGTGTCACAAACCCCTTAAAGAGCTGGAACAGTGCCAAAAGGTTAAATACAGTTTCTCTGGGCCCGTTAGGCTGCACTCACACCTGAGCAAAGCAATTTTTTTTTTAATTTGCATTTTTGCGTGCATATATGAAAGTATTTTAAAGTGGTAGTAAACTTGTATTTTTTTTGTTTTTTATAATAAAGCTTACCTGTAGGTAAAATGAAACATGCATCGTTTAAGAGATATATCTCCTTTTTTTTTTTTTTTTTTTTTTTTAAGCCAGCGCATCCGCTCTGAAGGAACAGCATAGCCGTGCTCTTCTTTCGGAGCATTGTGCTGTGGCCTGGGACTGGAGTGACGACATCGTGACCCGGCCTCTCAGATGGCCAGAGCCCCCTCTCGATATAGCGATGCATATTGGAGTCTCGTCTATCCCAGAACTCTCTCTCCTCATTGGCTGAGACAGAAGTCACAGCCAGTGAACCAATGAGAAGAGAGAGGGGGCAGGGCCAAGCCACGGCTCCGTGTGTGAAGGGACACGCAGAGCAGCGGGTGCCCCCACAGCAAGCTGCTTGCTGTGGGGGCACCTGACAGGCGGGAGGGGCCAGGAGCGTCGCAGGGGACCCAAAAAGAGGAGAATCTGGGCTGCTCTGTGCAAAAACCACTGAACAGAGCAGGTAAGTATAGACATGTTTGTTATTTTTTTTTTTAATAAGTCTTTAGATTACTTTAAGCTACAAACTATTATCAGCTTATTTTGTTTGGCTCCTAGAAGCTAAATAGTGTTATCCTATGTGTCCATGCACACTACTGTAGGCTATTTTCAGGTACTTCTATAGCGCCGTCAATTTACACAGCACTGTACATATATATTGTACATTCACATCAGTCCCTAACCCTCAAGGGGTGTACAATCTAAGGTCCCTAACTCACATTCATACATACACATATTATGGCCAATTTAGACAGGAGCTAATTTACCTCCCAGCATGTCTTTGGAGTGTGGGAGGAAACCATATTACCCGGAGGAAACCCACACAGGCACAGGGAGAACATGTAAACTCCAGGCAGGTGGTGCCGTGGTTGGGATTCAAACCAACAACCCTATTGCTGCCCATTATTATTATTGTTGTTAACCATATAGCCACTGTTAGCATTTTTTGAGCTTCAGAGTCTAGGAGCAGAAAAAAAATAGTTTTTTGGCGCATTTTCCTAGCAGAAAAAAATGCTAAACCATTCTAACAGCTTTTTTTTTTTTTCCTCTACATGTACCTAAAAATGCTAATGCTTCTGAATGCTACTAAAAGACACTATTACCAGCATTTTGTATTCAGCGTTTTTTGAGCTTAAAAGAATTGCTAGTGTGCATGGAGGCTAACACTTAGGCTACGTTCACACTAGCCTTGTTTGCTAGCGGCAGAAAGGCGTTTGGGAAGCGTTTTTACTGCTTCTCAAACGCCTCGGACAATTCTGCCCATTGCAGCACATGGTGCTGTTCTAATGGGAGCGGTAGCGTCACGGCAAAACGGACGCCTCTGGTCCAGTCAGGAGGCGTTGAAGCCTCCTACTCTAGTCTATGGTGCCGCTCTGCAAATGCTCGGCTGGCGTTTGCGGTGCGGTTGCGGGGCGTTTGCGGAGCGGTAACAACATTCAAACTTCATAATTGGCGTTTGTGGGGCGTTTTTAACGCTCGGCAAACGCCTAGCAACCGCCGCTAAACCGCGCATGCAGCGTTTGCCGAGCGTTAAAAACCGCTCCGCAAACGCCGGACCAACGCTTGCCAAACGCTATAGGGGCGTTTGGTAAGCGTTGGTAAAACAGTCAAGTGTGAACGAGCCCTTATAAACACGTGTAGGTACGTCAATTGTTTGGGTATTAATTCATTTTAATAGCCAGAATAAATTCGTATTCTGGCCAATGAAATGAATTAACACTCAAAAGATAAATGCGCCTAGCAATAACACGCACTTAGAGGCTTTTATATGCGTTTTGGCACATCAAGCATTTGTTTTCTGCAAAAGTGCTGCTTTTTTCTGCCTCTAAATTCCTTAAATTAAACTCCTATGTGTACATGAACACACAAACTCACATGCAGGGGTGTTTAGAGGCAGGGACCCCCCCCCACCCCCAGATGCCCCTAGCAGTGTTAAATACATCATGTGTGCATGAGGCCTTATAGTTTGGTTAGGGACGCATAGATGATAACACCTATACAGTGTAAGCAAGACTTCCAGTGTATTTTTTTGTGTTTTTATTTATATACCGACGTAAAATAAACTAGCCATTTCTTAGAGGATATCTTTTTATAGAGGAAGCCAATGCTGTTTTTCTATCAGCTTTAGATGATTGGAAGGTATTTTCAATTTAAAGAGCAGATTAGCTGCTATCTGAAAGCTGTTAGCGAATTAGTGTCAGATCTCTGCTGTCAATGCGGATGATAACTAGTGTTATTATATCATTGTAAGACGCATCTAAGCCTTCCTTATGAAATACAGTGGCTCTTTGTGGCTCCATCTGCCTTCTTGCTTGTAAGACTTGCTTTCAGCCATGATTCACTCTCCATGTCAGAACAATCAGAAGACCAGCTCCAGGAATGAGATTAAACACTAAATCTGGCCAGATGATAGTAGATTTTCAAACGCCTTATACTAGTAGATTTTTGAATGAACGCTCGTATGAACATTTGCATGAAAAGGCTCATCAGTACATTTGATGACTTGACGAATTTCATTTGAAAGTACTTACAAAACAAAGGAAATTTTAAACATTTCGTTTTTTAAAATGAATAATTTCCAGAACGAAAACCACATTCAATGTTAGAAGCTTGCTCCAGAAAAATCTTGATTTGACCCCACTAATGATTAGAAAATCGAAAGAACATTTCATAAATAAAAATGTTTGAATGAAATTCTGCTAGTTTATGGCAAGCTTTAGTCCTCATGCACACTGGACGTTTTTATAGCTGCTGTTTTTGGCTTTTGCCGTTTTATTCTACAGCCAGTAAACTCCCCAGCATGTTATTCTATGTGTCCATGCACACATAGACTGTAATCAGCGGTTTTTTGGCAGGGGTTTTTTTTGGCTGGAAAAAAACCCAAAACTAGTGGGCTTCTAGAGGAGTTTTTTAGCTGTAAAAACGCTTGAACGCTGAAAAACACAGTAAAACGTGGGCAGCACAGTGGCTAAATGGTTAGCACTTCCACCTGGCAGTACTAGGGTTGTTGGTTCTAATCCCAGCCATGGCACCACCTGCCTGGAGTTTGCATGTTCTCCCTGTGCCTGCGTGGGTTTCCTCCGGGTACTCCAGTTTCCTCCCACACTCCAAAGACATGCTGGTAGGTTAATTGGATCCTGTCTAAATTGGCCCTAATATGTGTATGTATGAATGTAAGTTAGGGACCTTAGAGTGTACACCCCTTGAGGGTTAGGGACTGATGTAAATGTACAATATATATGTAAAGCGCTGCGTAAATTGATGGCGCTATATAAGTACCTGAAATAAATAATAAAAACGTGGCAAACCAGCGTTTTTGGATTTTTATTTTTTTTTTAGCAAAAAAAAACGCTAAAAAACTCAAACGCGGATAAACGCTAATGCAAAAACGCTGAACAAAATCACTTTTTAATGTGACTGTGACAGCTAATGTTACCAATGTTATTAAAAAGCCCAGTGTGCATGGAGCCTAGCTCTCATGCACACTGGGTGTTATAAAAATGCCAGTAGAGTTAGCTGTAGAATGCTGCAATAAAAAGATGAGTTTTTTTAGCTTTTTTGAATTCACTTTTTTCAGCTTTTTTTAAAGTGTTTTTCAGCATTTGCATTTTTTTAGCAAAGTTATACTCTCACAAAATCTTCAGGCTCAAAAACGCTCAAACGCCAGAGAGCCATGGTTTTTTTAGCATTCTTCAGCTTTTAAATGCTTTTATCAGCGTTTTTCAGCTTTTATCACCCTAACATTCAGTGTGCATGAGGACTTAGGGTCCTGCCACACGGCAATCCGATCAGTTCTGACAAAACTGACAGGTAGGTGTAAACGGACTTTTGTCCATTTACACCCACCTGCCTCCAATCTGATCCAGTCCACTAAAAAAAAACCTCAAAAGATGGGGATCAGTCCCCTTTCTGTCTAGGCTGATCAGAGGACAGTCGAGTGAAATGAGTGTAAACAGCAGAGTGGGCTCTGTTTATGCGGAGCGGACAAGGATGCGTTATCCACCTACTGTGCTCTGATCAGCAGGGGATCTGTGAGCAGATCCCCTATTGATTCAAACGGAATCTGCCCCGTGAGAAAGGGTGTTACTTTGGGCCAGCTTGGCTCAGACAAATTATCCAGATGCCACCTCCATGTGACCAATGATGAGGCTGTAATTCTCTGTTGTAGCCTAGGCTACATAAAGTAAGCAGTGTCCTGTCCTGGCAGGTGCTCAAGTGACTTTACTTCTGTACACTAAACATAGAAAGGTGCTCGCTCCCACAACTCCACCGTTCAGAAGAAGCCTTTTATTTTTTTTCCAGTGAATACAAGCTATTCTCTGATTGGTCTAGCAAGTGTGGAAGAGTGGATGACATTATGTTCTCCAATTCATATGACAAGTGTATTGTGCTTCACCGCTGTAAGTTACAGAATTTTGTCTTGTGAACCACAATGTATAAACCATTTTATAGGTATCTGGGCAGAACTTTAAAGTGTTACCAAACCCACAACAGTATACTCATTGTGGAACCTAAGGGGTTAATCCTCCACATTGGATAAAAATGCTGTTTTGATCCTGTCTTCTCTGATCTTTACCCTTTTTCTGTGTTTTTTTTTTTCTGTCCCCAATCCATCTGCTGATAGTACAGAGCCCTAGGAGGCACTCTGTATGTGATCGGCACAGGGCCAATCAGCACTGTCAGCGGAGGATTAAAACTCCTCCTACAAGCTTTAACCAGTGCTCTGCTGGACACTGATAGAAGTCACAAGACTGCAATCCACTGCTGATGAGAAAAGGTATTTAGCAGTATATATTTACTAAAATAATTGCTTTTCCATGTTCTGTGTGCTGTGGGAGAGCAGATATAGTGAATGCAGGGTCCTGGGTTTAGTAACACTTTATGTAAGTTTGTACCACAGTAGGAGAATTTCCCATAACTTCTCTGTTCCAGTGATTGTGGTCACCAGAACAGAAGGTGTTACATGGTTATGATGGCTGGGGCAGAATTAACATCCAGTCTGGTCCAGCTGGAGTGAAAAAAAAAATATGTTGCCATTTGCCAGCCCACCTAGATCTTTTGCAATAAGAACCACATTTATTGATGTTCAGAATTTAATATAGCAAGTGTGTGTTAAAGACTGGTAAAGGGCATATGCAGGCAAAATGGGGGTGTATGGAGTGCAGTGTCCTCTTCTCTCATTGAAGATACGTGAGTGTAAAGCAGGCCATAGATGAGTCGAAAACCGAACAAAAATTCTTGCTGATCATCAGATCGTTTGTTTTTTTATATAATTTAGGGTTCCAGCTGTGGCATGCCTTTTTTTTTTTTTTTCTTTCTATGCTGTAGTCAAAAGTGCCTGATCGAACATGATGGCACAATCAATGGAATGTTGTTTTCAAATCGTCTATGGGCCAGCCTAAGGTGTATACAGAGCCCTTAGGAATCACTGTATTAGGAGTGTCAATCCATAAAGCTTCTAGAAGAAGCTTTAGAAAACCCCTGCACCTGCTCTAGCCCCATCCCCCTCACTTCATGTGCTTGGTGTTTCCTCTCAGTAAAGTACACCACCACAGGTTTGTTGAGGTCAGTAAGGTCGCCTTTAGAGCTTTTGGTATAGTCTCCCTAATGCTGTTCCAATTTGTTTTTGAAATCCTCTCTTAAAGAATATTTAAACTCAATGTGTCTTATTCCTGATATGTCCCTGCTGTACCATGTTCTTGAATGCGAAAGTATCCTGTTCTCTTTGTATTGCTCCCTTTGTGTGAAATCCCTGGTGGTCCTACCAGTCCCTCTGCTTTTTTTTGAAAAACTGACCACACCAGGCAGGAGAGCACAAGGTGGTCAGTTCTCTAGCTGTGCTGAGAACTCCGCCTGCTCTCTTCCATTGATCAAACTTCTGCTGACACGCCCCCTTACACAGCCTATAACTGGGAAGATCAGTGTACTGCTGCTTCTCCTCCCACTTAGCTCTTATGTAGCTGAGAACAAAGGGAATGTGACTACTTATAAAAAAAAAAGTGGAAAAATGCATTCATGATGTTTTTATATGTATACACAAATACTTTGCCTTTCATTTCTATTTTGAACTGAATGGGTTCTTTTACAAGGTGAGGGTTTACATATTCTTTTAATCGACTGGTTGTTTTTCCAACATATATATAGGGACATAAGCCTAAAAATTGGTGTTACCATTGCAATAACTTTGTAATCTGGATCTGGTGCCGTGGTGAGGGTGCACAAAGTAATCACTGCTTATTAGTGCATTATATATATTGCAGTTGTGGCACCAGTAGCAACCCATTTTGATGTGTTTCTTTATTTTTTTATTTTATGGTTTCTGTAGCTGGAGGTAGCAGTGCTAAAGTGCTGGACCTTTGTGGTGCTATCAGTTTTAATCTTCAAATCGAGCATTATGTCTAATAATCACCCCCATATTTCTAACTACTTAAGTAATTACAGAACAGCAGACATTTTAACATATTACATACCGCACTGCTTTATATTATATTTTTACATCTCGAAAAAAAGGTGTTTCGTGATTTTCTTTGTATTTTTGTACAAATAATAGTGAGCAGCGTTCTGAACTAGTTTTGTATGTGGTGGCTGCAAAAGTAAAGGATAGGATGTTTAAATCAATTCTGAATAAAAATGCCTATAGCATATGGTTTCTTGAAAAGCACCTCCATGCTAGGCTGCACATTCCGCGTAATGCAGAACTTTATTTTAGCGTTGGTAATGTATTGTAAATTAAAGAACCGTTCATGCGTACACTGCGCAGTTACTTGGGCAAGAAGGTTTTTTTTCGCTGCTGTGGAAAGCTATCCTCCTAGGCCTCTTAATGATAGATTAAGCTAACCTGATCCTACATCTGATCTCTCCTCTGGCATGTTTATTTCTCATCCTGGCAGGAAAATACCTTCTTACCTCTCTGGCAATTCCCTTTTAGATTGCTGATAATGCAATAAATTAATCTTTGAGTTAATCTTCTCTCGTTCAGAAAGCAGATCTCCTCAGGGGATTTTGCTCTTGTAGGTCTATTAGCCTGAAAATGTTCACCTAGTTAGCTTAATATGTGCAGATAATGCATGCCAACTAGAGTACAGACCTGGATGGGGGAGAAGGTCAGGTCTCGCCAATTGTAGAGGTAGTCTAGAGTCTAGGGAAGGGAGCAACACTGCTCAATTACAGTATGGGCATCCTGGGGCATGGAACTGCTTATTTGCACTATGCTCTTGAGTTCTGACTTCAACTGCCTGCGCACTGGGATATTTTCATTCAGTTTTTCTGTTTTCAGAACGTTCATTCGATCTTCCAATGGTAATGGGTTCAAATGTATTATTATTTTATTACAGGTATTTATATAGCGCCGTCAATTTACGCAGCGCTTTACATATATATTGTGCGTCCACATCAGTCCCTAACCCTCAAGGAGCGTACAATCTAAGGTCCCTAACTTACATTCATACATACACATTCTAGGGCCAATTTAGACAGGATCCAATTAACCTACCAGCATGTCTTTGGAGTGTGGGAGGAAACCGGAGTACATGGAGGAAACCCACGCAGGCACAGGGAGAACATGCAAACTCCAGGCAGCTGGTGCTGTGGTTGGGATAAATCAACATTCGTTTTTGATTATAGTGATGAGAAAATTTGAACAGCTTGGAGTGCCACTCTGAGACAGCAAGGTCCCTCGTCTGGTGGTCCACACTAGTATGGGTACCAGCGTCTCAAGCACTCATTTGAAAGTGACGTATGTAAACACTGTAGAAGCCATGGGGGCAGAGCAAAATGCATCAGCAGACATGGCTTGGGAGGAACCAAGGCTGAGGCTGTTCTCCATTATTTTATAAAACCGGCTGTTTGAGGAAAATTTGAAGAAGCAGAATGGAAATTTTTTTTCTCAAACAAGTGAAATTCTAACTGTGAATGTGGTTTTCGTTCAGGAAAAATTGTACTTATTGTAATGAAACCTGTATGCTCTGTATAGGATTCCATGCAAATAGCAGATCTCAATAAAAATGTAAGCACTTTTGAATTAAATTAGTTGACTTAATGGCAGCAAATAATGTTCTTTTGAATAATTTTTTTTACGAATGTTTGAATGAAAAATCTAACAGTGTTTGGCCAGCTTAAAACAGAACTTCACCCTCTTAACACTGACAATTTTGAATCCTTATGCTGCTAGCATTGGTAAATAGATAGGAAGGTATATCCTATGTACTTGTTTTAAACTTTTATATATATATATACAGTGGGGATCGAAAGTTTGGGCACCCCAGCTAAAAATTTGTATTAATGTGCATAAAGAAGCCAAGGAAAGATGGAAAAATCTCCAAAAGGCATCAAATTACAGATTAGACATTCTTATATTATGTCAACAAAAGTTAGATTTTATTTCCATCATTTACACTTTCAAACAAAAAAATGGCATCTGCAAAAGTTTGGGCACCCTGCAGAATTTATAGCATGCACTGCCCCCTTTGCAAAGCTGAGACCTGCTAGTGTCATGGATTGTTCTCAATCATCGTCTGGGAAGACCAGGTGATGTCAATCTCAAAGGTTTTAAATGCCCAGACTCATCTGACCTTGCCTCAACAATCGGCACCATGGGTTCTTCTAAGCAGTTGTCTAGAACTGAAACTGAAAATAGTTGACTCACAAAGCTGGAGAAGGCTGTAAGAAGATAGCAAAGCGTTTTCAGATGTCAATATCCTCTGTTCGGAATGTAATTAAGAAATGGCAGTCATCAGGAACAGTGGAAGTTAAAGCAAGATCTGGAAGACCAAGAAAAATATCAGACAGAACAGCTCGCAGGATTGTGAGAAAAACAATTCAAAACCCACGTTTGACTGCATGATCCCTCCAGAAAGATCTGGCAGACACTGGAGTTGTGGTACACTATTCCACTATAAAGAGATACTTGTACAAATATGGTCTTCATGGAAGAGTCATCAGAAGAAATCCTCTTCTACGTCCTCACCACAAAAATCATCGTTTGAACTTTGCAAATTAACATATAGACAAGCCTGATGCATTTTGGAAACAAGTTCTGTGGACCGATGAGGTTAAAATTGAACTTTTTGGCCGGAATGAGCAAAGGTACGTTTGGAGAAGAAGGGGCACAGAATTTAATGAAAAGAACCTCTGTCCAACTGTTAAGCATGGGGTTGGATCAATCATGCTTTGGGGTTGTGTTGCAGCCAGTGGCACAGGGAACATCTCACGAGTAGAAGGAAAAATGGATTCAATAAAATTTCAGCAAATTTTGGATGGTAACTTGATGCCATCTGTGAAAAAGCTGAAGTTAAAGAGAGGATGGCTTCTACAAATGGATAATGATCCTAAACACACCTCGAAATCCACGGGGGATTACATCAAGAGGCGTAAACTGAAGGTTTTGCCATGGCCTTCACAATCTCCTGACCTCAACATGATTGAAAATCTATGGATAGACCTTAAAAGAGTAGCGCGTGACAGACAGCCCAGAAATCTCAAAGAACTGGAAGACTTTTGTAAGGAAGAATGGGCAAAGATACCTCAAACAAGAATTGAAAGACTCTTGGCTGGCTACAAAAAGCGTTTACAAGCTGTGATACTTGCCAAAGGGGGGCAGTACAAGATATTAACTCTGCAGGGTGCCCAAACTTTTGCAGACGCCATTTTTTTGTTTTCTGTTATTTTGAAAGTGTAAATGATGGAAATAAAATCTAACTTTTGTTGACATATTATAAGAATGTCTAATCTGTAATTTGATGCCTTTTGGAGATTTTTCCATCTTTCCTTGGCTTCTTTATGCACATTAATACAAATTTTTAGCCGGGGTGCCCAAACTTTCGATCCCCACTGTATATGTATGTATGTGTGTATGTATGTGTGTATATATATATATATATATATATATATATATATATATATATATATATATATATATATATATATATATATATATATATATATATATATTCACTTACTTCCTGGTTTCCATGCCTAGGCAAATAATGTCATGAAAGCATACCCTCCTGCTTTCGTGCCAGATATAACGGCGGATTAATTCCAGGAAGTAAATGCTACAGGAATTTTTTGCCCTCGCTCAAGATGGCCACAGCCAGAAATGTAAGTGGGTGTTTTTCAATGTGATTTCACAGCAAATAACAGCATGGAGACATGGATGAATGGGGGAGTTTGCTTTGAATAATAAAAATGAATTAAATAGCATTTTTGGTTTGTGGTCCTCAGATGCAGTGAAATTCCACTTTAAGTCATTCTAGGGAGAATTCAAGTCCTTTCTGTACAGGAATTGTCCACAGGCATGGTGTCAACCATATAGGGGAAACACCCCATAATGATCCCCAGCAGGAGAACACGTGGTCATCTAACTCATTTTAAAAGCATCAAAGCAGAGTAGATAGTGAGTTACTTAGAGGTTGACACAGAGAGGTAAAGAAAGAGAACAGAATAGCCAGCATCCCTAGAGGAAAAAAAATACAAAAGGAGTAAAATAAAGCGAAATGGAGATGAGAAAAAGTGACATTGGCAGGAGAAGCATAAAGGAATTCAACAAGGAAAAAGCTTCTAAGCTTCTGACGACCTTATGTATATTGGATCACTTGATTTTTTTCATACAGTTGTTGAAAATGGTGATCTTTATATATGCTTGTCAAAACTTTTGTTGGATAGATTATTTTGGCATTATACTACCACTGCAGTTGTCACCATAATAACAACCTATTGTTTGTTCATCGCTGTGATCTACACTCACCAGCCACTTTATTAGGCACACCTGTTCAAATGCTTGGTAACACAAATTGCCAATCAACCAATCACATGGTAGAAACTCAATGCATTTAGGCATCGAGATGTGGTGAAGACAACTTGCTGAAGTTCAAACTGAGAATCAAAGGGGATTTAAGTGACTTTGAAGGCGCCATGGTTGTTGGTGCCAGATGGGCTGGTATGAGTATTTCAATAACTGTTGACCTACTGGGATTTTCACCCATAACCATCTCTAGGGTTTACATAGAATGGTCCAAAAAAGAGAAAATATCCAATGAGCGGCAGCTGTGTGGACAAAAATGCCTTGTTGATGTTAGAGGAGAATGGACAAACTGGTTCAAGATGATAGAAAGGCAACAGTAACTCACGTCAATATGGACCATAATCTCTGAAGAATGTTTCCAACACCTTGTTGAATCTATACCATGAAGAATTATGGAAGTACAAAAGGCAAAAGGGTCCAACCTGGTACTAGCAAGGTGTACATAATAAAGTGGCCAGTGAATGTATATATTTAGCTTGAGCTTTGGGGCTTTGGACTTGGGTTATTGACCAAGCCAATGGTAGGCCTAGGTGGTTGGTAAACATACCTGTATTGTCCAACCTCCATGCACAAGAACAGGCTGGTGGTCATTATTGACACCATTTATTCTATAAGGGTATCAAGTGAGTTTTCTAACTGCCTTATCTCCGGAGCAACAAATGGCTGGGTGAAGTCGGGTTTTTCCAGAGACGTGATCAGCATTGCTAGAATAGGCAACTTTCATCTTATGTAAGATGCCTTGACAAAATGTCTGAAAATTGCCCAAGACTTGTATACAAGCTTGATTTTTAGCTACACAAAACCACAGGTTTTCATTGTGCAGCATTACAACCTACTAGCTGCCGGTGTCCTGACAACCAGTAACATCATTAGTTGATAAAATAAGGAGAATGTCAGTTGCCTGCACAGCATCCTGATTTGACCCTCCCCTGCCCTTCTACGTTCGTGCTGGGGTCATATTAGCTCAGTGATGGAGAAAAACTGAGGGAGAGGAGAAACATTGGAATACTAATCAGTACCAGTATGTAAAAGTGTATTTGCTTTGGAAGTATAAATCACCTCTATAGTTGGGTGTCCCATGTGTGTGGATGTTGCTGCGTTATATAAAACTATTATAATATTTTTTACATTTTAGAATGGGGTGCCTCAAGACTGTTATAATTTTAAAGGGTGCCTTGGGACTGTCCATAATTTGAGGGTGCCTTGACATTGTCCATAATTTTAAAGGGTGCCTCGGGACTGTCCATAATTTGAGGGTGCCTTGACATTGTCCATAATTTTAAAGGGTGCCTCGGGACTGTCCATAATTTGAGGGTGCCTTGACATTGTCCATAATTTTAAAGGGTGCCTCGGGACTGTCCATAATTTGAGGGTGCCTTGACATTGTCCATAATTTTCAAGAGTGCCTTGACTGAAAAAAGGTTGAAAGTTGGATGTGAAAATTGTTTTTTTGTTTTGTTTTAAATTGTGATGAGTATGTTCTAAAATAACACATGGTAAGATCATTGGCGCTGCACTGATGTGGTTTAAGTGAAGTATTTTGGAATAATAGGCAAAGAAAAGGAGGTGGGGTCTTACATTTTGGTGTCCTGGAAGGTTGAGCACTGCTTAAAGATGATACTGAGCAGTAGAATCATTTCCGGAGAATGAATGACCATGCTAGGAAAGCAGATGGTGTTGTCTATGGTTTGGCAATATGAATGCTAGATTTGAGACACTTTTTGTATTGCCTTTTAGGTCGCTTTGATGTGAACTACATCATTGTGTCACAATTTGCCCCACAACATTTGGTTCCATTCCTTGTTTCCACTGCCTGGATGAGACTTTTTGAAGACTTCTGAAGTGCTTACTATAGGCAGAAAGATATTGCAGAAAGGGAAGTTTGTGACATCAGGTTTAGTTGTAACCCATCCCCCATTCAGAACAGTTCCCCTTTTGCTTGAAAGCCCAACAGTATTTGGTAAATGTTCTTAATTGCTGCAAGAGGCATAGACATATGATGGCACTGAATGTTGAAAACTGTTGTACAAGGATTTTTTGAGATGGGCAAGAAAACAGATCCCATGACCTTGCTTCTTTGTGTCCTGCAGACATTCCCAGTGCCATTCTTCCAGTAAATGTCCAACCAGGCCAAAAGAATTACCTCTTATAGTGAATACTGCTTTAATCTCTGCAAAATCGGGGTCCCTTTGTTTTAGCTGCAATAAAAATCTGAGTTTTGTTGAGCCATTTTTATGATTCAAGTACTCCTGCCAGACAACATAGTCAGGTCCTTGTATGCATTGCAGGGTCATGAACAGCCTGCTGATTGGTTAGCAAAGTATTAAAAATACACAGCTCGTTCACTATCAACACATACTGCAGCAGCGCCTGATTGGTTCCCGGTGCTGGCAGTCCATCTCCTGGTCTGAGTGGTGCTACGAAGGATATTACAGAAGTCTTACAGCAAATTTATGCAAGTAGTATTTCAGAATACATTTTAAAGCTGAACCCCAGGGAAAGTTAAATTACTCCCTTTCAGTGGGGCTGCTGCTACACTGCAAGGTTTAAAGTGGTTGTAAAGCTTTACATATACCCATTAAAATGACTGTCCGCAAGTGATACAGAAAGATGAAACAAATCCTTCTATATAAGTTGTACCTGTTATCTGCAGTCACCTCTCATCTACATTTTGTTCAAAGTTCAGAATTTTTAAAGCTTGTCTGAGAGTTCAGGAAAAAAAGGGATGGAGAGCTGAAATTACACTCTGCAGAGTTCAGTGAAGAGAGTTCTGAGAGCTGATTGGAGCGAAATACACACCCTCTTCATACAGCACACAGGAACTGAGCTAAGACTGTCAATCTGCTTGAGGTCCCTCCCCTGTCACCATTTGTCTCTTGGTGTCAGGAAAACATGACAGAAGTGACTCATTATAATAGCAGAGGAACAATGCAGCAGACAGAAATGACATTTAGTGCTCTTAATTGAGACAAATACACACTATAGAGGGCTATGCTTTGTTCATATTTCATGTCTGAGGTGTACAACCACTTTAACATCTTTTGATTTTATATAACAATGAAAGCCCCCTAGAATGGGGGTTGGAGACTTCTGAAGTGCTTACTATAGGCAGAAAGATATTGTGGAAAGGGAAGTTTGTGGCAACAGGCACACTGCAAGGTTTAAATGCTCATTTATGTCTAGAGGGCTGGAAAAAACACATATCTACCCGATTGTCCACTCTTCCAGTCTCCTTCCATCCTGATTTCTCCCCTATGCTCCCCCAGTTACAGATCCTCTGACATCATCAAGACCAATGCGGAAGCCAAAGCTCTGCACTGGACATGAGGATACAGAGGAACACAATCCACTACCATAGCATCGGGGAGTAGAGGAGAGCACTGGTTGCTGAGGGAGTGCAGTTTTGAGTAGGTAAAACCTGCTTTTTGTGGCTCCCTAGAACTCAACGAGCATTTAACCCTTGCAGTACAAAGACAACCCCACTGCTTTTCCTTTCTCCAGGGATAAGCATTGATTAAATAAGTGTGTGAAGTTCTGGACATTGTTGGTGTGGTTTTGTGCCAGGGCAAGTGTGTCTATGTTGCTTCTGTGGAGACATACTACATAGGGGGAACCTGTTACAAAAGTAAACCTGTCCAGTAGTCCTCTAATAGTGGACAGGTGTGAAAATGCCCTGGAAATGGCTGTAAAAAGTTGGATTGAAAAGAAAAAAATGATAAAAGTGAAATAAATATAGTAATTTGCATTGACTTTTTTTTTTTTTACAGACCTTTTATATTGATGTGGTTGTGTGGTGTTATCGAGTAGATTGATCGGGTTTATTCTGTACATGTGTAGTGTTCAGCTTGCTGACATGGGCTGCCAAGCACTGCTGTCACCTTGCCCCCAGATATGTCTGACTGCCTGCTAACCATATCATAGTGAGCCGTCACGTGCTGTGTGCTGAAACAGAGCTTGTCAGCTCCTTCTGCTGCATTTTTTGTTAATCACACGCTATTTATTGCTGGAGCTGGAAGGTTGAATAAGGGCTTGCATAGTTTAGCCTGTTTAACAAACTGTAAAGGTATTAGCTTTGGCAGGCTGACTGCGTACAGATTTGACCCAGTTACTCTGCAGGCATTGAAAACTTTTTCTTTTGGTGAAATGTGTCATTGCTTGTGGTAAGTCATAATGAACATCTGAGATGTTAACAGTACAGAGGACTAAAAGCAAAAGTCTTCATAGGGACTGGGCTGCTGTGGATGAATCATTTTATTATTATTGAAATGACTGTCGTGTGTAGTAGTGCATCCGAAAATACAGAAAAGAATATTCTGCTGAACATACCCAAGCAGGCTCTGCTACATGCAAATCTTTATCTTGCGCTGGTATTACTGCAGCATGATTAACTGGTCATGTAGAGGGCAACATGGCAGCTTGTTGTCCAAGGTTCAAATCCCACCAGGAAATCTGTGTGCATGGAACTTATATGTTTACTTTGTCTTGGTTTCCTCCACTCGAAAACACGCCAATAGGTTAATCGTCATCCACCCTGATGAGCGTGAGTCCGGGGCGGACTGATAACTCATGGGGCCCCCCAATACTGGATCATGGGGCTCCTGTGTCCTTGTCCAAACTCAAAAAAGCCTATGAAATAGGTACCAGGGGCATCTCATGGGGCCCCCTACTGACCGAGGCCCTCAGGCAGTGCACGAGTTTCCAAATGGTCAGTCCGCCCCTGGCGTAAGTATATTCATGACTTTTGAGGCAGAGTTAAACTCAAAAATGTAATGTATTGCAGCTTGACCACTTCAGGTCCGGACACTTTTACCCCCTTCCTGTCCAGGCCAATTTTCAGCTTTCAGTGCTATCACACTTTGAATGACAATTGCGCGGTCATGCAACACTGTACCCATATGAATTTTTTAGCATTTTTTTGAGACTGATAAAACTTTATTTTGGTGGTATTTATTCACCACTGGGATTTTTATTTTATTTTTTTGCTATATAAATGAAAAAGTCCAAAAATGTTGAAAAAAGTGCTTTTCTTATAAAAGTTTGCAAATAAATAATCTTTATTCATAAATCTTGACCAAAATTTATTCGGTTATCTTTTTAGTAAAAAAAAAAATAACCCAAATTAGTTTATAACCAAAAATTATAATTTTTCAAAAATATTTTTATTTTATTTTTTTATTTTTTTATATTATTTGTTTTTTTAACATACTGTCACCCTAGCAGTACAGTGTCACCATAGTGACACTGTACTACTTGTGGGGGGTGATGAAGATTTTTTTTTTTTTCAATGATTTCTTTTACACCCATAAAGGCTGTAAAAGCAATCATTTCTCCTCTCTAGCTGCATTCTTGCAGCCATTGAGAAATACTGTGAGAGCTGTGATTGGTCACAGCTTGTGACATGGTACAAGGCTGTTGTGAATAGCCTTATACCATGTGACCTCTGTGATCATTCACAGATTTCACTAGTAGATGCAGGCCATACATGGGTTGAATTCCGAATGAATTTTTAGAAAATCGGAAATTTTGTGCGTTCTGTAATCTGATGGTGCCACCATTGATTTCAAAATTCAACCAACCAAGACTTTAATTTCACTTTTATGATGCTACAGAAAAGAATTTTCATGGACAAGAATTTTCTTTCCTTTCCAAGTCGCAGCTCATGCTCATTTTCTTTTTCGATGAAATTTCTCGCACAATTCTCTCATCATTAATTAGAAATTCGTTTGTTTTTCTAAAAATTTCCAACATGCCCGATCGCTCAAGTTCAATGGTCACTCGAAAATTGTCTGTTTCTGTGACCCACTAATGGTACGAAATTCAAACAAAAATTCTTACAAAAGATTTTCGAAAGAAAATTCTTTCACAATTCGACCCGTGTATGTAGGCTTAAGTCTAGGTTCACACCTATGCAGATTGCGTTTGATCCGTTTCTGCAGTGCTTTTTGCGGGTTTTTTTTTCTCTTGTGTTTTTGCCGTGTTTTGTGTTTTTGTGGGGTGTTTTTTTTTTTTTTTTAATTTTTCTTGTTGCTAGGCAGATTTTAAACGCAAAGCACATCAAAAACGCAGTACATGCTTTTCTGCAGCATTCCCATTGAAGTCTATAGAACCAAAAACCCAACGTTTTGCGTTCAAAAAAGTCCCTGACCCTTTCCAAAAAATGCTGGGTGAAAACGCTCAGATGTGAACATGTCCCATAGGAAATCATGCTAAATGGACTGTACTGCGCAATTGAATGTGATTACAAATTACCTTTCTGTTTTGCAGCGCTGTCATTTTCTGTAAAATGCAATGCAATATAGCTACCTGGAGGTGTTCTGTACACAGAATCTGTACAGAATGCCCCTCAGAAACATTATGTGATTGGCTCACTGATTTTCCCAGAAGTCTGCACTAATGCAGGCCATAGACGGTTCGTTTATCGGCCAATTGTTTGTCCGAAAACCGAAACATTGTTTGTTCTGTAAACCGATGTTGCCACCAATGATTGCGAAAATCGTGCGCTTTTCACAAATTTTCCAGCATGACCGATAAACGAAATGAGGAGGAACCGCGAAAATCGGCCGATAAACGAATCGTCTATGGCCTGCATAAGATGTCAGATTTCAAGCATCCCTTGCAACAAAAATGTCATTTTTGGTGTGATACTCCCAATAGGAAATAACATCTCAGGGGATGCACACCCTGCAAGTTTCCTCATTTGAGCCCTGCAGGTGCAGCAGCTGATTGATAATTATAAAATCGCTCCCATACAGATTCACTCTGCACATGGACACAAACTACATTATTTTAGTGGATTTAAAGTACTACCAAACCCACAACCGTAAAATCAGTTTGATTATGTAGTAAAGCATGCTTGCCTGTGGAACCTAAGGGGTTAATCCTCTGCATTGTGTAAAAAGGCCATTTGATCCTGACTTCTCTAGTTTTTTGTGGTTTTTTTTTTTTTTTTTTTTTTTTTTTTATGCATTCTTGTTAATTTTTTTCCTCTTTTTCTTCAACTTGAATAGGGACATGTGTGTTCTGGTGCGTTTTTGGCACATCTACTTTTCTACTTTTTTTTTTTTCTGCAACTGGAATTCACTGGAAATGACCAAACAGGTGTTAACTATGCCATTGGAAACCACGTAACCTACTATCAATACGTTTTTGATGCAGAAAAAAATACACTCGACTGCGTGTGGTGTGAACTAGCCCTTAGGGTCCTTTCACATGGGCGTTCCGTATCTCCATTTTTTCATCTGTCCATTTCCAGATGAAAAACATACACCCATGTATTTCTATGGACTAGCGGATGTAAACGGATGATCATCTGTTTACATCCGTTAATGTCCACATCTGCTAACATCTGTTTTTTGTTTGTTTTTGAACGGAAGAAAATACTATTTTTCTTCCCTTAAAAAAAAAAAATGGAATGGACGAAAAACGGATGTGAATGGATATACGGTCTGTTTTTGCATTGGTAAAGGATGTAAAAACTGACGAGAAACTGATGTAAACTGATCCGTTTTTTCATCAGTTCAGCCACATTTTTTTTCAAAGAAAAAATGGACCACCTGTGTGAAGGACCCTTCGAGTGTGTGCATGTCACTGTTCACCGTGTCAGGAGCTGATGTGTAAATGCTCCATGTATGTATGAGTAATCTATAAAATGCTGTCAGATGATCCCAGCATAACGATCTGTGTGCTAGTTGGATTTTCCTATCAGATGACTGACATATTCCAGTATCTAGATTACTGTATGTTTTCCTTTTATTTTCTTCTGCTGTCAGATTTATCACATGCCATTAAAAGATAGTTCTGAAATGACATTACTGAATTTTCTAGAGGGAAACAGTTGAGTAAATAACAAATTGGGCACGTGACATGTGGATTGTGCAAGTCAGACAGGACGGCGTGGTAACCCTAGAGAAGCTCTCATTAGCCATGACAGCTCTGGCACACGGGTCTATGTTATCCATGGCTGGATCACTTCTACTCCATTACACATTGCCTGTAGTATATGTAGGATCATCACCTCTCTAGTGCATTGGATGTCATGTCATCTGTTTTACCCATCATGCATTGTACACGCACCAGTCAATACCTCCGACCGGCTGGTTGCTAGGAGACCTCTGTTTTACCCTGTGCAGTGTCTCTGCTGATCGATCAATTGCTCCTTTGCCAGCCACGTAGATCATGTGCTTTTTTCATGCTCTGTGACCTAATTGTCTGTAGTTTTGCTTTCAATGCATTTACATTTTCTATTTAAAGGGCTCATTCACATCATATGCAATGGGAGGAATTGTGCCCCATCATTGATGTCATTGGACCCTATCAATTGTGTCACTGGGAGGAATTTTGCCCCATCGCTGGTGTCATTGGAAGGAGTTTTGCCCCCTCCATTGGTGTACGTGGGGGGAATTATACCCAATTGTTGGTATCAGTAGATGAGGGCCAGATAAAAGCAAGCAAAGGGCCGCATCTGGCCCCCGGGCCTAGCGCAAAATGAAAACTCCTCCTACATGCTTTAACCAGTGCTCGGCTGGACACTGATAGTAGTAGTAGTTTATATTTACTAAAATAATCTTGTCTTCTCTGATCTTTCCCTTTTTTTGACTAGCCTAGCAAGAGTGAAGAGTGGATGACATTATGTTCTCCAATTCATATGACAAGTGTATTGTGTTTGGCCACTGTAAGTTACAGAATTTTGTCTTGTGAACCACAATGTATAAACCATTTTATAGGTATCTGGGCAGAACTTTAAATTGTTACCAAACCCACAACAGTAAAATCGGTCTGTATACTCCTTGGTGATCCTAAGGAGTTAATCCTCTGCATTGGGTAAAAATGCTGTTTTGATCCCGAATTCTCTGATCGTTCCCCTTTTTTTTTTTTTTTCTTTCTTTTTTTTTTTTTTTTTTTACTGTCCCCAATCCATCTGCTGATAGTACAGAGCCCTAGGAGGCACTCTGTATGTGATCGGCACAGGGCTAGTCAGCACTGTCAGAGAAGAATGAAAATTCCTCCTACAAGCTTTAACCAATGCTCTGTTGAACACTGATAGAAGTCACAAAACTGCAATATACTGCTGATGAGAAAAAGTTTTTAGCAGTTTAGATTTACTAAAATAATTTCTTTTCCATGTTCTGTATACTGTGGGAGAGCAGATATAGTGAATGCAGGGGCCTGGGTTTAGTAACACTTTAACTTCTTGAACCCTGTAGCACACCACTACTGAGTCCATTGTAGGGTGCTTCCACAGCGGCCTTGATTAACCTCTTGGCACCAGCCGCACGCAAATGTGCGGCCTCCCAGTGTCTGGGCCTTAACGTCGAGCGGCTGCACATTTGCGTGCATTTAAGAAAAACATATATGCTGAGAACATGCTCCCTGCACACATGTCCAATACTCACGGAAAGGTCCTCTTGCGATCGGGATCTTTCCTGATCATGAGACTGCCGTGATGGCGAATCACGGCGGTCACATGACCCTAAAACCCCTCCCCGCCTCCCGGCTTTTGAAACCCTTAAAGGGCTGGGAGGCATCGGCGCCAAGGGGTTAAAGAGTTGCATTTGGAGGGAGCTACATGTGCTGAAAGCAACAACATTTCTGCTGCGGCTGTGAAGCAAAGCACTGTGGCTGCAGCATGTGTGCACCGCTGACTCTGCAACTAAAGGGGTAGTGGTTGGGGGTGGTAAAAGTGTATCTTAATCATGGGGGTTTACCTCCCCTCAACTGCTAGTGTGAACAAGCCCTAAAGTGTATCTGTTGCTAAAACTTTTCTTAATTGGTGTTAGACACAGGGTCTAATCCTTCCCTACTCCAGCAAGTTTTTGGTGTACCTGCTAGTTAGATTCACTCTTTATTTGTCCTGGTGGCCATACAGAAATTCAGGGGAAATGCAAATTTCTGAAGCCACCAGAACAAGAGGTAAGGGGAATTTTCCATCGGCCACACCTGTTTCAGTGATATCTGTCCAATAGGGGAAATCCTGTCCCTTTATGGTGGCTATACACACTTTGATACAGGATCCATTTCTTTTCTAAACTATCTCTTCTGATTCTTCCAAGCGATCTATAGATGACTACCCATTCAATTGGTATGTCACACACAGGGAAGTGCGTTTTGATTAATAGTTAAAGTGTTACTAACCCCACAACAGTAAAATCAGTCTGTATATGCAGTAAAGCATGCTTGTTCTACTCATTGTGGAGCCTAAGGGGTTAATCCTCCGCATTGTGTAAAAGGGATGTTTCATCCGATCTTCTCTGATCCTCCCATTTTTCCACAATCCCCAATCCTACTGCTGATAGTACAGAGCTTCTGGGATCACTCTGCACATGATCAGTTTGGTGTGTAATGCTCTTGAAAGAGTGCAAGTGATCAGCACAGGGCCAATCAGCACTGTCCAATCAATGCAAGGCAATCAATAATTGTCTGCCCTGTCTGCTTGAAGCTAGGTTCACACCTATGCAGTTTGCATTTGATCTGTTTTTGCTGTGCGTTTTTTGCACATGCATTTTTGATGCGTTTCTTTTTTTTTTTTTCAAACTTGTTGCTGGGCAGGTTAAAACACATAAAAAAACCACTACATGCTTATCTGCTGCGTCTCCATTGAAGTCTATAGAACCAAAAACACAACATTTTGCATTTAAAAAGTCCCTGACCCTTTCCAAAAAACACACCTGGTGAAAACGCAGAGATGTGAACCTGTCCCATAGGAAATCATGTTAAATGGACTGCTGTGCGTTTTCTGCAAAACGCAGCGGAAAATGGTGTGAACCATTACATTTCTGAAGATGCCATGAAAAAAATAGCTGCAAATACACTGAACGTTAAAATATATATAATTTTTTTTTTCTCATTTACATGTTGTCTTTTAGTATACAACCCTTTGTTATGCAGGCCATAGATGATTCTATTTTCTTTCTGCAACCACAGGTGGGAGGAAAGAAAATTGCTTGATTCCCACATCAGTCAGTGTTGATGGGGGAATCTCTCCTGCTAAGCTTCCCGGTCGGCAGAACACAATGATTACTGCTAGCTGCTATAGCCTCTGGCAGCAATCACATGTAGAAATTCTTATAGGCAGGTTGTACCCAAGTCAATTGGTGGATCGACTTTGGTACAACCAGCCTGCCCATAGATGGATCGAATCTCAGCCTGTCCGTGCTGACCTTGTCAATATTCGGTCCATCTACGGCCAGCTTTGGTGTCCAGGGAAGGATCTTTATTTGGTTTATTCTGTAATATCTGGTCACCTTTCTGTCTGGTTTAAGTGATGTGTATTGTAGGGCAGTTGTCTTTCCTTAAGCTGTGGGTAATTGTTTGCAAAACTGAGGATAATTGAGAATGTTCTGTGCTCTGCGCTGAACCTTTCACCTATTAAGCTTTCGTGCAGACACTACAGTGAATGTGGTTTTGCATATCAGCATGTGTTTTGTTCTGAAATGCCCAGTTTTCTGTAATAGTGTCTGCCAGCAATAAAGGTATCATGACCTGGAGTAACATGTTTCAGACAGGTAGTAGTATTTCCTCACTAAAGCTGCAAAAGCACAATGTACAATATATGTGTATGTATGGAACCTGCAGCACTCTCCAGCAACTGCTGTTGTCTTTCATGTGCAGACACATATAGAAAACTTTCCAACAAATCCCATACACACAAAGATGTCATTTTCAGAATAGGGGTGTCTAAAGCTTGGTTCACATCTGTGTGGGTGGTGCCGCTGCAGATCCGCATGAAAATCCGTGCAGTCGCACCACCCACACAGAGGACTGCGGACCTGCAGGTGGGTGCCATTAGTTCTAATGGCACTCCGTCTGCACTGGAAACCGCAACCGTACTGTGAACCGAGGTTCCCATGCGGGCTGCGTTTTCAGAAGGAGTGCAGGGACTTCTTCCCTGCATGTCACGGGGCACGGGAGTCCATTCAAATGAATGGCCTCTTGTGCCCGCACAAAACGCGTCCCGTGCGGCCTCATATATGTGAACCAGGCTGAGATTAGGGACTAGATTTATTTATTTATTTTATTTATTACAGGTACTCACGCTTTAACCCAAAACGTTGAGTAAATGTATATTTAAAAAAGTTATAAATACTTGTTTCCCTTTTTTTTTTTTTTTTTAAAAAGTGATGACATGTTCTTTGCTGCATAATGGGTTTAGAGAGCTGGGGGTGGAGACTGCAGGGGGATATGTCAGCAGAAGGCAGAGAAACAGCAGTACACTCATCTTGCTAGTAAAGGGCTGTGCAGTGGGAGTGTCAGCAGGATACAGAGAAACAGCAGGATACTGATTTTCCCAGTACAGAGCTGTGCAGGGAGTGTGCCAGCAGGAGGAAGAGAAACAGCAGTACACTAATCTTCTACTAAAGGGCTGCACAGGGGGGCATGTCAGCAGGATATAGAGAAACAACAGGATACTGATCTTGCCAGTACAGAGCTGTGCAGGGGGCGTGTTAGCAGGAGGAAGAGAAACAGCAGCACACTGATCTTCCCACTAAAGAGCTGAACAGGGGGGCATGTCAGCAGGAGGCAGAGAAACCGTAGTACACTGACCTTCCCAGTAAAGAGCTGTGCAGGGGGACATGTCATCAGATGTCTAATCAGTGGAGTACAGGTAAGCTGTGCGCCCAAGTAGAATTTGAAGAAGAAAACTAACCAAGCTGGGAAAGGTGTGGTCAGTATGAAATCGGGATACTGGGTATTTCACACAAAGGAAGCAGTACAAAGAGCACAGGATATTTTTTCTATACAAGTACATGGTACAGCAGACACACAGCAGTGTGTTTGCATACTCTTTGCCTTGTGCATATATATATATATATATATATATATATATATATATATATATATATATATTATCGTTTTTTAATTAATATTTAAATTTTTTATTATTATTATTGATAATTGAGCAGTTGAACCGTTCTTGCATTTTTAACCTTCATCTTGTGCCTTTGACTCACTTAAAATGACTGGCTCAAAGCACTTTAGGTCCCATGTCACACAGGTGCTTCTGCTGGTGACTGGTTGCATTTAGGTGAGTGGAAGCTGCTACCACAGTCATTGTGGTAGAAGCTTCCACTCACCTAAATGCAATCAGTCCCTCTCTGACCTGAGAAGCCCAAATCTCACTACAATCTGGGACAAGGCAGTGACCTTTTGCCAGTCCAGCTAAGTAAGCAATTTCTCTCCTGTGAAGGGATCACTTGTGTGACATTGTTCCATGGGTCATTCTATTCCTTACAAATAGTAAGAGCTAAGCAGACCATTTTACAGTCTTAGAAATTCTGGATTTATTCTTGATGAATTTGCGGTGTGTTGATGCTGTCATACAATAATCCATGAACTTATTGAGCTTCATTCTCTTAAACACAAATGTTTCATAGAAGGATGAAGAACAACAAGTGGTTAAGAGTAGCAGCTATTTTGAAGGCCCTTTAGGTATTTAATGCATCCATTCCTCTCTGAACTCTCCAGCTACCAGCAAAGATTATCTTTTGGCATGCTCCCAAGACATGTAGCAGGGCAATGCCATTTCTGTCTGATGATTAGCAAATATGTTACTAAACAGTAAAATACTGCTGTTTATCTGTATGCTGTTGTGATTTATCTGCCAAGTTTGCCCTAGGCTAATTAAATCCCTGGCTTGACGGCGTTGTTTTTCTTCCTCTTGCAGGTCAACAGTGAATCGTTAAGAAGTGAAAGAGCGCTGATCTTTATATCATAAATAAAACGCACAGTCTAATAAACAGGTCTGTTGATTTTTTTTGTTTATTTTTTACTTTACTGATTGGTCAAACCTCCTGTCACATACTTGTCACATTACCCAGAGTTTGTACAGAATGTTGTCTGCAGACTGCAACATGATCAGGATCAGCCTGAAAGGTCTACTATAGGGCAGTCAGAAGTTTTCTCTAAATAAAGTGCTGTACATGCAGGTTTACAGTTAACTCATTGCTTTATTCTGGCTCATTTTAAAGGAGAAATACAGGAAAATTTTTGTTTGTTTTCCTTTAGTTTCAGGCAGATTGCCCATTCAAATAATAATGTATACATTTAAAAAAGGTTAGGTTGGCAAAGTTTAAAGTGATAGCAAAATCTTATTTATTTATTTTATTAACAAACATGTCATACTTGCCTGCTCTGTGCAAGGGTTTTGCACAGAGCAGCCCCAATCTTGCTACTCTCGGGTACCCCATCGGCGCTCTGGGCTCCCACCTCTGAGTGCCCCCATAGCAAACTGCTTGCTATGGGGGCACTCGTGCATGCTTGCTCCCGTGTCTAGTTCTATGTATCCATAAGCTCGGCCCCACCCCCGCTCCCTCTTCACTGGCTGTGAAGCCAATATCTCCCGCTGCTGCCTCTAAGCCAATAAGGAGGTGGAGAGCCAGGACAGCAGCCGCTCTCGTGCACATCACGGGATTGGGCTCAGGTAAGTTCAAGGGGTGCTGCAGGGGGAACTGCATAATGAGAACCTTCAGGCTTTACGATTACATTAAGTGTAACATCACCTACCTAATATATATAAATTAATACAGTTTTGATATGTTGTGAGTTAAAGTGTTACTATATCCATGACCCTGCATTAACTATATCTGGTCTCCCCCAGTACACACTACGTGGAAATGCAATTATTGTAGTGAATATAAACTGCTAAATATTTTTTCTCATCAGCAGTATATAGCACTCTTGTGACTATATCAGTGTCCAGCTGAGCACTGGTTAAAGCTTGGAGAAGGAGTTTTCAATCTCCTCTGACTGTCCTATGAGGCTGCATAACCATTGAACAATGCTGGTTGGCCCTGTGCTGATCACATGCACCATCCCAAAAAAAAAAAACACTCTAGCAATACACACAAAACTGAGCATGCGCAGAGTGACTCTTAGAGCTCTGTACTATCAGCAGATGAATTGGGGACAGTAGAAGAGGAGGATTGGACAAGACAGGCTCAAACAGCCTTTTTACACAATGTGGAGGATTAACCCCTTAGGTTCCACAGTGAGTATAAGGAGCATGCTTTACTGCATATACAGACTGATTTTACTATTGTGGGCATCGTAACACTTTAAAGTAGTTCCTAGGAGTGAAGTTCTGCGTTAAATTGTGTTGAATACTTTGTGTGAAGAAATTTATCAGCAATGTCAAAAGAAAGTAATTTGTCAAAGGTGGACTTATGCAAATAAAGGTTTCTGTAGCAATATCTGCAGGATGAGCCTGCATACATTTACAAAATGTGCACCGCTTGCGTCTCCAGAGGTGACCATTCCTAGTAAAACAAATCCTGCCTCTAGTGCACAGATATCTCCCCCACGCATAAGTAAAGCTGGGAATACATAGTTCCGTTTTTTTTTTTTTTTTTTCATTCAGCTGAATGAAAAAACTGAACCGATTCCCCCATCCACACATTCACGATTCCTCCCTGCTGTGTCATTGCAGTCTGACTGCCCTGTGTTGGAATACGTTGATTAGCACTGTAGCACTGATAGAATTAAACTTTTCCAACAGGCCTGTCATGAGAGATCAGTTGTTGGATTGACTTCTCATGAACGACAACAGCCTTAAATGGATCTAAATTCATCTGGTCCCTGTTGAATCAGCCAAATTTCAATCCATCTATGGCCGGCTCTACAGTCCACTCCACAGCAAGTTCCCTTACTCAGCACACCAAATCCAGCTCCCATGCACAGCAAGCCAACTCTTGGCTCTCCCACATAGCCACCCCTGTGCTGCTGCTTCTAGGCTCTTTGCTGTAAACATTTCAGGCTCTGAAGAGATGGACCCTGACATGTGAACGGCAACAAGTATCTTGGGAAGTAAGATAACCCTAATATTTATGTATATGAATGGGTGCTGCATATTATGAAATTAATTCCTTGCTGTAAGCTGACTCTTATACACAGTGCTGGATTCTTGCTCCCTCTGTGTATTACTGCCAGATCTGTGCAGTAATTCAGTATGAAACTTTGGCTTCCTATAATGAAGACCGGTCACTGCTGCTCTCTTTTCTTGTACAGGGTGATTGGTCTGGTCTCCACCCCCTCCTGTAGTTTTCTGCAGGTAGTCTTTAGTAGGAGGGCCCCTCCCACATTTTGGGTTACGTGCAACACCGTTATGGTGCCACCTCTACTTTTACAAGGTGATATCTGGGTTTGTAGTGGCATTGGGTGCCAGTGAGTGAATATTGAGGAATATGTTTATATTAAAGTTTTTGTGTTTAAAGCTCAGCTTTAAATACGTCAATTTAAAAGATGATATTTTCAGTCAAATTTTGCTATGATGGAAGATAAATCCAGACATTTTATTTTATGTTAATATTCATGTACCGTATTTGCAGATGTATGAGTTTTTTGAAGGCTTGAAATAGTCTCTATCATTGTACATAATCTCCTGTATTCTATATAAATATGTTCATGGTTTGGTACCGTCCCCTAAAGCAGTATTTGATGTGTGAATTGCATACATGTATTTTCTAATTTGCATGCACTTATTTGTCCATCCACTTTCACTGCTTGCAGTTTAATAAATGATGAGCATCAACAAGCTGCTTAAGAGTTGAAAGGTTTCCTAGCAACAATCTGTACGAGAGATGGCAGCCCAGATTTAGTCAGCCTTTGTTTCCTCGTGCTTATTGGTATCGGAGTACAATTGTTCAGTAAAGAGAATGATAAATGTCCTGCCAAATGGATGCTGGAGAAATGTGAGACGTTGACCTGCATAGAAATTCAGGACAAAGACCAGCTCAGCCAGCTAGTGCTTAATATGCATGTACCAGATTTCAGTCTCGCTGTTACACGGCAGACTTTGACACATTCCCTTCTCGTTTAGAGGAACAAAAGTAAAATTAAATTGTACTAGATCATTCAGTAGCAATTACTCTGCCCTAGAAACGGTTTAGTCTAAATTAGTCTTGCCACTATTGAGTCTTGAGTCTTTCCTAAATTGTTGGTAGATTAGGGAGGTTTTAAACTTGCCATATGGGGGTTCTTGGTTGTTGGGAAATGATCCAGAGAGTGACAGGTCCCTCATTTAATCAGAACAGTTGTACGCTGCTAATAAAATATA
This sequence comes from Staurois parvus, assembly GCF_062004578.1. Taxonomy (NCBI): domain Eukaryota; kingdom Metazoa; phylum Chordata; class Amphibia; order Anura; family Ranidae; genus Staurois; species Staurois parvus. The sequence goes on along the minus strand of NW_028317974.1, from coordinate 147,739 downwards.
AAGTGATGTAGCGCTGCTAGTGAATAAACAGCAATCTATCATAATAAACAACCAAAGTGAATACACTGTGCTCCTAATAATGAGATTCATATGTTCCCAAATGTCACACAATGCCACACCATAAATGCAAATCCGTGATGAATGTGAATTTCGCTCTCAGAACTGTCACCTCCAACGCATGTAAAAACTGCGTGTTTTTAATGAGACATCTCCACAGATTCAGCTCTCTCACTTTCTCCTTTAGCCACTAGGGGTTGTCCACTCCTCCTCCCATGCAATGGTTATTTAAGGTAGTCTTAAAGATCCTCCGTTCCTCCGGATACCAGTGGCCTCACCCAAAAGAAAGTACGCCTATCAACTAGTAAGTTGATAAAAGACTCAATATTTATTAAAAATGCACTTACATTAAGTTAAAATAAGATTGCTTTACAGATAGGAAATCAAGCCTTTTGCTTCCTTAAACTGCCTCCGCCCACGCCCGACGCGTTGCGTCACCGTCACGTGACTTCATCAGTCAGAATCTTATTTTACGAAGTGTCACGAAATGGCACCTATTAATGCATAAAATTCATATTCATCGCAGATTTCCATTTACGGTGTGGGATCATGTGACATTTGGAAACATATGAACCTTTACACATATTTATTTGAAGCACTTCAGCATCAATTATATTTTTTTTTAGTTTTTGTATGATATTTATATTTATTTACTTCATTATTACGAGCACAGTGTGTTTACTTTGGTTGTTTATTATGATAGATTGATGTTTATTCACTAGCAGCGCTACTTCACTTTATATTTTATTTGTCTGTATTGTGGGAACACAATTGATGTTAGCAGCAGCATTGACGACCATCTGTTATTTTGCATTATTTAGTAGGTGCAGAAGTTCACTTCACTTAATAGGTGTATGCTGCAGTTTGCAATTGTATTGAAAGTTTAAAGTAGAACCAAAGACAACTTTTTTTTTCATTTTTGATACAGTAAGGGAGGGTTATAACTTGTCTGTCTTTTTTTTTATTTGCCATCTATTCCCTTTGGGGAGATTTCCCTTTTACTTCTTGTCCCATAGTCAAAACAAGAAATGAAAAGAAATCCCTTCTAAGTAAGGGAATCTTTGGTTGTCACCAGAACTGCTTAGCCCACTGGAAGATTTCCCCTCTATTCCTGTATGGGTGACAACTCAAAATTTAGGATTTTCTTTCACTTGGGTGATAACCAGGGCTTTTTTTTCTCAGAGAATGGGTACAAGAACTCTCGGTTTCCAAGTCATCCCTTGTCTCCACCCATTCCGACTTCGGAGCACTGTCCCTTGGTTTCCACCCCTACCAACTTCCCAGTACAACCCTTTTAGAGAATACAGAATACAGAACCAAGTAATATTTTATGGTGCTAAGTAATTTGTAAGCAATTTGTTCATGATAATAAGAAAAGCAGTAAAGCCAGCATCAATAGATCCTATAGAACCCCTTGCCATCATATACATTCACTGCTGGAGGTGCCTGAACTGTCTTCCCCCACGTTCCCACTGAAAAAAAAGCCCTAGTGATGACCATTAACAGAACAAATAGAGAGGGTGAATCTCCCCATCAGAACAGGCTTTGAGTGAGCAAGGATTAGAACCTCCATCTTAATTTACTGCTATTCAGGGCTCCGTTAGAAAGATTACCCCTCACTTTCTGTTAAGGTGGCAATGACTTTGCCAGAAAGAAAATCTGTTATGGTGACAGAATTAAAAGCTGATTGTAGTTCTACCCTGTCCGTGCTCTACTTAAAGTGTTACTAAACCCGCAACAGTAAAATCAGTCTGTATATGCAGTAAAGCATGCTTGTTATACTCACTGTGGAACCTAAGGGGTTAATCCTCCGCATTGTGTAAAAAAGCCGTTTGATCCTGTCTTCTCTTATCCTCCCCTGTCCCCAATCCATCTGCTGATGAACAGAGCCTTGGGGGCAAGCTGCACTTGCTCAGTTTGTTGTGTATTGCTAGAGGTTTTATTTTTTCTTCAGAGAATGCATGTGATCAGCACAGGGCCAACCAGACACAGGGTCAGGGATCCTGCAGTCTCATAGGACAATCAGGGGAGAGGGAAAACTCCTCCTACAAGCTTTAACCAGTGCTCTGCTGGACACTGATAGAAGTCACAAGACTGCTATATACTGCTGATGAGTAGTAGGGTATTCAGCAGTTTATATTTACTAATATAATTGCATTTCAATGCTCTGTGTACTGTGAGAGACCAAATATAGTGAATGCAGGGTTCTGGATCTAGTAACACTTTAATGCCTTTTATTTCTGTCTGTGATGAAGTGTGGGTAAATCTCCGACAGCCTCTCTGCTAAAATTGTCACCAGAACAGGAAGTGAACAGAAATCTCTCTAATTCAGAAGGAGATCTAATCCTTCCAAACTCTAATTAAAAAATGGTTTTGGCTAAACATACACTTTAACCGCTTGAGGACCTTTTGATGTAGAAGATATAACCCTAAAGAAATTCAAGAAAGTTTCCAGGGTGTATTTTCTATGCCCAGCATCTCTCTCCCTACCACTGCTCCCCCTCTGCTTTAACAAGCAATTCCTGGGTCTTCAAATGACAGCCAAGACCTTTTACATAGCGCATAGCATTTCTGTTGAAATGCACCTGCTCTTGTGTGAAAGGATATTTGATGGCAGTCTGATGTGTCATTTAGCAGTAAATACAATGCATTCTCATCAGCACTTCACTGATTACCTTTAAAGAGAAACTATAAGGGTTTTTGGCAAATATTCTTTTCTTTTGTAAACTAATGCTTTATAGAATATTTCATCACAAGTCTTTATTTTAAAGGTAAAGCGAGCCCTTTCTTTGAACTTCTAACTCTGAATGGTGTGTTTTGCTGTAACTATATTTGCCTCCAAGACTCCTTGGATTGAAGCTTTAACTTTAGGGGTGCTCAGCTTTTGAAGAGCGAGGGCCATTTAAGTGATTTGGTAACTGGTTGTGGGCCACAATGAAATAAAATGGTTCAGAATTTAGAATTTTTTATTTTCAATAGTATAATGAATATTTTCCTCCTGCGCCACTGAATGCAGGCGGGAGGGAAAGGAGGAAAAGCTGTCGTTCAGTGGTTGCAGGAGGAAAATGGAGACAATTTGTTATGTTGCCCCCACTGCCCTCCCTGACCAAGTGTAAAACAGAATGTGACAGGAAGCCACACAGGTCCCCTGGAGCAGGGCTTCAAACAGCTGCTTGCCCGCTCGCCAAATGCGAGGAGAAATTCCTCTCTAGCGAGCACAGATGAAGCATGGAGCGACTGCACCTGCGCTCCAAGCCTCACTGTGAAGCCGAATTCCAGTTTACAACTTCCGGTTTCCAGATTCTGCGGCACCGCTGCTAAGGGGAGAGGTGCAGGAGAGGTCCGCTCTCATCTGCTGAGAGGAGACACTCTCTCCACCTCCGCGGGGGACTCGGAGGGACTAGGAGTAAGTACTGTATACAACATGTCCTATCACTATAATGGAGTACAGGGGATCTGGGATATACATTACTGTATACATGTCATATCACTATAATGGAGTACAAGGGAGCTGGGATATACATTACTGTGTACAGTTTTATATTTTGGACTCTTTATTCTAAAGATAAATGTAATTTCACAAGCTTTAAGGGGGCACGGTTGGGGGTGGGCCAGGGGTGGGGTTGGGGGCGGACCTGGGCAAGGTTGGGTGGGGCAACTGGTGGAGAGTAAGTTTTGTGACTGGCTAGTAGGTCTGGACTCAAAATTTTAACCCCTGCCCTAGAGCATGGGACGGGGTCGCCATTGTAATTGCTGACGCTACACCAGTGATTGGATGGGGGGGGTTGTAATAAAAACAAGTTTCAACTATACCCCTAAACTGCAAATGTAAACAAGTCCTTACTATCCTGAGTCCCCCATAAGGCTGCTTTCACATTAATGCACTATGGTTTACCTGTAATGCGGGTTCAGCACAGTGCACCTGGTGCTTCCTCCTGCATTCAGGAGTTTTGTTGCGCTTTCATAAAGCATACCAAACCTGCAGGATATAATAAATGTATCTGGCTCGGTACAGCTAACCCACAGGAAAGACGCAGATGCACTATGCTGCACCCACGGATCAGTGTGAAAGCAGCCTAATAGTTGTTAACCCTTATATTAGTGAAAATATGCCCATTGCAATGCGCAGTGTATGTGTTGTTTATTACACTGACCTTTTTTTCCTCTTCCAGCTTCTGCTGGCAGGCTCCTCCAGGCTGCTAGAAAAGTCCTAGGCGAAGTGCACTAGGTATCACTTCACCTGGGACAGGAGCCAGCACTACAAAGGAAGCATCAGCGTATGCAGCACCTGCTCTCTGCTCAGCCTCCTGCTTTATCCCTTGCCATTGCTGGCTTGATGCACTTTGATGCTCTGGGATGGCAGGTCGGCAAACCTAGATCGCAATCAACGGGTTGCTGACCCCGGGCATGCACTTCCCTGGTTTGAGGTTGAGGGCCGTATCAGAGGGCTCCGAGAGCCACAGGTTGTGCACCCGTGCTTTAAATAGACCATCATTGGCTGCATGCTTTTTGGCAGCCAGTGGATACTGACCTGTTAAGGGTGGGAGGGAGCTTGTCCATCTTTGATTTATTCATGGCTACTGTTAGAAAACTTGTTATATTTCTGTGCCTCTTCTTATGTCTACCTAAAGTTTGTTGGTGTTGGCAGCAAATGGTAGATATGAAATATATATATTTCACATGGGGCAGACCCATCAATGGATCTGCTTGCTCAGCAGGGGATCTCTCTGCTGATCCCCTGCTGTAGAGCAGACACAGCCCTCTGTCCTCTATGGGTAGTCCATTTTCATCCAACAGACAGAAGGAGAACGATCCCCATCCGTCTCTTTTTGGAAGAACAGATTGGATGTCGGCAGGTGTCTGTTTACACCTGCCGCTCCATAGAGGAGAAAAAAGGTTATTTATTTATGTATTATTACAGGTTCTTATATAGCGCCGTCAATTTACGCAGTGCTTTACATATATATTGTACATCCACATCAGTCCTTAATCCTCAAGGAGCTACAATCTACTGTAAAGTTCCGATCGGGTCCACCTGAAAAATGGGCAGGCAGGCCCAATCAGAACGTCTGTGTGAAAGGGTCCAAAGGGGCCTTAAAGTAAAACTATAGGCAAAAGTTTTTTGCCATCTGTGTCCCATTGTGGAGATTTCCCTTCACTTCCTGTTTCTTAGCCAAAACAGGAAGTGAGAGGAAAGCCCTGCAGATCGCGGGAATTCCTCGGGGATCTCCAGATCTAGTATCCCCATGGGAAGACTTCTCCTCTATTACTTTTCTGGAGACAACCCAAAATTTGGGATTTTTTTTTACTTATCTTTCAATGATAATGGCAAACAGGACAATAATGACTCTCACTAATGGGGACACAAACCGCAATAAAAACTGCCAGGTGTTCTAATCCCTAAAATTTAAAAACTGTTTTCCCTTTAAGTCCACAATGGGTGAAAACCTTGACATCTGCCATAGATAAAGTAAGCGTCACCACCTTAGTACAGTCCAACGTGTGATAACTATTTGGGTTGGAAATTGACGGACTTAGTCATTACAGTTCTCTTTCATTTTCTTGGGATTTGTCTCCACTAGACCACTAAGTAGTTAACAGAAGCTGAATAAATCAACCCAGTGGAATTAATTTTCTAAACCAGCATTTCAGGTCCCACTTAAGTGCCCCTTTCATGTGGCCTCTATGCATCTGTAGAGCATCCCAGGGCAACCCTAATGCAATTACAGACCAAACCTCATTGTTGCCACCTCCACCTCTCCCGCCTCATATGCTTGCTATTGGCACATTGATGGCTGACCCTACTAACAATTTTCTAGACATTTAGGTTGGAGGGACAGGGCTAGTGACCAGTAATTGGATTACAGGAAGTTTTAGGGTAGAGGTGGAATGCAATCACCTGGATGTGCCCACTGTTTACAGCAAGTACCAAGGAGTAGAAGGAACCTCTATTTAGTGCACACAGGTTAAAAAACAGAGTTGCCTGTAGTATTTTATTTCTTGTATTCTTTGTACACCTGCTGAAATCGAAGGTCAGACTGACTGTAGACATGACTGTTGAGGCAACTAAGATGAAAAAGTGTTGCAGCAGTGCCAGGCTGAGTAACTTAAATCACACATTAGTGTATGGAGGCTGGTTATATGGCCTGTGAGCTGACACTCAGGAGGCTGAGTTACGATTTGCAGAAGAGTGGCTATGGCATGATTGAGGACTGGCTTCTACACAGCCATTTAACAGAGAGAATGGTCAGACCCTCCAGTTCTTTCTTATAGCCCAGCCCTCTCCTTGTACTTGACTTTTACCTTTTCTTATTGGTATAGTTTGCTTCAGCTGCAAGCTATAAAGACTGGAAAACTGCAGCGTAGTCAGAAACGACCTGCGCTCAGCTAGCTAAATATATGCAAAGAATCTGCCATGCCATATGGAACATCTACTGAATGTCCAGTATACAGGTCTCAGCCTTCATTTTCATGTCATAGGTTGACACATGACTACTTTTTTTTCCATACCATACTGTGTTACCATTGCCTAGCAGCCGTGCCATGACTCTTCTATTAATGGACATTGCAAACCACAAGTGTTCTTCGTGAAATTGAGCAGTAGAGTATTAGATAATCATCAGAAGTTGGTGGAATGGTCACGGAAGCCTTACTTGTCTTGTCATTCACAACTGTGCTAAAAATATTTGGAGAATGGTCCAATAATTCAGCTGGTGAAAGTCTTGTTACCAGAAGCAGCTTGTTGATTTCAGAGGATGAGATGGGTGACAGAACTCAATGGATTAGAATTGCTGTCTTCCAGACCATAGCTGAACAGTGCTATGTGGAATGTGCATTTTCTGTAACTGATCACCTGCAGTGTATACACCATACCTGACCATCCTTGATTTCATGTGCTGAGTACATGTATATCCCCATAAAGCTATGGAAAAATGTACCTGTTGTATACTATAAACATTTCTAAAGGTGTGACGAGCAGATATTACTATGTGCTCTTCATTATATTCTGGACCCTTGCACACACAGCAACCCAATATTGGTATGTGCTCTTCTTTATAGTCTTTACTGATGCGCACATGCAGCGGCCCAATATTGCTATGTGCTCTTCATTATATTCTGGACGGCTGCACACAGCGGCCCAGTATTGGTATGTGCTCTTCATTATATTCTGGACTGTTGCGCACATACAGCAGCACAATATTAGTATGTGCTCTTCGTTTTATTCTGGACTGTTGCGCACACTCAGCGACCCAATATTGGTATGTGCTCTTCTTTATAGTCTTTACTGATGCGCACATGCAGCGGCCCAATATTGCTATGTGCTCTTCATTATATCCTGGACGGCTGCTCACAGCGGCCCAGTATTGGTATGTGCTTTTTAATATATTCTGGACTGTTGCGCACACACAGCGACCCAATATTGCTATGTGCTCTTCATTATATTCTGTACTGTTGCACGCACACAGCATGGCCCAAATTTACTATGTGCTCTTTATTATGTTCTGTACTGTTGCGCACACAGAGCGGCCCAATATTACTATGTGCCCTTTATTATATTCTGGACTGTTGCGCACACACAGTGGCCCAATATTGCTATGTTCTCTTCTTTTTTCTCTGTACTGTTGCGCACACACAACGGTCCAATATTACTATGTGCTCTTCATTTTATTCTGTATTGTTGCGCACACACAACAGCCCAATATTGCTACGTGCTCTTCATTAGTGCTCACAGACCAGAGGAATTAATGAGAGCCCCTTGTGGACAGAGAGTATTGGAGGATCCATAGAGTGAAGGAACCTGCATAAATAAACTCTTAGGTGCATTCAAGTATATTGAAGGTGAGAGTTCTGTGAGCACTGAGGTGGCATTGTTTGACCCTAGGAGCACTAAGAGTATCGGTTTCTAGGAGCATGCAAGAATTTTCAATGGAATTTTGAGTGAAATTTGGCACATAAATTTTGTGTTTATTCTATGGTATAAACCGTATGGACTTGTTAAGATAGACACAGCATTTACACATTGTTGTATACACTTTATTATTTACCTTTGTATTTTGGTTTAGTAGGTATTCCATTGTTTAGGGTTTGTAGGCACTTATTTAGGATAATAGTCCTTTGCACATTTCACTTAGCAGCAGGGCAGCATTTCTTGTATTGCTTTAATTCACGGTGAGAGTGTGGGAACACAATGTTGATGCTGGCAGCTGCTCACATCATATTGTATTACAATATTTGTGATTGAGATATTGAAGGTAGCACAGGAGTAATATTCCACTAGCTTCACAGTACAACACATTGTAGAAAGTGCAATGGGTCATTTACTACGCATCAGCAGCACTCCTTTCAAAGGTCACACCAGAAGTATAATGTGGCCGCTGGTGTGAAGAGCACATAAAGGGTAAGTTCACCTTTTTCACGAAAAATGAAATGTGAATGAAATGAAATCCAAAAATCCTGGCCACCCCTCCCAACGCCCTGCACATAGTAAGCACAATGTCCTGTCCTGATGGTATAACAGTCTGTACAGCGCATTACACAGCCCTGGGGTGAGTGTCCATCGTAATGCTCACAATGTGTGACTGCCTTGTATATTTTAGAGCAATACTTAATGTGTTCCTGCATGTTAGCCATCTATCGGGTTAGTTAATATGAACATTTGAGTAAATATGTCTGAAGATCAGCAATAAAGGCTTTCTGTGCGTCTGGAAAAGATCTCTGGCACAGCAGCAATGTCCCAAGATGCACTACACAACGCCTGTTGCCTATCAGGGGTCGTGCGTAGTTTGGGTGTCACATACCTTGGCTCTGTGCCATTTTCTAATTGGATTAATATGGGCATTCTTTTACTGTTTAATTGCTGATAGGCAGGTACAATGTGTGTTTTATTTACAGTTGTGACCAAAATTATTCAACCCCCAATGCTGTAAAGGGGTTTAGGGACTATAGTGTACATTTGGAATTGTATTCAGAATCAAATCCTACAAGGACGTTGTAACTACCCAAATGCAACTAAAATGACATCAATTGTTTATGTAATACAGTAGTAAATGGTTCTTATGTGGTTTCTTCATTGCCACAATTATTCAACCCCTTAAAGACTACCACTCTGAAGAACAGAGGTTCATACAGGTGCTTTCCATCAGGTATTGAAAACACCTGTGGATGTCACCGAGCAGCAATCAAGCATAATAAGCACCAATTAGGCAGCTTTAAAATGACTGTGATACTCAGCTCCTTCTAGACATTTACTGGTGTGGTTACAAACATGGTGAAGGCAAGAGAATGGTCCAGGAAGACAAGAGAAGAGGTGATTTCTCTTCACAGGAAGGGCAATGGCTATAAGAAGATTGCAAAGATGTTAAACATACCAAGAGACACCTTAGGAAGCATCATTCGCAAATTCAAGGCAAAGGGCACTGTTGAAACGCTACCTGGTCGTGGCAGAAAGAAGATGCTGACTTCGACTGCTGTGCGCTACCTGAAGCGTAGAGTGGAGAGAAGTCCCCGTGTGACTGCTGAGGAACTGAGAAAAGATTTGTCAGATGTGGGTACAGAAGTTTCAGCCCAGACAATAAGACGCACACTGCGTAATGAAGGCCTCCGTGCCAGAACTCCCAGGCGTACCCCCTTGCTGTCTCCAAAGAATAAGAAGAGTCGACTGCAGTATGCCAAAAGCCATGTGGACAAACCACAAAAGTTGTGGGATAGTGTTCTGTGGACTGATGAAACAAAATTAGAACTGTTTGGGCCCATGGATCAACGCTATGTTTGGAGGAGGAAGAACAAGGCCTATGATGAAAAGAACACCTTGCCTACTGTGAAGCATGGTGGAGGGTCAATCATGCTTTGGGGCTGTTTTGCTTCTGCAGGTACAGGGAAGCTTCAGCGTGTGCAAGGTACCATGAATTCTCTTCAGTACCAGGAGATATTGGATGGAAACGTGATGCAGTCCGTCACACACCTGAGGCTTGGGAGACGTTGGACCTTTCAACAGGACAATGATCCCAAGCATACCTCCAAGTCCACTAGAGCATGGTTGCAGAGGAAAGGCTGGAACATTTTGGAGTGGCCATCGCAGTCACCAGACTTAAATCCGATTGAGAACCTCTGGTGGGACTTAAAGAAAGCAGTTGCAGTGCGCAAGCCTAAGAATGTGACTGAACTGGAGGCCTTTGCCCATGAAGAATGGGCGAAGATACCCGTAGATCGCTGCAAGACACTTGTGTCAAGCTATGCTTCACGTTTAAAAGCTGTTATAACTGTAAAAGGATGCTGTACTAAGTACTAAGATTGAATGTCACTTGGGGGTTGAATAAAACTGATAATGCTGTGAGCACAGAAAAGACATTTGTGGTTATTTCATTATAACTGTTATGTTATATTTGTCTGACCTACAAGTGCCTCTTTAATGTAAATGTAAGCAAGATGACTGAATGATCAAAAGCAATGTCAAACTGGCCAAAACACTCAATTTCAGTGGGGGTTGAATAATTTTGGTCACAACTGTAGTCGTAGTTAGATTTAGGAGGTTTTCCAGTTTTCTCTTTTTCCTTTTTTTGGGGGGGGGGGCTGATGTCAGTAGTGTCAGATACATGAATACATCAATAGACATTACTCACCAGATAAAAGTACAAAGTGAAAGTAGAAGAGTTCTGCCTGTAGTTTGCTATAGAGCCATTATGTATGCTTCCTTTGAGTACCAGCCTGTAATACCCCTTCATTACAGTGCTGTGATAGTTTGACTGACAGTTTCTTTGTCACTCCACACTATACCCAAAATAATTTTATAGCATTTTTTGAGACCGAGCTTTCTCTTTGTGATATTTTAATCAATGTTTTTTTTTTGGGGGGGGGGGGGGGATTCAATCATTTTTTTTTTTTTTTTTACTATAGAAAACCCCCAAAACAAGAATAAAAAAAAGCTGTTTTTACTTTTTATTAAAAATACAAGAACAGAAACCCTGAAAATGACCCCTTTTTGGAAAGTGGACACCCCAATGTGATCTCAAATTTTTGGAAGTTAAGAGACATGCTGATATTGAGAGGGTTAACCATGGATCTTGGGAATGCTGCACTAGGAACATTAAATGTACAGGTCATTCGAAGGGGGAGGAGGAAGTAGAGGGGTTAATGTACAGGTCACATACAGTGGGAGGATAGAATTGAAGTTAATTTTCACATGTGCAGGATAATGAGGTGAAAGGATCAATAAAGACAGCATGTAGATAATGTTTGTAGGAGAGTAGGGAGAGATGAAAGGGTTTAAAAGACCCCAATCCCTTGTGTCAGTCAAACAGAATTTGCAGCTGCTGATCCATTCATTCTTTCACCATTGACAGGTACTCAATCCCATCGTAGGGGGGAGGGGGGGGAATCAATGCTGAGTGTAAACAATATGTGATTGCAGTGATGACCACTCACAGCGGTCACATGGTACCCAGTTCTTTGGATTGGCTCAGTACAGTGTTTCTGTGTACTGAGACATTTAATGATGACTTGGTACACAGCGATTATTGGGTATAGCAGTTGTGTGACAACTATTTATCCAGTGCCATTTATAAACAGAACCGGTAAGTAAAGAGCTGCTGATCAGCTGTTTAAAGATGTATCCTGGTAGAAAAGGGTTTTTTTTGTTTTTATTTTTTTAAGTGCATCTGTACACAATAACAAAAATTTAATATATTTTAGCTTTGTAATTTTTAGACCTTGTTCATTTGGATGGCAGAGTGGCAGTGAAAACAGATTTTTATGGGGTTTTTTTGCATGGTGGAAAATTTACATTGCCAGTGGATATGTCTGTAATAATACACATTTAAAGCATGTTGCTTTTGTCAGGTGGTAGCGTCATCGATTGTGCCCCATTCAAATAAATGATGCAGCCATTTCTGATTACATATGGTTGTGCGCAATACTGTGCCCCCCGCCCCCCCCCCCAAAAAAAGGCATCCGAGAGATCGCTAATTTTCTATCATCTGTCTGTCAACCAGCTCTGAAATGTGATTACCATATGAATGAGGCCTTGCTTCTCTTTTTCTTTTTTTCTTTTTGTCTTTTTTTTTCTATATTTTCACCAGGTGATCCTGCTACTAACACACTTCCTGTCCTAGGGTGACAATGCTCCTTCACTACTACTGTACTGTGTCTGGGGAGGAACAGAGTTGTCAATCTAGGACAGGACTACAGGACATCTCCACCCCTTCTCTGCTGCATTGCAGGGGCTCTGTAGTCCTCTGAGATAGCTGGAAACCACATATGTTTAGTTCTGTGCCATGTGTGTTAAAGGTTTAGTATGTTGTTATTTATAGTTGACTTGTACATGGCATTACAGGCTTGTAGAATTTGCAGCATGGTATTACTGAACTAATAATAATCAGCAAAAACGTTTTTCCTACTAATGTGTAAATAAAAATGTAATGATTGAATTTCATATTATGGAGGAGATTTACTAAAACTGGAGAATGCAAAATCTGGTGCAGCTGTGCATGATGGCCAAACCGCTTTAAAGGGCTCTTTCACACAGGAGGATCCCAATCGGGTTCACCTGTCCATTTTTCAGGTGGACCTGATCTAACCATCCATTATTCTGTATGGAGAGGCCGATGTAAATGGACATGTCTGTTTACACCTGCCTGCATCCAATCCGCTAAAAAAGCCGGACTGGTTTGGATGACAGCCGGATGTAAACAGTCAGGCAGTCTGTTTACATCCACCCCATAGAGAACAGCGGGCTGTGCAGAGCGGACACAGATCTCTCTCCCATCTGCTCAGTGGGGATCAGCATACAGTTTCTCCGCTGAGCAGGCGGCAGATTATTGTCAAGCTTTGACAATAAAACCTGAGTTATACAAGGTACTGCAGTATACAGTGCCTTGAAAAAGTATTCATACCCCTTAAAAGTTTCCAAATTTTGTCATGTTACAACCAAAAACATAAATGTATTTTATTGAAATTTGTGGTGGTGGGGGGGTTGAATACAAATGCACACCACACTTTTCACAGATTTATTTGTAAAAAATGTTGAAAACCATTTATCATTTTCCCTCCACTTCACAATTATGTGCCACTTTGTGCTGGTCTATCACATAAAATCCCAATAAAATACATTTATGTTTTTGGTTTTAACATGACAAAATGTGGAAAATTTCAAGGGGTATGAATACTTTCAAGGAACTGTAGTACCCTGAAAAAAAGATTTGCTGTCTCCCTGATTATTACAGTCATTAGTGCTAATTGTGGTGCACACAGTTTTTGTTCTAAAGAATGAAGATCTAAAAACATTCGGTTAAGTAAAAAAAAATGTGAAAATGAGTGAGCTAATATTTATTCCTGTATTTATTACATTTGGTTAATGATTGTTACATAGTTGAGCTGACACAGAGCCGCCAGTACTTTGATCATGTATAATCTAGTCCAGCCATCTAAACCTTTTCATTGCATCCTTTTCAAGAAAATCTGCTGTATGTAGAGTTTCTAGTTATTTATAGCTTATTAAATGACTACATTTCCTAATGCCTCGTACACACGATGAGAATATTGGACGAATGATCTTTTTTTTTTTTTTGCAAGACCTGTACCGATTAAAGGAAAATTATATCTTTTATCTCTATTATGATCTGGTATCGTATGTGAAAAAATGTGTTTTTCCCTTCGGATGATTTCAAATGAACGTCTGTCAATAGCTGTATACAAATGATCGGCCAATCGCTCCAAAAGCGGTATTTTTCGTATGATTTTCTGATTATGTGTATGGGGCTTAAGGCAGTCGTGAGCAAAAGGTCACCCCATAGTTATTGAACTCAAAAACACTTTTTTTCAGCCCTGAAATGATTAGATATCACTTAAATGTAGCTGTTTTTATGCTTTCTATTTACTGTAGTGACAGATAACTGTTGCAGATAGCTGTAGATTGTAAAGCTTTTTCCTCTTTGTAGTGCAGTATCAGTGTATGTAGGAAGTGTGTCTAACCAGAACTTCCTATTTTTTTTCCAGATGATTCATAAAGACAGAAAACTCTTGCTCAGAGTCACATTTTGTGGAGCTGACCTGACGATGTTATCTGGTCTGAAGTAACGGTCCATACATGCTTCTCATCAGTTTGCTCCCGCCTTGGCACAGCTGTTAGATCACATCCTTTGGCATCTGAATCGTTGGATCTGCTTCCACCTAGCATGGCATTTGTACACCGTCTGTATACGCTCCTGTGTTTTGTCCTGCCAGCTGCGACATTATTTCCAGAGCCCAGGATCACGTGGCAACAAACAGGTAGAAAATGATTTATATCAGAATTCAATTATAGCCTTTTTTTCTACTTTCAAGCTGTTCTCATCTCACATTTCCCATATTGGTTTTACCATCATTGCTATATTCCTGATCTTACAATTTATTTTACTTCATAAATATAATTTTGTTTTGACCAGTTTGACTTCCTTGTATATACTGTTTAATGCTCAGTTCACACTACTGCGATGCGATTTTTGCAGAGATTATGTAGTGCAACTTGGCTGTGTTTTTGCATATTTTATGGGGCTGAGTTGCACAGTAAATCACACCAAAGTAGCACTGGAGCCTTTTCCAAAATCCGTGTTGAGTCGCATTGATTTGAACGAGCAACAATAAATATAATGTGATTTCTCTTGTAATGTAGTTCTGTGCGACTCAAGTTGCAACTGAAGTAGCACTAGCATGAGCCAGCACTTTTTTCAACTTTTTTATTGTGAATACTATACTTAATGTGGTTAATTCTGCAAAGCTTACACACCTACCTTCTTATATCAGTTTGAAGAATATTGTAAAAATCAGGTTCTGTCAAGTGCCATGGCACCTTTTTTGAGTGGCTTTTTTTTTAAATAATATGTATGTACAATAGGCATGTTTGAATTTGACTACTATTTTCACAGTTGGCATTATTTAGTTAACCCGGCTTATAAGTTATCTACTAAAACAGCCATGTGAAAGGTGGTCAGACATAGTTCCCTTTTTAGCAAAGTTTCTGTGTTGTGTAAGACATTTTAGTGGAAGAATTTTCTCTTTTTGTAAAAACTCCTTGTCACCCAAGTGTTACCAAAGTGTTTCCTTTACACCTACTGAAGAAACCCCATATGGTCTGATTTACATCTGATGAGACTGATTTCAGTTCAAAACAGTCATAGCTCAAAGTAACAGTTGGGGGATCCAGCGATGTTCTGTTCTGATTCAGCAAAGTGAAGTTTGTGCATATCGAAAAAAATTGCATGTAGTGTTATCTGATGAATAGTTAGACCATTACATGTGCATCTTTTAGTTGCCAGATCCAGAAATATGGCACCCATACATGCCACAGTGCTGTGGCAATACACCGATTTGGGAACTGCATAGCTGGACTTCAATTCAAATTACTTCTATTACCTGATATCTTACTACTACTGTCTAAGGGCTTGTTCACACTTTCTTTGATCTCTGAAGAGTGATTGCTCTTTACAGAAAAAGTGACAGGTGGTAAGGAGGAGTTTTGTCGCCTCCTCAAGGCCTGCTTTAACCCCTTGAACCTCACACTAGCATGCCACATTTCTGCTCTAGCATGTGTGCATCCCCAGTCACTGCCTCTGCAGCTAAAGGGGGAGCAGTTGGGGGGGATAGTAAAAATGTCTCTCAACTGCTAGTGGAAATGAGCCCGCAAGGTGTATACCACTGATTTGTTGTTTTTTATACCTTTTTCCAGTTCATTTTTAGGATTTAATTAATACTTAAAAAATTAAACGCAAAAAGCATGTATGACTGTATAAAAATGTCTCTGTCATTCTAGATTTTAATGTTTTTTCCATTAGAGAAGTTCTTGACTTCTTATACACTTACAACAAAGAAATAATGAAATATGGGTTGCTAAAAAAACATTGCAAATGTTAGCTCCTTGTTGTAGGGAAAGAATGACTACAGACAAACCTGTTAGCGAAGTACTAATTCATCCAAGGAAGTGGTGTAGCCGTGTTCAAGTCAGAAATTCCACTCAAGCATATCGCTTGAAAAGGGCCCTAACAGACAAAAATGAATTTGAGTAAGGAAGGGCTTTAACTAAAGCTGGCCATAGATGGGTCAAACCTCAGCCGGCTCAGCAGGGACCTATGTGATCCATCTATGGGCAGGCTGATTGTACTGAAGTTGATCCATCTATCCACTTCAGTACAACCAGCCTTTTTTTTTTTTGTTTTTTTGTGAAGTTCGTGCATATCGAAAAAAAATGCATGTAGTGTTATCTGATGAATAGTTAGACCATTATATGTGCATCTTTTAGTTGCCAGATCCAGAAATTTGGCACCCATTTTCATGCGATTACTGCCGGTGGCTATAGCTGCCAGTAGTGTATCATTGTGAGACATCTCACTGGTAGCATACATACTGGGGGAATCAAGCAGTCGATTTTCATCAAGCAATTTCTTGCAATCTATGGCTTGCCTTGACAATATTTCTTTTGCTGTGTGTGCCTTCTGTCCCATTGACAACAACTCCCACCTTTTCTTGTCGTCGTAACACAAGAAAAAGAAGGTAGGAAACTCTTGGATGGAGTAAGGGGGCACAGACAGAAATAGTAACCAGATGTCTGATCTCCAACTTTACTGAAATCAAAAGAATATCCCTACATATTTTGGGATGGTGTAATTTTCTCTGTCGGCTATTGTGAGCAGGTGGTGGCGACAAGGCCACCCACAGCTAGAATTTTGGCTGGTTCATCAGGAATCTGCCACAATTCAAGCCATGCAGCATCAGCCTTAGCCCATCACGGTATGTTTATAAATGTCCATGTGTTTATGGGGTTAAAACAAGCTCATGGCTGCTGGCTTTACTGTAAAATTGATCCAGGCGGCTGTAGAGCCAGTACAGTGAAGAGCTACCCTATTCCTTAATCTCTGCTGCGTTTAATGAACTGGGTATCTCTTGAGTATTTACAGGTTGAGAGTTTTCAAAATCCCAGCTAAAATGCCCGGTAAACAGTCTTGTGCTTGATCAGTTTAAGTGAGTTAAGAGAATCTGTCACCTGTCAATTCTATGACATAGGGGGCTTGTTATCCCCCTTATGATAGCAAAAGTTAAATTAAAAAATAGTGTTAAAATATTTAAAATTATAATAAAATAAATGTAAAAAAGTAAAAAAATGTACATAATAAATTAAATAAAAATGTAAATATCTTTAAGAGCAACCTGTAATCCCATGCACACACTCAAATGCAAACGTACAAGTAGGGCGTGCACTTACATGTAAACAGTGATTGTACCACACAAGTTAGGTATCACTGTGAATGGTGGAGCGAGAGCGATAATTCTGTGGTCATCAGTCACTGTTTACTCTAAACTGACAACCTGTAAAGTCTTTTGAAATTTAGCATTTTGGATACTGTAGTCTTCACCATTTCCCGGTCATGCACAGTTTTAAGCCTTGATATGTGTGGTATCTATTTACTGGATGCAACCCCATCTTTTATATGTCACAAAAAAATGGGTAATGTGTTTGTGTGCACTAAAATTCATTTTAGTGTATCTTTTCCTGAAAATATAAACATAGAAAACTTAATTTCTTGCAAAAATCTGCAATTTTGTGTGTGAAAAATGAAATGTTGCCCTGGTAGGAAAGTGCTTAATGCATTGCAGACTATTATGTGTCAAGTACAATAGTCTGTAGCATCTATTAGGATTTCTGTTTACTAAACTTAGATCAATAAGAAATCCAATTCCTCTAATCCCTTGATTCTTTGTTGCATATACCTCCCTACATGCTACTATGAGGCATGTTTGTGTTTGAAGAAAATTACTGGATTATAAATATACCAAAGTCATTTTCATATTTTTCCTGTATGCTTGCAAAATCTAGATGAATGTATGATATGGTATGGTATGGTTAGGATCAGGGGCGGACTGACTATTCGGGCACTTGGGCACTGCCCGAGGGCCTGGGGTCAGTAGGGGGCTCCATGAGATGCCCCTGGTACCTTTCATAGGCTTTTTTGGGTGTGGTTTGAGTGTGGGAGAGGACACAGGGGCCCCATGATCCCCTATTGCCCGGGGGGCCCCATGAGTTGTCAGTCCGCCCCTGGTTAGGATACAGAAGATATGTAGAGCACCAGCTTACTTTTTTATTTTTCTTTTTGCAGAAATTAGTTTAACTCATTTCAAGGAACAAGAAGTTTATAATTATTCAACATTATTACTAAGTGAAGACAAGAATGTTTTATATATTGGAGCACGGGAAGTCATTTTTGCAGTAAATTCACTGAATATTTCAGAGAAGAAACATGAGGTGGGTAATTATTTTGCACCGACAGATACTTCAGTTCAAGTTCTCTTACGGAGTACATTTCTGGTGGGTTTTGTTTGTGTAGTAGAATGTATTGATGGTATTTGTAATAAAAAAAGTCTCCCTCTGAATGCTAATCCCTGTATAGAAAAAAAGTATGCTTTCATTTAATGTGTTAACTTTGCTGAAAGGAAACATACACGTACTGTTGCTGGTTTTACAAAACACTATCAAAAAGGATAACCAGATAATGAAACATTTTACATCAATAATTTAGCCATGTTCTGAGCACATCTGTATAATTTATGGGTTATTGTACAGTACACCGCTCCATTCCCTTGGCATACATGCAAATGAATGGCCTTGTCAGAAGGTACCTGTACCATGTAGTGTAGTAGAGCTTGCTGGGATCGTGCTTTGGAGGGGGTTACAGAAAGGTATATAAACATAGATTAGGATATTGGATTAAACAAGATCTTTATTAATGTCAAATTCTGGACTAGCAATAAACTATAATAATAACCTTGGATTAAAATATTTTTAAACAGCATATCACTATCAGCGTTCACTGGATGTAATTGTTATAAATAACACTTTATATTAACACTCCATTGGTTAAATGCTCCCAGCAGATCACATGACCTGTTGGTGCGACCTAAGGAGAGCTGAGAAACTGTCCCATAAAATGAGATTTGGACACTTAAAGGCAAAATTCACCCTTTGCAAAACAAGTAATAAATCTACCCATATCTGCAGGAAAAAAAACCTGTGCATTTATTATTATTATTATTATTATTATTATTATTATTAATATTATTATAATTATCGTCATTATATATTATTTTTTTTGGCATAGACGCCTGCAGTTGCATTGTATCCACTATCGGTGGATCACAGGTGCATTGCAAGGATTCATGCAGACTTTCTGGAGCTGCTTGTCCTCTGATCACCACACTGCCACAGTGCAAGATGGGACTTGTAGTTCATTCAGAGAACTCTGTGAATGAATGATGTGGCTGTGCAGGACCAGCCATATACAACTATGCAAAATTAAAAAAGGGACAGGATCCCCGGGGAGAAGAACTTTGCAACCTACCAGAAGAGGATGGGGGAGGGGGCAGGTTGGCACCATTTTACACCCTAAATATATCCATATTTATGTAATTTGGTAAAAGAGCAGGAGTTAGCCTATAACAAACACCTAGCCCATGACTTCATAGTCCATATTTATAGAACATGCTACATTGTAAGAAAGCAGACGTTAGCTTTTAACACCTAATCAGTGACTGCAGCAGGTTAAAGGATTTTTGACATCTATAATATTGGGTTTAAATGTATATATTCATAGGCTTGATATGGTTCTTGCAGCTTCCACTAGTTTGCAAAAGTTAATTATAAATAATATTAACCTTTTGATTCCAGGCTTACTGGAAAGCCTCAGAAGAGAAGAGCAAAGAGTGCGTACGGAAAGGCAAATCCAGACAGGTACTTAAGCGTTTGACTTTGATGCATAATTAGCTATGAGTGTTTGTAGTATTTACAATTTCCATGACCCTCTTAAGATGTTATTTTCTAGGGTTACTAGAATGAACATGTGTACAGCCTTTGCTTCTAGGGTTTGTCTCTATATTTAACATTCAGTGGTCAGGTATTTTTCATTTTTGTTTTTGCATGCAAGTCAGGAAAGTTGGAGCCAAGTCAGAAACCTTAAATGTGAACTCTGGAAATTAGGCAGAATGTATCCTTTTATTTGAAATTGTATGTCTATAAATACGTTCTTTGTATTCGTGTTTCATATATTTTATTTGTATACCCCAGTGTAGGCTCCCAAGCAGTTGTTTCTTGTAATGCCAATTTCTGTGCATATTGGCTTAAACTTTTCACTTATTGCATTAATAACATGTTACATGTTTCTTTTATTACAGACAGAATGTCTGAACTACATTAGAGTGCTGCAGCCACTCAATGAAAACACTCTATATGTGTGTGGAACCAATGCATTTCATCCCTCCTGTGATTTTCTGGTAAGTTCTGCTATGATGCTTTTTTAATATGACTTCCAGTTTCCCTGTTAGTGAGTATGATGTGCAAACTGGGTTAGGGAAGAAGAGACCCTGCTAGTTTTATTCTAAGTATTTTGTAATGAATCACAATGCCCAGTATTGCTATCAAACTATAGAGAGTTAAGTTGTTAACTTACAGGTATGTCACAGCAGGAATCTTTGTTTTTGCAGGAACTTAGTAGTTTTCGGCTGTTAGGCAAAAATGAAGACGGTAAAGGACGCTGTCCTTTTGATCCTGCACAGAGTTACACTTCAGTGATGGTTGGTAAGTCATTTATTATCAGAACAAAACAGCAGAATAAGTAAAGCTGAGAAAGGTAATGTGTGCCAGAGGTTGCAGTGTCAAATTCTAAAGGAGAGGTTATCAGACAAAACATTATCTAAAGTACACTAATCAACTGTTATGACATCAGAATGCTTACCAGAGCTGTATTTCAATTAAGTGGCCTGCAGGTTATATTTACTGCATCATAACTCACCACTGAATTTAGCAGCCGTAGTTCATTCATCATTCATTTTCAGAAGAGTAGTCTATGTGTAGTGAAATGTAAATGAGTTATTAATTCACCTCTACAGGAAGTAAACTTAGATCAGAGGTTTATTTGTAGCATGGTATTCAGAAAGGGCAGCCTGAGATTAAGTGCATACGTTAGTGCAAGAAAAAAGTTAGACCATCCTGACGCAGGACGTAGGAGATTGTAGCGGCATCTTATTGAGTGCATAAGATGAATATTTAATTCTTTCAATAATTCTGAAATGTGTTTTCATTTTTACCAACCACCAGATTACACTTCTTAAAAAAAAAAAAAACCTGTTTATCCATGTACCTGCCTTTCATTGGCTGGAGTAGCAATTCTCTTGTGTGTATACATTATTTTTTTCTGGAATTTTTTTGGTAAGCTGTGACCAGTGTTGTATCGATCGTTTCCTGGGTTATCCTGTTTTAGCGTAAGAGTGAGATATACAGACTTTCTGGTGACCTGTACATGTTATTGTTTAAGGGCCAGTTCACACAATGCTCACATCTAAATCGCACATGAACACACTGTGTGTTCTATGCAATTCACATGTGGTTCTGCGCAGTGCAATTTCAGCCCATTCATTTAAAATGGGCTAAAACTGCACCGCACTGCACCAGAAGTAGCGCTTGTACTACTTTTTAAAATGCACTGCAACCAGATCACATGGTACAAAAGTTTTTACCTACATTTGGGGTGTCGTTAACTTTTTATTGACATCTGTTGCAGATGGCAAATGTAGAGCATTTTGCATGCGGTTGGAATTCAGATGTGGGCATGATGTGAACCAGCCCTTAGTTAAATAAAGCCTAAGGCTACATTAACACTAGCAATTAGGGCTGGTACGAATTGTGGCACGAATCTGAGATTACTGCCTTGGCTCTCAGTGGTCATCTGCGGCCACTGGCAGCATGCACTATATTGACATGTCACTGGCGGCCTCAGCTATTTACGACTCTCTGCATAACCAGCGATTACCTGTGGTGATCACTGCTGGACAGATTATGTGTGCATCCAGCAGCGATCACCACAGGTAATGGCTGGCTGAGCTGTCATTATAGCAAACAAGGCTGGGGGCCGCACCTAGCCACTGTGAACCACAGCAGGAATCTCTGATTCCTACCGTTACAGTTCACACCGGTCCTAATCGCCAGTGTGAGTGTAGTCTAAATAAGTCTGTAGTGCTCATATGTTTTTAAAGATACATATGTCTTTTTTTTTTTTTTTCCAAAAGATGGGGAATTATATTCTGGCACCTCTTTTACCTTTCTGGGCAGTGAACCAATCATATGCAGACACTCCCAACAAGGTCTACTTAGAACAGAGTATGCTGTACCTTGGCTTAATGGTAAGTTACTGAGATGCTCTGTTACTGTTTAAGTTATTTGTTAAAATCTTGCTAATTTCAAGTGATTAGCTCACATACTTTAGGTATTTTTAATAATGGCATACCTTTACTGCTGTCACATCACTAGTTATGCAGTTTTTTCAGAGAACAGCACTTCCAGAACTGGTGACCACCTCTGTCCCCTGCAGTACTCAGTGGTTTGGTCTGTTGACCTCCACATCACTACTGTATCCTTTAGTGAGTGGAAGTCAGTGGCAGGAACCACTGAGCGCTGCTGCTGTTCTGATAATTCTTTTAGTTACCTATAGTGCTCTGGGGATTTAATCAACAGACAGCATGGATTTATGAAAGACAGAAGTTGTTAAACAAATTTGATTTCTTTTTATGAGGAGGTGAGCAAAACCTTGAACAGAGGGGTGGTGGTGGACATGGTAGATTGTAGGCTCGAAAGAGCAGGGCCCTCGAACCCCTTGTGTATTGTTTTGTTACTGTATTGTCTCATG
Source organism: Staurois parvus (assembly GCF_062004578.1). Taxonomy (NCBI): domain Eukaryota; kingdom Metazoa; phylum Chordata; class Amphibia; order Anura; family Ranidae; genus Staurois; species Staurois parvus. Next base: position 124,988 of record NW_028317974.1, on the reverse strand, counting down.
TACTGTCCCCCACTATAATGTACAGCGCTGAGCAAACCTTTTGGCGCTATATAAATGCTGTATAAACGTTTGACAGAGTTCCCCACACACAGCTAATGTGCAAGGTAAAGTCTACAGGCTTGGAAAAATCTGTATGTAAATGGATAGAAAACTGGCTTAAAGATCGTATTCAGAGAGTAGTGGTTAATGATTCATACTCTGAATGGTCTAGGGTTGTCAGTGGTGTACCCCAAGATTCAGTGTCGGGACCCTTACTTTTTAATATATTTATAAACAATATAGAGTCTGGGATTATAAATACCATTTCAGTATTTGCAGATGACACCGAGCTGTGCAGTGGAATAACATCCTTACAGGATGTCTCCAACTTACAAGCTGACCTCAATGCACTGTTTAATTGGGCAACTGTGTGGCAAATGAGGTTAATGTTGATAAATGTGAGGTTATGCACTTGGGGGCAAAGAATATGCATGCATCATACATACTGGGGGGGGGTACAACTGGGGGAATCATTGGTGGAGAAGGATCTGGGAGTTCTGGTAGATCACAAGCTTAATAATGGCATGCAATGCAAAACTGTGGTTTCTAAAAGAAGTATAGACTCCAGAGAGAGATATCATATTACCCCTGTACAAATCATTAGTAACACCTCATCTGGAATATGCAGTTCAGTTTTGGGCACCAATTCACAAAAAGAACATTGGGGAACTGGAGAAAGTACAGAGAAGGGCAACCAAACTGATAAGAGGCATGGAGGAGCTCAGCTCTGAGGAAATATTAGAAGAGATTAAGGGGGGATATGATCAACATGTATAAATACATCAGTGGTTCATACAGTGAACTCGGTGTAGAGTTATTCACCCTGAGGTCATCACAGAGGACAAGAGGGCACTCTTTATGTCTGAAGGAAAAGAAATGTAATCTCCAAAAACGGAAAGGTTTCTTCACAGTGAGAGCTGTGAAAATGTGGAATAGACTCCCTCAATTATTATTTTATTATTATTTTATTTCAGGTACTTATATAGATATATATAGACTCCCTCAAGAGTTTATTCTGGCCAGCTCAGTGCATTGCTTTAAAAAAGGCCTGGATTATTTCTTGGATACACAGAATATACTGGTTACTAACATTTATAGGTAAAGTTGATCCAGGGGATCGGGAAGGAATTTTTTTCCCTGCAGGAGCAAATTGCATCATGCTTTGCTGGGTTTTTTTTGCCTTCCTCTGGATGAACTGTGGGTATAGTATTTTAACTTTTTTTTTTTTATGGTTAAACTAGATGGACTTTTTGTCTTTTTTCAGCCAGACTAACTATGTAACTATGATTCTTTGTCACATAAATGTTTGTTTGCAGTAAACATTAAATGCATGCCATAGGTCTCTAAGTAGTTACAACGGGATATCTTCGTTTAGAGACTCAACATTGTCTTGTATTCTTGAGTTTGTGTGAGTAATTTTTACAATGTGGCAGTTGACAGCTGACCTGACTGGGTCAGATTTTAGGCATGTCTGGTTTGCTGGTCTGTGGGGTGAATAGGAATAGCTTTGAAAGAAGGCAAGAGCTTCTGGCACACATCTGTGTGCCTGATTTCAACTACGTTCTTTCATGCCAGGTTTAACTGAAATTATTCCCACAACAAAAACAGCAGGGAAATGTTTGAGTAAGACCACATGCAGGTGCACTGTTCATGCCAATTCATATGAATATGGATAATATGAATCAAACAGTTGGGTTAGCCATAGTACCCTTATTACTAACTTAAAGATGTTTCATGGCAGAAGATGAAAAGTATGTTTATGGTCTGTGTGCAGATTTTTGTAAAATGTTTATATATATATATATATATATATTGTTGTGGTGGTTTATGTAAGGATATATATTATTTATAAAGGGCGTGTCCCTTTCCCTTAGATGAAATATTACAGTGCCTCCAGCCGTTAAAATACGGCAAATATTTAGTAAACCAATAATTTGGACACCTTGATAATTTGATCACCACTTATTATTATACCTTGAATTCTTTTAGCCAATATGATTTCGTACCATACACACAAAATTTGCCTTATAATAGATAAATATAAAAATTTATTTATGTACAAAAATTATATATATATTAACACAAAACACAAAAGACTGGTGATAAATGAATATTGGTACACACAATCAAAAATATATCCTACCAATGTAAGACACACTAATAATGTCTCTAACTAATTACATCAATCACAAATTTAAATGATATGATATTTATTAAATTTATTAATAATTAATAATTTCGAATATCTCAAAGGTTATATTCTTACATGCCGTGGCCATAGGCTTGCAAGAAGTAAGCCCTTGATATATGATACTCTGGTTATTAATATTCAATAAATTATGAAATATGGAAAAATTTATAATATGGCAATAAACAATTTTTTTAACAGTAACACAGTATCTGACTACATATATCTAACTATCCAATATTGTTGTAATACACTAAGGTAATTTTATGATTCTACACAACAGAGAAAGTAATTAATACAAATCAAATAAACATCTCACCACACCCGGACGTCAGACTAGGCAACTCTCCCGTGGATTTAGCTGGCAGTGGAACGCCTTTAGACTGATATATAGGCAAGTGAGAGATTCAATAGGGGAGAATGTAGGAAGTTATAAGTTTAGAGGTTTAAAGTTTTAGGAAGTTTGAAAAGATGGAAGAGTAGTTATTTCAGCAGAGATCTTCTTCAGATGTCAGGTCTTTCCATGAGGTCTTATGAGGGTTCTTCTTTTTCATGAGGTTTTTTTTCATGTTACAGCACATGGGCTTTTTATATCCACTAGTCCATTGTTCTAAGATACCTTCCCACCAGGCTTCCTGATTGGCTAGTTGAGAAATGTGTGTACATAAGCTATTTCTCACCTGCCCGCCAGGTGGCGGTCATGTATCACAGAACAATGTGAGTATTTGAGATGACTCATACCTTGGGTGGAATCTTCAGGTAATTTCAGGAATAAAATATACGGCTCTATCCAGATATAGCAGTGATCATACCTATGATATTCTAAATAGGGACCATGGAATATAGGTGTATATTCGGTTATTCCTCCTTGAAGTATCATCCTGTTTGTTTCCTGATAAGACATGTAACTAATGCTAGTTTATAATACATCTTACTTCCCATCATCTCAATACTCAAGTTAGTGATATATAGTTCCCATTACTGAGTATTTAGTGGTGTTTAAAGTCTATGACATCTTATTTATAATCTGTTTTTGTAGTACATTTTTGTAATGATATACAGTGAACTTTTAAACTTAAATGTCCTGAATTTCACCCCTTGGTTTCAGCATCAACATTTCCTCTGTGTAGGGAAAAAATCTCTGTTTGCCTAGCCCTTGTATCGGACTCATGGTAAACAATTGTTAATGCTTTCACCCTTGGTGAACAATAGTAGATAGTAATAGTTTCAGAGGTTTGTTGGTTCATCACACTCTACAGGTTTTGGTTAAGCTTCCAAACAGTTGAGTTCCCGTCTCATTATTGTTGAAATGTTTACAAGTCAGAGTCCTATGTGTTTGACTTTCTGTAGATGCATTCTTCTCACTTCCATATACAAATAGTCCTTGTTGACAGTTTAAACAATCCCATTGTCTTGGAAAAGTCTTAATTCCCTGTTCTCTTCAGTTCTTTAACTAGAATTCTTGAAGGTTTAACCAAGACAAGATTAACTCTTAACATCCGGTTCTGCTGAGCTGTTTGCTATATAACATTATATCTTGATAAAAGTCATATTTTTGACATGATTCCAAAAGCCCACAACAAAATCCCCCTTTGTTTTTGGGGTACAGGCACGTGTATAGGGGTGTCTGTATCGAAAAACATGAGTGAGGCTTTTGGCTAGGGTGATTGTTCGTCTTCTCCGGTGAAGGGAATGAAATAATAAAAAAAAATTTCCGATGATAAAATGGCAGCGGTCATGCTGGTTGTTCCTCAACTTGACTCGGCGTCTTTAGATGGACACTTCCGATGACGATCCTGGTCTTGTGATGAGGCCGGCCTGGCCTGACACATCCACCTTGGGGTCCATGGGTCCTCCGCACGACAGGTCTCTTAGACGGTCTCCTAGGCGGGTCTTTTCCTCTGGACTGGCCCTTGGTGGCCTGGGACATCAGGTTATCGTCTCCGGATCGATCTCTGGCATCTGGTCTTTCCCACAGGACATTATAGCTTCCTTCTAGGGTCCGGTCATTGACACCTCCGATCGCCGGTCTGGTCATAGTCTGGGCCTTCCTTTCTAAATTATTAAAATGAACAGTTTGAGTAATGGATATACATAAAATTATGTTACTGGATCCTGTAAGGCAAAAGATGAATTATATGTTTAAAGGAAATTTAATAATGATCTCAATATCTCCAGATAGGAATTGGTGGGTTCAGTCTTCCAACAACTGCAATTGAGACTTCGGATGGCAAGCACGTAATTGGTTAATGTGCACCCATCTATCACTGATTTCACCATACCGTGTCACCTGCAATTTATATGCGACCGGAGAGATTTTATCAATGATAGAGAACGGACCTTTCCAAGATGGAAGGAATTTCCGTTCCTTGATCTGGTCTCTTGCAAAGTTGTATAGATAGACCTTGTCACCAATCTCATATTCCTTCTTGGAGGTTTTGAGATCATAGTATGTCTTAGCACTAGTTGCAGCTCTTTCCAAATTTCGCTGGGCAAAGGCAAAAGCATATTGCAGATGTTTACGTAAATCCTCTATGTACTGGTGTGTGGTGGTAGCATTGATCAAATTTTGATCTGTAGTGCGATACAATAAGTGCTGGGGCAGTACCATCCGTCTACCTGTCATCAGTTCAAAAGATGACATTTTTGTAACTGTATTCGGAGTAGCCCTCAACGCCATCAGGACCAGCGGGAGTTTGACATCCCAATCTTTACCTGTTTCCTTAACAAATTTCTTAAGGACATTAACGATGGTCTGATTGTATCGTTCTACACCACCACTAGAGGCTGGCCGATAGGCGATATGCAATTTCCTTTTAACCCCCAAAATTTTCCACAATTTGGCCATCACTTCGCTAGTGAAGTGCGATCCTCTATCAGACTCTATCCTCTGAGGTAAACCAAAACGAGAAAATACATGATTTATTAGCAATGCAGCACATGTCTCGGAGCTATTATTTGGTGCTGGTATACATTCGACATACTTGGTGAATAAACATGTAACTGTTAACATATACCGATTTCCTCGTGAAGATTTTGTTACTGGCCCAATAAAATCCATCTGAAGGTCTGACCAAGGCATACATATCCCCCTCTTCTGGAGAGGTGCTCTGTGAGTTGGCTTGGTAGGTTGAAATTGGGGACATATTAGGCAACCTTGGCAGTATTCCTTCACATCACGTAACATATGAGGCCAGTAGGCATAATCCCGCAGGATCTCATACGTGATCTTCTCTCCACGATGACCGGAAGTGGGAGCATCATGGGCATGCTGTAGCATCAAACCTCTAAATTTAAGTGGGACGACCCATTGTTGTACGCCACCCTTTGAGGTTCGTATCAACAATCCCTGGTATAAAGAGAATTGGGATTTGGATTTCATTAAGATACGTAAATCCTCCTTCCCACTATATACTTCCTTATTTATGGGATTTTGGTTGGGATCTTCTATATGACTATAAAACAAGCCAATTATTGGGTCTTCTTTTTGGGCAGTAATTAAATCCTCACTAGGAGAATCGTGACTCCACTGTAATGCATTCGGATCACCAGCTGTTCTGGCCTGTTGCCTGGTGACAGCTTCAATCTGTACGGTACCTAAAAATTGGTCAATGTCTATCAGTTCACCGGTGATTGCCCCTTCCTTGGCTAGAGAATCGGCCAGATCGTTCCCTTCTTTCTCGGCACCTAGAACCTTGGAGTGGCCTTTGGTCTTCTTGAAGTGCAGGGTGAGATCATTGGACCTTACCAGTTCATCGATGTGACAAAAGAGCTTACCATGTTTCACGGGTTTGTGATTACTCTTGTTCATGTTGTTTCGCTTCCACCTAGGGAAATACTCCACAAAACTATTCCTGACATAATTGGAATCGGTTATGATGGCACACTCTCTGATGTTGAACTCTATAGCCATCTCAACTGCTCTAAGAATTGCAGTAAGTTCAGCAACCTGACTGCTTTTTGGTCCAAGTTTGTATCCCACAGAAATTGGGGTGACACCTTGGGTCCAAACGATTCCAATACCTGCCACTAGTTGGAGCTGTTCCCCATCCTTGTGATGAAAAGCACAACCATCCACATATACACACGGCAGCTGTTTACAGTATTCTTCATCGTAAACCTTGTAGGGAGAGAACAGTTGTTCTTCCAGAAAGTCAGTGTCCGGGGCCTCCATAACAGGCGTAGTTGCGGAACAATCATGGAGCTCGGCTAGGCCCTGGGCTACTGGACTTTCCTTGTTCTGTTTGTACCGAATTTCAAGAGGCCACCCTTGCAAAGACAAAGTCCAAGCAGTGATGCGGCTATTAGACACATTTCCTCCCTTGATACGTTCACTCTTTAAATACTGTAAAGGCTGGTGTGCCGTTTCAACAATGATTCTCTCTCCCTGAATGTAACTGCGAAAATTCTGTAATGCCCACACGGTGGACAATAGAGCTTTTTCACAGTCACTGAACTTTACTTCAACCGGGGACAAAGTTTTACTGGCATAGGCAATCACCTTACTGACATCATCACGTTTCTGGTAAAGAACAGAACTCATACTTACCTGCGTAAACCCTGTCTCTAGATAGAAATTTTTACCCCCTTCGGGATATCCGAGACACGGCGCTTGTGTGAGACGTTCCTTTAATTCCTTCATGGCGTCCTCCTGTTTCTTACCCCACGACCATTCGACATCCTTCTTCAGTAGGTGAAGCAGTGGCTTGCTTATCTCAGCGTAATTGTCAATAAACTTACGCGAGTAGTTTACCATACCTAGGAATGATCTCAATTCTTTAAGGTTAGTAGGGACTTTACAGTTCAGAACCGCCTCAACTTTCTTCTTTTGTGGGTTCAAACCTTCAGCAGTAACTTCATGGCCTAGGAAGTTTACCTTCGTGCGACACCACTGGGCTTTTTGTAAGGACAGTTTAACTCCTGCTGCTTTTAATTGGCCCAGGACATGCCGAAGTTCTGTAATATGTTTGGTCATATCTGTACTTTTGATCAGGATATCGTCCACATATGCCAACGTCCCCCTTTCGAAGGCGTCTGGCATGGCCTTGTGCATGAACACAGCAAATTCATGTCCGGAATTTATGAATCCGAAAGGCATTCTCACCCAACAATATTGTCGATTCCCAAAACTGAAGGCCAGTTTGTATTGGTCTTCCTCACTCACCTTTATGGTCCAATACCCCTGTGCACAATCCAAAGCTGTGAAAACTTGGGATCCTTGGAGCTGGGCGAGACACTGGTCTATGTATGGGACAGGCCATCCTGACATGTACACACGTTTGTTTAGCTGACGGAGATCAGCGCACAAACGCCATTGTCCATTGGGTTTTAAGATACCCAGGATCGGGTGGTTGTAGGAGCTGTGGATGGGCCTAATTATACCCCTTTCATGTAACTTCCTGATAATCTCAGCTAGAGATTCATAGGAAGCTAATGGTAACCTATACTGTCTTACGAATACTGGTGGGGCATCTGGATCTGTTTGGATCCTAGCGATGTGTAGGTCAGTAGTCCCACAATCGTAAGAATCCTTGGCAAAGATCTCTTGGAATTCAAGGAGAAGCTCTCGGAGCAGTTGTCGGTCGAGATCACTGGCACACGCGTCGGCGAGGGCCACCATCTCTTCCACTAACTCCTTGAATCCAGGAAAGCTTTCCGGCTGACCTATCTCATATGCCTCTTCAAGTTTCGTGGTGAGGTCATTGGGTATGTGATGTGTGTGTGTGTTCTCCTGCCATCCAGGTTCTTTGGGGTACTCTTGTTCTTTGATTGGGTGATCAAAGACAATTGATGTCTCTTCGATTCGACAGGTGCCATCTTTAGAATCGAATGGATAAATGGACTCTATGGTGAAAATACCCTCTGGTAATGAATGGAATGTTTGTTCAATTAATTGTTCCTCCGACAAATATTCATCGGGGATGAGTCCAATCACCTGGTTAGTGACCCCAAAGGTGTAATATTCAGTCTCCACCGCTAGACCAATAAGGGTCTCTTTGGCTAAGACGATGTCCTGATTAGACAGATTATGTATGTAAATGTACATCGGGGATTGATGTGTGTTGACTAGGGGCGTGTGTGTAATGTTCAGTCCCTCCCCCTGCATTTTATGGGAGAGGCATACTAACGCATCTGACCCCTTCAGTCTATGTCCCTTTTTAACTTGGATGGGAAGTATGAAATTATTTATGCCCTTAGGAATTGTAATCTTTTGGGCTACCTGGACTTCAACAGCATAAGGCATCTGTTGCTGGGATTTTAAAGCTAAGTCCAGATTTTGGTATTTTTCGGGGTCCCCCTTTAGTCGACTCCATAAACAGTTATTAATTAGGTCGACTTGCATTGCAAAGCGATGTAATATATCGTTGCCAAAATCAATTTTAGTTTGGGAATTATCCAAGACTAGGAACACATGGGCGGCTGTTTTGTTTCCTACAGTGACGTTTAAGAGACACCTAGCCATTGAATTGTGATCATCAGAGTCATCAAGGGAGTCTGAATTCCAATGACGCTGAGGTGTGGAGAAACGGATCATTTCCATTTCGGTCAGGTGTTTTATCAACCCATGGCTTACAAAGCTGTGTTCCTGTCTCAAATCTAGTTTGGCATATTTTGACCTATTAAGACCATTTATCCGGATGGGGATAAACAAGTCGCTGTTAACCCTTTCAATACCTGTCAAGAATTGGGTGTGATCTCCCCCTTTTCTTGGTTTATCCTCCTGATGAAAAGATATCGTAAGGATGTCATCTTGGAGGGAAATATCTTTGATTTTATCTTGGGGAATTCTATAAATGTGTTCCTCATCTCTTCTGATAGGGTTACAGTCATCAGGTTTGATAACCGTTACATCAGGAAGTTGGCTGTTCCTGAAATGGATTTCTAATGATCCAGGCCTTTCTTCCACCAGGTGGCAGTGTTGTCGGGAATGGGGAGTTTTAAGTTTCCCATATTTAATTGGGGTATTTACCTGTGACCACAGGACTTGGTTCACACAATCAACTATGGTGTTCAGCCTTTTTAGGAAGTCCATCCCAATTATCATGTGGTGCTGTGATATGCTAGCAATGATGATGGGGTGTCTCAGTTCCTTATTACCCAGTTTCAGTTTCAGCCAGGCGGTACCCATGACTTGTAAAGGGTCTCCACCTACACCAATCAATGAGCTGTCAAAACTTTTAAGTCTTGGCTTGGTGGGCATGACATTCGCCACTTTGTCAAAATGCTCCTGTGACATGATGGTTGCTTGGGATCCAGTGTCTATTAAGCCGACAATCGAAAGATCACTGGCATCCTGCACCTGCACCGTGGCATAATATCTCCCATCAGATTCAGTCAGCTCACACATGAAATTAGTGTGGTTGAAGATCTGTGGGCCCTTCAATAACATATGACTGGCTCTTATCTCACCGCATGTGGTGGACACATTACCCTTATCCTCCCTGGTGGGATTCTTGGACTGTCTCAAGACAGAAGCACAACTAGAAGTTGGTGCTCCGTCTGGCTTGTCAATCCTGATGACTTCCGATGTCGCGACTATATTAGGGGCAATAGATGGACACTGAAAAGCAGGAGAATCATTAATAATCAACAAATGGTCCCCCTTTGCCTGAGAACTAACTTCTCCATTAGTAGGCGTGTCAGGGACGGGGCACACATCTCCTGTCATTTGACTCAGTGTCCTCCCCTGTTGGTTTAAGGCTTGGTTGCCTGTTAATTCTGTGACCCTTGGTTGGTCACAGGAGCTGCTCCTAAAAAAGGATTGGATGGAAATTGAGTGACAAGCCTGTCCATTTGTTCAGCCATTTTGCTGACCTGTGCCTCTATTTGTCCAATACGCTCAGAGGAGTCATTCTGTTGATTCTCCCTCTTCTTATACTTGCGCTTGTATTTTGGACGAGACTGGTAATGAGACTCAGAGTCAGAACTACTGCTCTGATCCCGACGCCATTGTTCTCTCTGAGGTTTTGGGGTCTCCCTGTTATTAAAGGGAGCCTGGGGTACTGTATCCCCCCTTTGAGCCTGAGGGTGTTCTTGGCGTGGAGGAAATCTTTGGAAATCGGAGTTTTTATTAAAATTGGGATTCTTATTGTAATTATGGTTCCTGTTGAAATTGGGGTTCCCATAAAAATTCCCATGTTGGTTTTGGCGAGGATAATAGAACCTCTGAGGATACCATTGCCTCCTTTGATTTTCATCACTGTACTGGCCCTTACCATACTTTTTATTCTTCTCACTTCCACTACCGTAGTTCCCTGGCTTTTGCCTATCCTTTCTCACCCACTGGTTTTGGGGTGCAAAGTTATGGACCTCCTTCACTTGCTGGGTTTGAGGTGCAAATCTAGGGGAACCATTGGTTTTACCCCCACGGACTACTTCCGCATATGATTTCTTCTCTGCCTGCACATTTGGATTTGGAGGGGAAACGGTAGTGGCTGCTACTATCTTGGGGCTATTTTTAGGTTCTCTTTTTATCCCGCCCTCACTGGACTGTTGGATCGAGAATAAATAGTCACTCTCTCTCACCAACCAATCAAGAGAGCATCCCTTTCTGTAATCCTTTGCAAGTCCCAATTTTATGTAAGCAGGTAATGCTTCATAGAATAGTGTCTTGAATTCTGGCTGGTTAGGATTGGGATCCTTTTCAGCCAGGAAATAGGCATTTCTGAGGACAGCCAGAAATTCTGCAGGGCTTTGGTGAGGACCACACTTTAAATTGTAGGCCGCAGCCTTGGCAGAGGTTACAGTTTTATAAGGCCCAAATTCCATGTGGCACTTATGTTTAACCTCTCTCCAGGACTGATTGGAATAGGCCCTCAAGGTCTCAAAGAATTGCCGGTATTTCTCTTCAAACACCCATGGCAGCAATTCTATTTTGGTGTGGTCATCTCTAATGCCCAGAATCTCTAACGTCTGTTCATATGTTCTCATGTGTTCGGTGATCTCAAGGGACCCTTTCTTAGAAAACATAGGAACAGTGTCCTTCAGGAACTTAATGACCTTTGGGGTGTCATATCTCCTGAATGACCCCTGGGATTTCCCTTCCTGCCTATATGAAACCTCATATTTTTCTTCAGAGCGCTCTGGAGTGTATCTTGAAAGCCTAGGAGGTGACCTATATTCTGACCCTGACTCACTATCAGATACTTCGCTGTGATGCGGGTATCTCCGCTCATCAGCCTCTGGCTTGACTGGGTTGGTCCGTCTTTGGACCCCAGAATTTATTTGGGCCGTCAACCTTATAATCTGCTCCTCCAGAGTTTTCTGCTCAGATTTTATCAAGGTAAGTTCTGACTGGTCATGCTTATCCCCTGGGTGAACTTTAATTTTGACAGGAGATAACCTCTCTGATCTGAAGTACTTCACCTCATCTTTTAAGTCCTGATACTTCTCTTGAAGTTGTTTTAATTCCTGAAAGTTTCTTTCATATAGGTCCTGAGCACTTCGAAAGTCTCCGACCAATCTATCATAATGTTTCTCGGATTCGTCTAAACGAACACCGGCATGACCAAGCTTCCCTTTCAAAGACTCAATGTCCTGATTTTTGCTTTCTAACAAGAGGCGGGCCTCTGACAACTCTTCCCTTAGAATCCTGGTCTGCTGGGCAGCTCCAGCGGTCATGAACCATAACATGGGCCAAGCTTCTAGGAGAAGTCTGTCACGGCCTCTATCACTTTCTGCTCCAGCAAATGCCATTAAAAACCCAACAACCTGGCCCTTTTGGTTAAACAGGTCCTCAAAGGTGCCCATGGCCTGCTCTTTCTCTTCATCCACAAATTCATTATTGCTATCCCCCAAATTCAATTTCTTGCGGAGATAATTTATTACTTCATTTTCAACATACTTCTGCCAAGCACCGGCAGCTTTCCGAGCTGGCTTCATAACTTCCTGCTCAATGCCTTGAGCCGCCATATTTTCCTCGTTATGCTTGGAAGAGGTGGATCCGTGATTACTGGATGCCATTTTGATACAAAATATATGTTTGATAAAGTGTACAAATATACAATCACCAGTGCGTTTTGTGTTATGGTACGATTTCTATGGCTCTCAGCAGCGCCTCCAAATTTATGTTGTGGTGGTTTATGTAAGGATATATATTATTTATAAAGGGCGTGTCCCTTTCCCTTAGATGAAATATTACAGTGCCTCCAGCCGTTAAAATACGGCAAATATTTAGTAAACCAATAATTTGGACACCTTGATAATTTGATCACCACTTATTATTATACCTTGAATTCTTTTAGCCAATATGATTTCGTACCATACACACAAAATTTGCCTTATAATAGATAAATATAAAAATTTATTTATGTACAAAAATTATATATATATTAACACAAAACACAAAAGACTGGTGATAAATGAATATTGGTACACACAATCAAAAATATATCCTACCAATGTAAGACACACTAATAATGTCTCTAACTAATTACATCAATCACAAATTTAAATGATATGATATTTATTAAATTTATTAATAATTAATAATTTCGAATATCTCAAAGGTTATATTCTTACATGCCGTGGCCATAGGCTTGCAAGAAGTAAGCCCTTGATATATGATACTCTGGTTATTAATATTCAATAAATTATGAAATATGGAAAAATTTATAATATGGCAATAAACAATTTTTTTAACAGTAACACAGTATCTGACTACATATATCTAACTATCCAATATTGTTGTAATACACTAAGGTAATTTTATGATTCTACACAACAGAGAAAGTAATTAATACAAATCAAATAAACATCTCACCACACCCGGACGTCAGACTAGGCAACTCTCCCGTGGATTTAGCTGGCAGTGGAACGCCTTTAGACTGATATATAGGCAAGTGAGAGATTCAATAGGGGAGAATGTAGGAAGTTATAAGTTTAGAGGTTTAAAGTTTTAGGAAGTTTGAAAAGATGGAAGAGTAGTTATTTCAGCAGAGATCTTCTTCAGATGTCAGGTCTTTCCATGAGGTCTTATGAGGGTTCTTCTTTTTCATGAGGTTTTTTTTCATGTTACAGCACATGGGCTTTTTATATCCACTAGTCCATTGTTCTAAGATACCTTCCCACCAGGCTTCCTGATTGGCTAGTTGAGAAATGTGTGTACATAAGCTATTTCTCACCTGCCCGCCAGGTGGCGGTCATGTATCACAGAACAATGTGAGTATTTGAGATGACTCATACCTTGGGTGGAATCTTCAGGTTATTTCAGGAATAAAATATACGGCTCTATCCAGATATAGCAGTGATCATACCTATGATATTCTAAATAGGGACCATGGAATATAGGTGTATATTCGGTTATTCCTCCTTGAAGTATCATCCTGTTTGTTTCCTGATAAGACATGTAACTAATGCTAGTTTATAATACATCTTACTTCCCATCATCTCAATACTCAAGTTAGTGATATATAGTTCCCATTACTGAGTATTTAGTGGTGTTTAAAGTCTATGACATCTTATTTATAATCTGTTTTTGTAGTACATTTTTGTAATGATATACAGTGAACTTTTAAACTTAAATGTCCTGAATTTCACCCCTTGGTTTCAGCATCAACATTTCCTCTGTGTAGGGAAAAAATCTCTGTTTGCCTAGCCCTTGTATCGGACTCATGGTAAACAATTGTTAATGCTTTCACCCTTGGTGAACAATAGTAGATAGTAATAGTTTCAGAGGTTTGTTGGTTCATCACACTCTACAGGTTTTGGTTAAGCTTCCAAACAGTTGAGTTCCCGTCTCATTATTGTTGAAATGTTTACAAGTCAGAGTCCTATGTGTTTGACTTTCTGTAGATGCATTCTTCTCACTTCCATATACAAATAGTCCTTGTTGACAGTTTAAACAATCCCATTGTCTTGGAAAAGTCTTAATTCCCTGTTCTCTTCAGTTCTTTAACTAGAATTCTTGAAGGTTTAACCAAGACAAGATTAACTCTTAACATCCGGTTCTGCTGAGCTGTTTGCTATATAACATTATATCTTGATAAAAGTCATATTTTTGACATGATTCCAAAAGCCCACAACAATATATATATATATATATATAGTGAGGGATTAGCCCAGTAGTGGGTTGTGCTTAACCCCCTGGATGAGTCAGAACACGGTGAAAGAGGCTCAGCACGACAGCAGGATCTTGGTGAATAAGGTTGTGCTTTATTTACAGGTCTGGTGAACACAAGGTGCATATATCCAAAAACAGCAAAACAAGTACAAACAGAAAATAAAGCCTTGCCACACTGGGCATCTAACTGCAGACACAGGTTTCTATCTGCCTGTCTGGATATAGCCTATAGCTGCTCAGACACAAGGTGTTCACACGGAGCGTCTCACAGTCCAAGATCACACAGATTTACTCTCACCACAGTAATGTTTGGTTGCTTCCCAGTCTGTCCTGCACAGCAAACTGGTTCCAGGTTGGTGCATCCTCTCTAAGCAACCTGGGAGTTTTATAGAGCCCAGAGCCCTTAACCTACTACAGCTGAGCTCGTGACATCATCAGTGAGTCAAAAAGGCTCACCACACAGCACCAAAGGAGAAACAGTCAGTGTAAAGCATGAACCTGGGACAAACATACTTCCCATCCTGGACACATCCCTTAGCTCTTCTTGACCTCCTGTCACAATACACACACACACTTACTTTTTTTGTTAGTTGTGGAGTAGGAAAGGGTTAGATTCTTTGTCAAGTTTTTATTGCTTTCTGGGATTCACACCGCTTTTTGTCCAGTGACCACTGAGACCCAGACAGAGAGTAATGGAAAGTCCAGAATTTTGGTTTTCTTTAGAAAGTGAGAAAACATCTGTAAATGGGGACACTTGTTCCAGTTACGACCCTTTAATAGGAATCTTGTTCATTGTGGAGAGATTTCCTCTAGTTTCCTCTTGCGTCTTTAGGACCGGAAGTGAGCGAAAATCTCCTCAACAGGAGCTCCGTGTTAGACCTACACAGAGACTTTGAGGTTCTGTTCAAGCATCAATTGCAAACGGAATGAGGAAAGACAAAACAGAGGGCGCACAGGCCTAGTGCATTACCATAAAAAATGTTTAATAAAAAATAAAGTATGTGTTGTACTCACAAACGACAATATAGTCAAGGCACATCATAAAGACCCCCAGGGCTCTGAGGAAGAGGCAAGTCCTCGAAACGCGTCAGACTTTTGGATGTCTAAACTCCCTATTGCGGACTGTTACTCAGCGCGGTGTTGACCCAGCTGTTCTTTATGATGTGCCTTGACTATATTGTCGTTTGTGAGTACAACACCTACTTTATTTTTTATTAAACATTTTTTATGGTAATGCACTAGGCCTGTGCGCCCTCTGTTTTGTCTTTCCTCATTCAGTATATTTGGATTTCCCCGGTCCATTTGAGGGCAGCAAGGTGTGCATGTTCCAGGACATTCTTAATGTGGTTGTAGCCTGCATCGAGTCCATCCCCAAGCGCAGGAGCATTTGTGTTTGCTGATCAATTGCAAACACCTGATGATCTCTTCTTTTACATTGCCAACAGACATAGAGCATATGACTTATCTGCCCATTTTCAGTTTTCTGTAATGATCCTGCTGAGCACCCACAACTGACAATAACCTATAATTTCCAAACAGACACACACTGAAATACATTGTGTTCCTGCGAGTCTCAGCAGTCTGATTTTACAGTAAACTAAGCAGAATTCACACACTGTTCATCATTTTAATCTAAATTTTATGTTCAATACATTATTTAGTGCACCAACATTCAAACACCATTTTCACAACCCCTGCATTGGATTCCCTCCAAGTCAGCCATGGAGTTTTCATTTAAAAGCTTTTTTATGTAGTGTGTACAAGTTCTGCAATTCTTGGGGTAGTGTACTTCTATTTTGGAACATTTTCGTCTTTCATGAAACCATTTTTTAACAAACCGAAAAAGTGATCTGAATCGGTGAAGTAATGAGTGTATTTCCTTCCTTGTTTTTAGAGCCTAAGTTTGTGTATTCAGATGTGATCAGAGCACCTCCGAATAACCCAGATGGAGATGATGACAAAGTCTATTTCTTCTTCACTGAAGTGTCTGTGGAATATGAATTTTTTAACAAGCTTCTAATTCCCAGGATAGCCAGAGTGTGCAAGGTAGTTCAACAATCATTCTGCTTTATAAATTGCTTCAGTGATTTATCTTTTCTCTTCTGTTTAATTATCTTTGTTGTGTCTTCATATTAGCTACATTCTTTATCAATAAACATTTTGTTGAGTTTCTGATAAAAAAAATACGACTTATTATACAAAAGGTTCAGGCTAGGTTCACACCTCTGGGATACCATTTTGAATTGATTTTCAGTGTGACTACGGTATGTAGTGCAACTTGGATAAGGTTTGTATACTATATAAGGCCAAAATCACACTGGAATTGCAGCAAAGTAGTACCGGAACCTTTTCCAAAATCGCTGCTTACTGAGTCACATTGATGTGAACAGACACCGTTGAAAACAATGTGATTCACCTTGTGTGATTTCTGTGTGACTCATCTGAAATTGCACTAGTGTGAACCAGGCTTCAGCCCTCTTCCGCTGGTTTGAAAGGACAGGAGATTGTAAACTGCCTATCCACACCATCAGTGATTTTTGTCCTGCCCCAAGGACCTGCTGGTGAAACTTCCTCCCTTGTTTTTTCTCATATATAAATCTATATTTTCACTGATTGGGCAACATCTTTTTGATGACTGCCTGGAGAATGTGGGGGACAGTTGGAAACAGCATCCCATTTGGTGATATGTGTTTATAGCTATAAAGATATAGATATAAAAGACCCATATTTACACAAATTATGCATTCATTAAGTACCTTTAAATGATTACCTCTGTTTTGCACTAGCCACTAATCTTTTGCACATTAACATCAGTGCAGGGAGCAGGACTGTATGCCAGTGTGGCATTACTAAATTGCACAGTGCATCCAAAGCTAACAAATTTAGCTTACTAATTAGAAGATTAAGCAAAGATTAAGCAAAGTGACTTCATCAGTGAGTTGCTGCTCATTCTCTATCCAATTACAGTCTCAACTAAGCTGTATTGCTTTGACTGTTAGGAAGAAAAAATGTTCAGGATCTTTATTTGTGTCTGGTAGGGATGCCACACCATAGCAGACTATAAGCAAGTTTGTTTTCTTATACTGAGCAAAATCCTTTCTTTCTCACCCATTGAAGGACACAGCTTTATGGTTAATAAGCAACCAAGAGGTATATTACTGCCTACAGGAGAAATGGACACCAGGCAAATAGAAACTTGTCTGCTCACTACAGGCTATAACACCCCTACCTTGGAAGAATTGGTAGATTTTTTTACTATCCACAACTGCCGGTAGATTCTTGCCATAAAATCATATAAGTCTTTAGTCAATGAGCAGAGACTTTTCCAGTTCATATTTAATATACTGTTACTCTCACTGCTCAGCCCTGCGGTCGTCTCTGACACCTATGTGTTCCAGATAGCACAAGACCCAGATACTTAAGCCAGACCAGTATATCTGGGTATTCCTTGCTGAGTGTCAGAACCAGAGCTTCAGCAGTTCATATGTTCTCATCTCTGAAGACTCTGTTGACTGTGATCAACTAGCTTTCTAATGGTTACTGTATGTGACATGGTTGTAGAAACTGTTGTATCCGGAGAGCAGTGTGACGGAAAGTTTTTTTTTTGTCGTGGACTTTTCTATTTATTTATATAGGAGTGCATGCTAGTATTATAATTTGCTATTTTACACAGTACGTTGCGTCCCACCTTTTTGTTAGGACTGCTGTGGAGGGTTTAGGCTGAACTGTAATTTGAATTTTTCTACCTGTTTCCTTTGCTTAGTTGCCTTTCTTTCGGCTGATGTGCAGACCTGTTCCCCTTACTCATTATCTGCTCTATATACAAAGCTTGGAGTGGGGCTGTCTGGTAACGGCACACTGCAACGCCACCATAGCAGTACAGTTCAGCCACTTTGCCTGCATTGCTAATGCTCCGACCAGGTCACGTGACATATATGAACAGCACCACTGGCAACAGGTTAAGCAGTGGTGGCCTGGTGAGTCTATGGGCAACTGATATCATAGTAAAAGCTCCACTGTGTATATATGTATATATATATATATATATATTTATATGTGTGTGGGTGGAGTGCAGGTGCAGTAGAACTCCAGAAGCTTTATGACTTCTGCCTTGATCTGTTCTAGCTGCCCAACTCGGTGGTTTTCTCATGGGTGTTTCTCCACCTTCCTTTGTGTACATCAGGACACTCAGCTCTTTGCAAAAAGGGACAGTGCATGAAGCTGCATATATTAATGTGGATTATCCCAATCCACTCCGCATCTTCCCATTTTGTGATATTTTTTCTCTCTACATTTCATCTTTTCCATCATCAAGAGGCAGAAAAATTGAAAAGGATAACGTGATAATTAGAATTTGATTTCTTGCTATGTTTTTCCTGCTTAATGTGAGATTAAAGTCGTGTTTTTCATAAAACAGATAATATAACTTGCATGTATTTGCTGTTTAAAAAAAAAAAAATATTCCTCTGTTTACTTTTGAAAGTGTCCTCCAGCAATGCTGACACACTCCCTGTTCTATATGTTATGGCGTTACATAGGTGCCTGTGCCGCCGGGACCTATGTAACTCCATAGGAGCCCTCTCTATGCTTTCCAAACTCCATACACACAGGCAGCGCAAGAGGGACACATAGAGCAATAGTTCCCTTTGTTGCTCCCTCTGTCTGTGCAACGGCAAGACGAATGCAGGGGAGGGAGCATGTAAGGCTCTGCATTCCTCTTGCCATTGCTTGCCTTGGGAAAGTAAGGCTCTGCATTCCTGTTGCCCGTGTCTTTTCTTGGGAAAGTATACACAGCTGAGACAAACTGCAGCTAAGAATGAGCTGTTGTCGGTTTGGCTGCAGCAGAACTGAAGGGGGGCTGGTACGGTACTTACCGTATTTGCCGGCGTATAAGACGACTTTTTAACCCATGAAAATCTTCTGAAAAGTTGGGGGTCGTCTTATACGCCGGTATACGGCGAGCCGGTGTCAGGGCGACACTTTTTCGCGGGGCGGCGCGGTGGCGGAAGGGACACTAAGTACAGGGGCGGGCAGGGGACTGCTGTAGCTTACCTGGCTCCGGTCCCGGTCCCACGATGATCCGGTCCAGGAAGCGCGGCTGCTCCTTCTTTCAGTTCGGTCGCGCGGCTGCTCGGCTCCACCTCCTCACCGGTGATTGGGCGCCAGCACTGGAAAGGCACACAGGCGACCAATCACCGGCGAGGAGGCGGAGCCGAGCGGCCCCTCGAAAATCGAGTGAGGGAGCGGCCAGTAAGTGTGCAGCAGCACCATGCTGTGACACTCTTGGCACTATTCCTCTCCCCCACTGACACTAACAATGGGGCACTGTTCCTCCCCCACTGACACCAACGATGAGGCACTGTTCCTCCCCCATTGACACCAACGATGGGGCACTATTCCTCCCCCACTGACACCAACGATGAGGCACTGTTCCTCCCCCACTGACACCAACGATGAGGCACTGTTCCTCCCCCACTGACACCAACGATGGGGCACTATTCCTCCCCCACTGACACCAACGATGGGGCACTATTCCTCCCCCCCAATGACACCAACGATGGGGCACTATTCCTCCCCCACTCACACCAACGATGAGGCACTATTCCTCCCCCCACTGACACCAACGATGAGGCACTATTCCTCCTCCACACTGACACCAACGATGAGGCACTGTTCCTCCCCCACTGACACCAACGATGGGGCACTATTCCTCCCACTGACACTATTGATGGGGCACTATTCCTCCCACTGACACTAATGATGGGACACTATTCCTCACACACTGACACTAATGATGGGGCACCATCATTGGTGTCAGTGGGAGGAATAGTGTCCCATCATTGGTATCAGTGGGAGGAATAGTGCCCCATCATTGGTATCAGTGGGAGGAATAGTGCCCTATCATTGGTGTCAGTGGGAGGAGTAGTGCCTCATCATTGGTATCAGTGGGAGGAATAGTGCCCCATCATTGGTGTCAGAGCGAGGAATCGTGCCCCATCATTGGTGTCAGTGGGAGGAATAGCACCCATCATTGGAATACCATACTGAAATAGCATACCATATTGAAATCAAATCTGATGTTTTTTCATTTTTATTTGGTGTGCGTTGGAAGAGGGGTAGTCTTATACGGCGAGTATAGCCCATACCCTATATTTTAACAGGAAAAGTAGGGGGTCGTCTTATACGCCCAGTCGTCTTATACGCCGGTAAATACGGTATAACTAGGGTTAGAAAGCACTTTGAAACATGGGACAAAGTACTGCATGTACTTTGTCCCATAGGAGACAGAAATGTAAAATTTCTAATGATAAATCTTCTTTAACGAGAAGAAACTGAGTTTGAGTTTGCGACACTCCATCCAAAAATTGCTTCGAAATGCTGGCAGTCCATCATGAGGCCTTCTCCTGAGAAAAAAACTAAACAAATATTATTATAATTATTATTTTTAGGTATGTGGGGTTTTCAAATTTGACTGCAAAAGTGAAAATACACTTTAAACACTGCCTATCACTTGTATCCTTGCAACCAGGATCACCTTTAAAATAAATGGGTGTCAGTTTCCTGATTGGAGACAAAAAACAAAAAAATTTTTCACATATTCTGAGATCCAATGATTGTCATACTAATTATGAGGTGGTGTCAGTCATATTCCGTATGGAAAGCTTCAAGTGCAGATTGTAGTAACTAAGCTGCAGTTATTTTTCAGTGTGTGAATTTACTGTTATTTTGTTGCTCTGGATATATTTGCCTATCATCATTGTTCAGTGAGACCACTGATTTGCATTGTGAAAAGAAACAGTAAGGCGCAACCATTGTGTAGCATTGCAAATCAGGAAGCAGAGCCAGCATAACACTGTAAAATAATCTATACATTCCTTTTAACAGCCCAAAAGGTACTGTACTTGCTGGTTATATAGTTAGTATTTGGATTTTCTCTGGGTTTTTATTTATTTATTTTTTAATGTGTGCATGTTTGATTTCAATTTATCTTTTTAACTCAACCATGTACAAGCCTTTGCAGCTCAGCTACTGTACTTGTAATAACAGAGCTATTTGTGTCAGAGTTATTTATATGCCCCTGGCAAGGCCAAAGCTAAGTGTTTAAGAAGGATTAAGGAAGATATCCACACTAAAACCCATTTCACGAATGTTTTATGATTAAAGATAATGAAGTTTATTTTCATAAATCTGGTTTTTTTTTTTTGGTTTTTTTTACTATGTATCTCTCAGGTTGCCAGTGCTGATAACCAATTGCTTGCACATTTTTGTAGTTCCTAAGATGTTTTCCACCCCACACACAAATGATTAATTTGACACGGAAGCAATGTTTCTGTAACTTTACTGTCCTGTTTATAGCATTGAGTTTTTATTGGAATTCCAGTCGAATTAGGAAAAAAATACCTGTTCTACTTTTCAGGTTTTATAAATTCAGGATGCAATTGGTTAATATCTGTGACCTTCTATTTCCAGCCTAGGATCATTTAATAAGGTTTCCCAGGGTAATTACAAGTTAATTTATGCTTCTGAGCCCCTTATAAAGTAACATTAAAATATCTTTGCTGCCCCATTTCACCTGTAGCAATTTCAGATTTGATCTTTATTACACTTTTTTTTTTTTTTTACACGTTTTAAAGATATAATGTTACCTTACAACTGCACAGATATGGCTTAGGTGTAGGGATGAACTTGAGTATGTTTGGAACTGGGTTCAAGTCCAAACCCAGAGGTCTGCTATTATTCCCCATCCAATAAGCTGCAGAAGTGGGGTTTCACTCCCTGTAGCTGACTTATACAAAGGGTGAGGATACTCATGACATCATTAACATAATATGGCAGCTCATCAGACCAGGAATGACAGCTGACTTCTGGGGTGGAAAGAATAGTCTATTTATAGCGAGCACATATTTAAAGTTATTGCATTGTTAGCATACATTTGGCTTCCATATTTTTGGTAATGTATAGAGATTTGAGTATCAATCACCAGTGGAAGCTCTGTATTTGACACCATCGAACTCAGCAAATTGAGTGGCATTGCTTTTCTTCTATTTTATCCTTTAGATCAGGGGTGCTCAACCTCTAAAAAGAGCGAGAGCCACTTATGTGGTTTGGTAACCAGTCACGGGCCACAATGAAATGGTTCAGAATTTCTAATTTTTTATTTTGAAAAAACCTAATTAACATATCCCCCTGCAGCTTCTGAATGCCAGCAGGAGAAACTGACTTCAGGGGTTGCAGGAGGAAAATGGAGAGGATCGGTACCTGTATATGCCGTCCCCTCCATTCCAAGTGTAAAAATGTGATAATGAGGCTGCACAGGCCCCCTGGAGCATGGGGCGTGGTTGCCACTGGGACCCCCTGACACCACACCAGTGGTTGGGGAGTTGTGGTAAAAACACTAGAAATTCTGAAGGACCCTCTGCACACTGGTATATACCCTCTCCAGCAGCCTAAGAAGAATAGGAATATTTGCTTCACACATATTGCAATACATGTGTAAGCTGGCCAACTGGGTCAAAGTAATCCCTCTATGGCCAGTCCAACTCTGCTCTGCCTACGCAAATGCTACTGTGGACACAATCCCAATATAGGGGAAAAGACAAGATAAATGATAGATAAATGCATGTACTAGCTATTGGGATTTGAGCACAGGTATATCTTGTTTGTGGTAAAAACACGTCTCAACTATGAGGTTCCCCCCCTCAAACCGCAAATGTAAACGGGCCCTTTCCTGAGGCTGCTTTTCACACTGATGCACTGCGGTTTGCCCACACTGCGGGTGCAGCACAGTACATCTGCTGCTTTCTTGGTTTCCTGCAGGTTACCTGCGCTTTGCCATAGACTTCTATTAAATTTTTCCGGGTGTGGTGCACTTTCTGAAAGCACACCAAAACTCATGCTTTCAGGAGTTTGCTGACCTTTCAGAAAGAGCATCAAACCCACAGGATAAAATAGAAGTCTATGGTACAACTATATAATGGATAAAATAGGTGCAGCGCTAAAAACACGAAGTAATCATGTTCATGAGTATGCCAATAAAGTGATAGTCTGTGCAGAACTAGGTGCAAAATAGTTGTAGAATCCGCAATTAGTGCTCCAAAACGTGTGGTAAAATTTTGGTGCTTGTCAGGAGCTCATGGGTAGGAATAAGGTCCAGCTGGCCAGAGATCCCTTTAAGGTGGAGGTCAGAGGAAGGAACCAGCTGAAGGTGCGGCGGACGAGCCCCCCATGATCCTGCCAACATAGTATCCAGAGAAGGGAGTCCCTTAAAGCAGGCTTCTTCACCCGTCCATCCCTTAAAGGGATCTCTGGCCAGCTGGACCTTATTCCTACCCATGAGCTCCTGACAAGCACCCCCATACCCAGGAAGAGGATTGGCCTGGACTAGGACCCTACCCAACCTCTAGAGGAGACCCCTGGAGTGATTTTTAATGTGTATTTACTTTATGCATCTGGTGAGTGCGTAATTTTGCCACATGTTTTGGAGCACTAATTGCGGATTCTACAACTATTTTGCACCTAGATCTGCACAGACTATCACTTTATTGGCATACTCATGAACATTATTACTTTGTGTTTTTAGCGCTGCACCTATTTTATCCATTATATGTTTTTGAAGGTTTTATTACTGGTTGCCTTTGGTGTTCTAGCTGCTAAGTTGAGAGCACTCGCTTTGTTTCACTACTGTTTATTATGGTACAGCTAACCCGAAAGAGCTAACCCAATCAGTGTGAAAACAGCATAATAGTTAACCCTTTCATAGGTGTTAATATGACCATTGCAAAAGCGCAGTGCATGTGTTGTTTAATATACTTACCTCCTTTTCCTCTTCCATTTTCTGCTACCATTGCTCTCCAGGCTGCTAAACAGATCCCAGGCAAAGGGCACTTAGTATCACTCTGCCTGAGACAAGGGCCGGCGGTACAGAGAAAGCATCGGCTTATACGACTCCTGCTCCCTCCACAGCCCCTTGCTTTCTCTGCTGTTGGCTCCAGCTCGATGCACTCTGATGCTCTGGGATGGTGGGTCGGCAAGTCCAGATCATGATTAACAGAATGCTGACCCCAGACATGCACTTTCCTGGTTTTAGGTCAAGGACCACATCAGAGGGCTCTGAGGGTCACAGGTTGAGCACCCCTTCTTTAGATGTGTTTTGTCCCTTTCTAAATATCTTTTTAAATCAGATGCAAAATTTCATGCAGTAAACTACTTTTGATACTTAACGCTACCTAAGCTTTTCTCATATTTTCATTCTCTCTGCATGTGAGTGACAAGAAGACATAAGGCACAAGTTCTCACACTTGTGAACTATTCTTCATCCTACAGAGTCTCACGTGAATAATTGTTCAGCAAACAAAAAATGATCTGCTTTATTAAAAAAAAAATTGTATACTGGCAAAAGCAAGCCTTTAGGGAACAGGAAATGTGCATGTGTTTTTGTGTTATCTTAAAATAACAAGACAACCATGCAATTCATTTTTTCATGCTGTAGAAAAAAATCAGATTCAACACAATTTCTTTTTCGATGGACCAACAACTTATATCATTTCTTAAGTCTTGTTTTATGTCTATGGGTTTTCTTAGATTGGCTCATAAATGGCACAGACCTATAAGAGTGATCATCCCTGGGAACCCCGCTTATATTTCCTCAACTTATACATTACCAAGTCTTAGCTTTGGTACTTTTGTATTGACTGAAAACATTATGGTGTAAGCTAAAATTCATCCATAAAGTGAAGATGTAATATGGTGCTGCTTTAAACCTCTCTGGTGCACATTTTGTACCTTTTTTATAGAGCTTGCTAACTCATCTTAAGCTCCAGGGACACCCTAGAGATTGCCTGCATTTACTGCCTTTGAAAGTAATGTTTGCATAGGGATAGGCCCCCTATGTGATGGTGGTAGGGTGTTGCTATAGTCTTCTCAGGCATTGAGCACTGCATTTTGGAAGGGGGAAGGAGTGTGCTGGTCTGGCATATACCAATATTTGAGTTTTTAAGGGGGGCTGCAGGGGCACATTAGGTAAAGATATGTGGATGATGTGCCTGTTTAACTTTCTGTGCCATAACTTTGCTTTACAGCATGATGTTACAGATTTATTTAATTGTAGAGTAGAACGCAATATTGTATTGTGGATTCTCTTAATGTTTAAAACATGAGGATCTACTGAAAAACATGTTTTCTCACATAAAAAGGTTCTGTTAATTAAATATTCCATTGTACTTCTGGAAGCTATTATAGTAGAATAAAGGTGTGTTCATTGTAAAGGCCTGTATTATTGTAATCTTGAATAAGGAAAATTTATAAAAAGGTGTATAATTCACATTGTTAACCTAATGTAACCAGCAATCATCAGGTTTAGGTGCCTGTGTGCTGATGATGATATACTTCATCGAGCTTAGAGTTATCAGCTAACCAAAAATAATGATTATACTGCTGCAGATGTCTCTGACACCCCATAAACATTAATTTGCAATTTGGGAATCAGGCTATGTTGAAAATGTATTTGAGCACCCCTTGGCATATTTTCTGTAAGTGTTATGGGATGCCTCTGACAGGCTGTGTTTTGTCTTAACTGGTGATGACAGGTGGAAATTCATACTAAGCTGTCATCACTCACACTAAAAAATGAGCCCAGCTGCCGACTTCTATCATATGCTGCTAGAAAGGCTGCACTGCTTTGTCAGTGACAGCATCCATTGTGTACAGTGATGTGTTTTATAGGTCTTCCAGAGCCTCTTCAACAATTGTTAGAATGCTGAGATCTTGCCTTAATTACAGTGATTAAATTCACATTGCATCACTCCACCCGTGGCGACATTCTGAGAAATGTTAATGGCTGTTATTAACAGGGATACAGGAACACTCAAAGTATCGAAATATATTTACTTTGTGTCTTCCACTTGCATATATAATGAATACAAAGTTAGCATCGCTTGTTATGGGTAAGATGTTTCTAACATTGTAAAAAATAATTGTGTAATTTTGCATTATAATTTAAGATCTGCATTTAAAAATATTTAGAAAATTAGATTTAACACTATGGTAACGCCATATAAATAATGTATATGTCATTGTTCTGATGCCAGTAAAAGGGAAAGGAAGTAGGCTTCCCAATGGATTGATGGGCTAAACCTGGCATAATATGGCTTAAATTTTGGTTGATTCCTGAGAATCGGCTGAAATGTGAGCTGTGGGTGCCCTTCCAACACCACGTGACTGGACAGATTTCAATTGGGAAATGGAAGGAGTTTGGTGGATAAAAGTTGGCCAAATAGGGACTGTTTGGCCCTCAGGTGCTGGCTGTCAGAATACAATAGCCCACAGGGGAAATCCTCCATCAATGCTAATTAGGAGGTAATATTTGGATTTCTTTTTTGCGTGGACGGACTTGGAACAGGTATGTAAATCAGGAGTTTTCCCTTTACTGTGACTCTCCTGATAAACATACAAGTTTCAGAAGCCAGAATAGCCAGGAACCTAGAGTTTTCAGTAGGAGTTCAGGAAAGCATCCTTCGTATTTCTATCAGTAAAGGTGTATTATAAGTCTTGACTGCTATGTGTGACTCCACAAGGAATATTTTCCCCACTTTAAAGTCTTCCTTAACTTCTGGGGCCTCTCCCTATATTCCTGTAAGTATAAGCCACCAGGATGCATCATAATGCTGGTAAGAACCAGAAACAGCAGTCACATAGCAGTGTGAAGGTGGACCACCGTGGGGGACCAAGCATCTGGCATACCCTGAAATATATTGAATGCTGAAGATTCTTTAGCTACCATAGTTTTCCAAGAGAGCAGAGGTCAGAGTTGCGGTCTGCCAGACTGGAAAGTATTAATTGTCTTCTTTTGAAGGTACTTTTTTTTACTTTTTTTTTTTTTCTGGAGACATTGGGGTTTATTCACGAAAGGTAGATAAACTGTCATTTTGAATTCTATCTTTGTGAATAAGGTGAAGCTCTGCTGACAACCATCATCAAATCATGTACAAGCAAAAATAGTGTTTTTTCTTTTATTTTCCTTGTACAAGATCGGGTATTCTTAGCCTATTTGCCTTTAGTAAATTAACCCCATGACTCTTTATTAGAAAAAAATAGGTAGAGTTTAGTTTTAGAATGCTCATTACACATTATTGCACAGCCCAGTTCCAACAGTTTAGTTTTGGGTGGAAGATGATTAGGAAACCACTCATGCAGAGTTTACCTAACGGTTGATTTATTTCTTGCTGCACCTGGTAGAATGACATGTCAACTCACTTGTTTTCTGTTGGAAACACCTGAGCCACTTGCATCAGTTTCTATTTCGGAGTGAAATAGAAACTAGCAAAGGTCTGCCCGTAATTACAGGAAAGAATGGTTTGACCTGCCATATGGGATGTGAGCTGTCAGCGGACAGCTCACATTCCTCCCTCTGATGATTACACTACACGAGCAGAGCCTACATAGTTAACAGACATCCTCCTCCTTCTAGCACTGAGCTGAGCAGAGAGTGGGGACAGACAAAGAGATCGGAGCATGTAGGTTTAGCATTTTCTGGTTTTCTGTGCTGCCCATCAGATACAGCAAAACAGAAAACCGATTGCAATTAACAAAGGGGCTTGCGTCCCTTTTGTTAATTAGGAGCCACATCTGCTCCATTGTTTATGTTTAGAAGAGCTGCACAAGCATAGTGCTTGCATCGTTCTTTGTTAATTTTTTGTGATATGATCCAGTGGCATGAACTGGAGGAAATTGGAAAGCGAGTTTTGGTAGCTTTCTACCAAAAGCTAATCACTAGGCTTGTTCCTTTTCATTATGTGGGGTCCCAGAAAGCAACACTGGTATATTCAGCATAGATAGACATACTGTGTGTATGTGTGCGCTCGTGTGTATGTATGTACAGTTGTGACCAAAATTATTCAACCCCCACTGAAATTGAGTGTTTTGGCCAGTTTGACATTGCTTTTGATCATTCAGTCATCTTGCTTACATTTACATTAAAGAGGCACTTGTAGGTCAGACAAATATAACATAACAGTTATAATGAAATAACCACAAATGTCTTTTCTGTGCTCACAGCATTATCAGTTTTATTCAACCCCCAAGTGACATTCAATCTTAGTACTTAGTACAGCATCCTTTTACAGTTATAACAGCTTTTAAACGTGAAGCATAGCTTGACACAAGTGTCTTGCAGCGATCTACGGGTATCTTCGCCCATTCTTCATGGGCAAAGGCCTCCAGTTCAGTCACATTCTTAGGCTTGCGCACTGCAACTGCTTTCTTTAAGTCCCACCAGAGGTTCTCAATCGGATTTAAGTCTGGTGACTGCGATGGCCACTCCAAAATGTTCCAGCCTTTCCTCTGCAACCATGCTCTAGTGGACTTGGAGGTATGCTTGGGATCATTGTCCTGTTGAAAGGTCCAACGTCTCCCAAGCCTCAGGTGTGTGACGGACTGCATCACGTTTCCATCCAATATCTCCTGGTACTGAAGAGAATTCATGGTACCTTGCACACGCTGAAGCTTCCCTGTACCTGCAGAAGCAAAACAGCCCCAAAGCATGATTGACCCTCCACCATGCTTCACAGTAGGCAAGGTGTTCTTTTCATCATAGGCCTTGTTCTTCCTCCTCCAAACATAGCGTTGATCCATGGGCCCAAACAGTTCTAATTTTGTTTCATCAGTCCACAGAACACTATCCCACAACTTTTGTGGTTTGTCCACATGGCTTTTGGCATACTGCAGTCGACTCTTCTTATTCTTTGGAGACAGCAAGGGGGTACGCCTGGGAGTTCTGGCACGGAGGCCTTCATTACGCAGTGTGCGTCTTATTGTCTGGGCTGAAACTTCTGTACCCACATCTGACAAATCTTTTCTCAGTTCCTCAGCAGTCACACGGGGACTTCTCTCCACTCTACGCTTCAGGTAGCGCACAGCAGTCGAAGTCAGCATCTTCTTTCTGCCACGACCAGGTAGCGTTTCAACAGTGCCCTTTGCCTTGAATTTGCGAATGATGCTTCCTAAGGTGTCTCTTGGTATGTTTAACATCTTTGCAATCTTCTTATAGCCATTGCCCTTCCTGTGAAGAGAAATCACCTCTTCTCTTGTCTTCCTGGACCATTCTCTTGCCTTCACCATGTTTGTAACCACACCAGTAAATGTCTAGAAGGAGCTGAGTATCACAGTCATTTTAAAGCTGCCTAATTGGTGCTTATTATGCTTGATTGCTGCTCGGTGACATCCACAGGTGTTTTCAATACCTGATGGAAAGCACCTGTATGAACCTCTGTTCTTCAGAGTGGTAGTCTTTAAGGGGTTGAATAATTGTGGCAATGAAGAAACCACATAAGAACCATTTACTACTGTATTACATAAACAATTGATGTCATTTTAGTTGCATTTGGGTAGTTACAACGTCCTTGTAGGATTTGATTCTGAATACAATTCCAAATGTACACTATAGTCCCTAAACCCCTTTACAGCATTGGGGGTTGAATAATTTTGGTCACAACTGTATGTGTGTATATGTGTGTGTGTGTGTGTGTGTATGTATGTACATATATATATATATATATATATATATATATATATATATATATATATATGTATAGTACACTATATTGCCAAACGTATTGGGATGCCCCTCCAAATCATTGGATTCAGGTGTTCCAATCACCTCCATGGCCACAGGTGTATAACATCAAGCACCTAGACATGCAGACTGCTTCTACAAACATTTGTGAAAGAATGGCTCACTCTCAGGAGCTCAGTTAATTCAAGCATGGTACTGTGATAGTTTGCCACCTGTACAATAAGTCCATCCGTGAACTTTCCTTGCTACTAAATATTCCATGGTCAACTGTTATTGGTGTTGTATCAAAGTGGAAGCAACTGGGAATAACAGCAACTCAGTCATGAAATGGTAGGCCTTGTAAAATAACAGAGCGGGGTCAGCGCATGCTGAAGTACGCAAAAGTCGCCAACTGTCTGCAAAGTCAATAGCTAAAGACCTCCAAACTTTGTGTGGCCTTCGGGTTTGCACAACTACAGTGCGTAGAGAGCTTCATGGAATGGGTTTCCATGGCTGGGCAGCTGCATCCAAGCCTTACATCACCAAGTGTAATGCAAAGTGTCGGATGCAGTGCTGTAAAGCATGCCGCCACTGGACTCTAGAGCAGTGGAGATGTGTTCTCTGTCTAGCAATCTGATGGATGTGTCTGGGTTTGACGGTTGCCAGTAGAACAGTACTTGACTGACTGCATTGTGCCAAGTGTAAAGTTTGGTGGAGGAGGGATTATGGTGTGGGGTTAATTTTCAGGGGGTTGGGTTTGGCCCCTTAGTTCTAGTGAAGGAAACTCTTAAGGTGTCAGCATACCAAGACATTTTGGACAATTTTATGCTCCCAACATTGTGGGAGCAGTTTGGGGATGGCCCATTCTTGTTCCAACATGACTGCGCACCAGTGCACAAAGCAAGGTCCATAAAGACATGGATGAGCAAGTTTGGGGTGGAGGAACTTGAATTGCCTGCACAGAGTCCTGACCTCAACCCAATAGAACACCTTTGGGATGAACTAGAGCAGAGACTGCAAGCCAAGCCTTCTCGTCCGACATCAGTGCTTGACCTCCCAAATGTACTTCTGGAAGAATGCTCAAACATTCCCATAGACACACTCCTAAACCTTGTGGGCAGCCTTCCCAGAAGAGTTGAAGCTGTTATAGCTGCAAAGGGTGGGCCAACTCAAGATTGAACCCTACGGACTAAGACTGGGGTGCCATTAAAGTTCATGCGCGTGTAAAGGCAGGCGTCCCAATACTTTTGGCAATATAGTGTGTGTGTCTGTGTGTCTGTGTGTGTGTGTGTGTGTGTATATATATATATATATATATATATATATATGTGTGTGTGTGTGTGTGTGTGTGTGTATAAAAAGGACTTTTTTTTACATTGAAGATAAGTGAGTACTTTATTGAAATAAGGGAATTGCACAGGAGGAAGCCAAACACCATTGATATGCACATAGATGACGGCCCAAAAAAGAACTATAAGCCACATGAAGTACGATCAGAACATACAAAGACTGAAAGTGGCATCAGTCAACAAGGTACAAATAAGATGAAGTAGAAATAATCATAGGATGGTAGTGCCTACATATAGCCAGTGAGAAATACTATAAATAGAACCAGTTAAATTATACCTAAAGTAAGTATTCAATAAGACAACTTGACCCCGTTTCATATGTATGTATCAGAATGTTGCAACCAGTGGTCCCACATTTTGTTATATTTAGAGGTGTTGCCCCTGTGGATATAAAATTGTTTGTTATATGGAAGAGGGTTATCAATATCTGCTATCCAGGATTGCAGCATGGGAGGAAGGGCTTGTGTCCAGTTGTGCTCTATCACTTCACTTGCTAAAATAAGACCTTTTTGATTCTATATTCAGTGTTCTTACATAGTGTGTTAAGAATTTTGAACGTCCTGTACACCAAACCTTCACTGCAATCTCTTCAGATATCTATTAGGTTTGATCCAAATTTTTTGTTCATCTTCCCTGTTATAAGCAGACCATTTAAGCACGTTGCTGCTGTTTGGTTAAAATCTTCTATTAAAAATGCTGGGGCTCTGCAGATAAAAGTGCTGAACCTAATCTTGGGGGTTTCCAAGGCAACCGGAAGCCCGTGGAGACATCTAGCTTAAGACAACAAGTACAGATTTTCATTACCTCCTGACTAAGCCTTTTGCGTTTGGAAGAAAAGTGCAGAGTGCAGTGTTTAAATACTAATATTTTATTTATATGTGGACGAGGCTTACCTTAAGACGGGCATGACAATTAAAGGGTCCTGCTACATACAGCACACCCTCACTTTCTGTTTGCTCTCTTTATGAACTGGCACAGTGAAGGCAGTTTAATGACAGCACCTATCATCTGCTTAGCAAAAGTCTGCTAGGACATTCTAGTCTGTATTGTCGAAGCCTCTCCTGAGGTCTGTCACTTGGTTTGTTCACAGACAAAGCCAAATGAATGAAAATCTTTTGAATGGGTGCCGATTATATTTGCAGGACATGTAACACTGATGATGGCAGTTTTATATAGTTGAATAGGTGAGTGTATAAAGGTATTATAGCAGTAAAAAAGCAAGCTTTTATTTATGATTTTTGTATAGTATATTTGTAAATATTTTTTTCTTTTATGATGTTCATGAGTAAAGTTCAGCATTTTAGAACTGTTCATATATTACATGTGAAAATTTCATATGTAACAGTGAAGCAATAACTGGATGTCGTCAGTTGTTTACAGTTTTATTAAGTTATTTGCCTATTATGCCGTGAATAGTCTGTGAATGATCTCATGCTGTTCAGCATTTTTGCACCTCCTTCATGTCTCTTGGGCAGATGTAGATGTGTAGGGTCCTCACAGTGAGACAATCTAAAAGTGAGCAGAAAGCCAGCAATGGCTTTCTTTTTTATAAGGTGAAGAGTATTGGTTTATATTTTTACTTTACTTTTCTTGTATAGTTTAGAAAATAATTATCTGGTTATTCCACTCTTCCACTTTTTTGCTTTTGTAAAATCTGGACTAAGTGGAGTAGAAAAAAATTTGCATGCACATCATGGGCAAATTCTGAATGTAGGCATTAAGGCCTGGTTCGCACCTATGTGTTTTTTGGTGCTTTTTAACATGATTCCTATGGGACACATTCACATCTATGCGTTTTTTAAAACAATTCGTCTTTGTAAAGGGTCAGTGACTTTTTTAAAAGCAAAGTTTTTTCCATTTTTGGTTCAATAGACTTCAATGGAGATGCTACAGAATCCACATGTGGTGCATTTTGACATGTTTTTGATGTGTCTTGCGTTTTTAAAAAATATATAAGTTAGTGAGCGCAATCCGACAAGCGACCAATGCACTAAAAGGAACCACAGAACCTTTCTAATAAACTCAAAAGTACAAGGAGTGCAGCGCTACATCAAATTAAATGGCCAAAAAAAAAAAAAATACAGTAAAATAATATCAATATAGTCAAATAATACTAATATTAAAATAAGTCCACTGTAATATAAATATATGGATTCCTCAGTCCACAGTGAAATATCAGAAGTTGTAGGTGCAATCTGGTCTCCCGTTGTGATAATATGAATAGATTGCCTACTCACCAGAAACCCAGTAATAAACGCATATCTGTATCACATGCATCCTAGGATCTTGAATAAAGACAGCCCGGAAATGAAATCCTCTGATGGACCCTCAGTGGTGAAAGAAAGGATACTGATCTGATCTCCAAGTATTTACTTCATCAAGTCTGCAGCAATACCTAAATCACTGGGGCAGTATACATCTAATGTGGGCCGCCGGACCTCCTGATCCGGCGGCGTAGCGTCAAAGCGTGCAGGGGCTCCTCCTAGACACGTTTCGTGTAAACACACATCTGCAGTAGGGGTGATGCCATGCACGCCGGACGCCATATTAGCCCTATATATAGGATAGAAAAATGCATAATCCAGCCGGCGCCATTTTGCCGTAGACCGGCATATTGAGCATGTGCGGGTGCCATTTTGCCGGTGATTTCCGGGTTGCTAAAAATGGCCGCTGTATGTCCCACTGCACATGTGCCGGCGCCATTTTCTTGGTTAGAAGCTCCAGTGTCCTAACCCTAGAGTTGCCAGAGAACTTTAAACCCTCAAACACGGCCGTATGGTCGCCGATCTTACTGGGGGTGACACCCAAAATATGAGGACCCATTCCGGTGTCCTAGCAAAACCGGCCAAAAAGCAAAACATCAATACAACAAAAACTCTTGTGCTCCATACATCTCTTATGTGACTAATAAGATGTAGAGGCACCACCTAGTGTTCTATCTTTTTAGTGTACCCAGCGCCAAGTTAAAAAAGCATAAAAGCAAAATGCATTAAAAAGTGTCAAAATCAAATGTGCAAAAACATGAAAAAGCACTGCAGAAAACTACAAAACACAAACTGCATTGGTTGAACCAGGCCTAAGAGCAGCTCCAAGTTAGTCCATGAAGTATTGAAACTATACAACTTGAATGTTTGTAGCCGATTTAAACTAAGGGTTCAATTGGTCTGTAAGCTGATATATTTATTGATTTTTATTTTTTTTTAATTTAACCAATAGAACTCAGATATTTAAGTTGCTTCTTTATGTTTTCCAATATGATGTGTAGTAAATTCAGCTGCTGTGGACAAAGAAAGGGCTGTCCTTAATCTGTGAAATGATTCTCGCTAAAACAAAAATGCCATTAGAAAAACATAATTTATTTTTTTTGCAGGGAAGGTACCTACATCTGACAGGTACTCTCCCATTTCCCATTTCTGCTGTGCTCGCCCCAAGCGTACAGAGCCTGAAGTTCAGCCCTCCTGCCCGCAACCTCCTGGGTCTCGACAACAGGTTCCAGGAATCTGCGGGACTATTCAGAAAGTGCAGCGCATCTCTTGTATGCACAGTGAGGAACCAATAGGAAGTCACAGCCGGCTTCCCACACTTAAGATGGTTGCGCCAGGGACCTGAAAACTGGTGAAGAACCAGCCCAGGTTATGACCATGCTGAATTCCTGGGCTGCTGAGTACCTGTTTATTAAAAGTCAGCAGCTAAAGTATTTGTACTGACTTTTATTTTTTCTACAAACGACTGCTGTTCCTGTTCAACATTGGGACTATTTCTTATGTGATGTCATATTATACAATGTAAATCATATATTACTTTACTCTATTTTTAGGGTGACCAAGGTGGTCTCAGAACATTGCAGAAAAAGTGGACAACCTTTCTTAAAGCCAGACTGATATGTCACTCATCAGAGAATAATATGATTTTTAATGTCATCAATGATGTTTTTATCCTGAAATCACCAGATTTGCAAGAACCAATTATCTTCGGAGTATTTACATCCCATTTGTAAGTAGGATTCAATATCTATAAATGTTATACAATTTCAAAACATCTGTGCTTTTTAAAGTGGTTCTAAAGCCAAAACACTTTTTCACCTTAATATATTCCCTGCATTAAGGTAAATAAACGTCTTCACACATAGACTTGGGCAGCAGCAGGAGCCATTGGCTTCTGCTACTATCAATCAAATGCTGTGAGGAAGAGGTGGAGGGCAGGGCTTAGCAGCTCTATGTGTGTCTATGGAGCGTGACTCCTTAGATGCACACAGCTTAGGAGCAAGAAAGCACCTTGCTAGGGGGCACACAAAGAGGAGAAGGAGACGAGATCTCCGACGGGAGACCCCAGAAAAGGAGGTTGAGGGCCGCTCTGTGCAATACCATTGCACAGAGCAGGTGAGTAAAATATGTTTTTATTTTAATTTTTAAAAAATTGCCTTTAGTAACACTTTATGTGAAGTCGATATCTCAACTGTTCATGAATATGCTTGTCCGTATATTTTCACTCAATCGGCTGCAGCGCTGACCAATATATTCTGATGGCGGGGCATCCCACAACGGGCAGGATTTCTGCATCCACCTCAAATGTGCTGATGAGGAAACCGGGTCAGCCAGCTGGCAGAATGAAAAAACTAAGCCATGTATGGCTAGCTTTAATGATTTGGGTTTAAATCTACATTAATATTTTTAGGTATTACTTCATTTCATTCTGCATCTGCTCTAATCTAGAAGTGTCAAACACTCGGATGTAGCTTCCTTGTAAGGTGGTAACCTGGAGGAGTATAGAATGCCCCCCAGAAATCCTGTTTCCTGATTGTGTGATTTTGCTTTTTAAGATTTTTGTACTGAGAAGTCAATTGTTCGACTTCCCATGCAAAAGGAAGTTCATTAATACTCTGCAAGGCTGGGGTGGGCAACCTCAGGACTCCAGTTGTTCTTGAATTTCAATTCTGATTAGGCACTCCAGAACTGACAGTCATAGGCATGACTCCCAGAAAAAGAGGCATAATGAGATTTGTAGTTTCAGCCTGAGTGCCAAGGTTGCCCAAAACATCTCTACGGATGTCCACTTCTAAAGGGATGCTCTTCTATGTGGGCAGGTGTGTAGGCTTGCTCCTGAGCTGAGCTGTGTGTGTCCGTAGACACACACAGCCTGGCTCGGCCCAATTTCCCACTCTCTGCTCACAGGGTTTGATTGACAGCAGAAGGAGCCAATGGCTCCCGCTGCTATCAGCAAAGCCTTTGAGATCAGAGCGGAGAGAAGACCTGCAGCCGGGCACAGCACTGATCTCTAAAAGACTCAGATAAGTATTAGGGAGGGGGAGGAGGGGGGGTAACAGGCAGTGCAAGGTTTTTTGTTTTTTTTTATCTTAATGCATAGAATGTGTTTACAACCAATTTAACGACAAGTACTGTATGTATTATGAGGACTTCCTCGATTGGATGCAAACTGAAACTGACTATTTAGGCATTCATGGTGCACAGCCTTCGTAAAGCTAAAGTAGGTGGCACAGTTAGATTGTAGCATGTATGGCCATTTTGAACAGATGTCAGATGAATTTAGTGATTGTTCCACGAATTGTGTTCCACAGGCAGTCAGAGGTGCTTTTTTTTTTTTTTTTTTTAAATCTGGCAGATTTTGCAAATACTCTTATGCAGTCACACATCTGGTATGAGAAGGCTTTGAGAGTTAGGTAGAAGTTATATTCTGTATGAAGAGATTTATTACCTAAAGATCTGGTATCACTTAAAGATTGTAAACTTCTTTAACCAGAAAGAAAACATATTGGCAACTGAATTTCAATGATTATAATAACTCTAATGCATTCCTTTCCTTACAGAAACAATGTTGGCATGTCAGCAGTGTGTGCATACAAAGTATCTAGTGTGGAAGAAGTGTTTTCAAGGGGCAAATACATGCAGAGTGCCACTGTGGAACAGGCACATACTAAATGGGTGCAGTTTAATGGAGAGGTGCCCAAGCCTCGTCCGG
Organism: Staurois parvus; assembly: GCF_062004578.1. Taxonomy (NCBI): domain Eukaryota; kingdom Metazoa; phylum Chordata; class Amphibia; order Anura; family Ranidae; genus Staurois; species Staurois parvus. The sequence goes on along the minus strand of NW_028317974.1, from coordinate 87,828 downwards.
GAGCTGTAAGTTTTTTGTTTTGGTTTTATTTTTATTTTTCTTTTGCAACATTGTCATATATATTTATATTATGTATATTGTTTTTGTTAATGGATAGAATAGTTAGCTTTAAAACACACTCACCGACCTGTTTATTAGGAACACTTGTTCAATTGCTTTGTAACACAAATTGCTAATCAGCCAATCACATTGCAGCAACTCAATGCCTTTAGGCATCTAGGCGTGGTGAAGATGACTTGCTGAAGTTCAAACCGAGCATCAGAATGGGGAAGAAAGGGGATTTAACTGACTTTGAACGTGCCATGGTTGTTGGTGCTAGACGGGCTGGTCTAAGTAATTCAAAAACTGATGATCTATTGAGATTTTCATGCACAACCATCATTAAGGTTTACAGAGAATGGCCTGAAAATATCCAGTGATCAGCAGTTGTGTGGATAAAAATACCTTGTTGATGTCAGAGGAAAATGGGTAGACTGCTTCGAGATGATCGAATGGCAACAGTAACTCACATAACCACTCGTTACAACCAGGGTATACAGAATACAATCTCTGAATGCACAACACGTCAAACCTTGAAGCAGATGGGCTACAGAAGCAGAAGACCACACCGGGTGCCACTCCTATCAGTTAACAACAGGAAAGAGAGACTACAATTCACACAGGCTCGCCAAAATTGGCCAATTGAAAATTGGAAAACCGTTGCCTGGTCTGATGAATTTTGATTCTAGCTGAGACATTCAGATGTTAATAAACAACATAAAAAGCATGGATCCATACTGCCTTGCATCATCGGTTCAGGCTGGTGGTGGTGGTGTAATGGTGTGGGGGGTATTTTTTGGGCACACTTTAGTACCCCGTAGTACCAATTGAGCATCGTTTATATGCCACAGCCTACCTGAGTATTGTTGCTGACAATGTCCATCCCTTTATGACTACAGTGTACCCATCTTTTGATGGCTACTTCCAGCAGGATAATGCACCATGTCACAAAGCTCAGATCATCTCAAACTGGTTTCTTGAACATGACAATGAGTTCACTGTACTCCAAGAGCCTCCACAGTCACCAGATCTCACTCCAATAGAGCACCTTTGGGATTTGGTGGAATGGGAGATTTGCATCATGGATGTGCAGCCGACAAATCTGCAGCAACTGCCGGGATGCTATCATGTCAATATGGACCAAAATTTCTGAGGAATGTTTCCAACACCTTGTTAAATCTATACCATGAAGAATTAAGGCAGTCCTGAAGGCAAAAGGGGGTCCAACCCAGTACTGGCAAGGTGTATCTAATAAAGTGGCCGGTGAGTGTATTTGATTGTGGTCATTCCTTCAACTGGAGATCTATGCCTGTGGTCACACTCTGTGGTTAAGACTAAGATTTTTTTTTTTTTTTGGAATGTTCAATTTTTTTCTGCGGTCCAGAACACATGGATATTTTAGTACAATTCAGTTTGCTTACAATCCATCAAAATAGATAATTTTGAAAGTGACAGCACAGAGAACAGTCTTGATATTAATATTCTGAGTGTAGAACTGTTGATCTGAAATTAGTAATATGTAACTGATAAAATGGCTTGTCTAGCATTGAAAAACAAAAAAATGCTCCATGGACAATTTTTTTTTTATTTACTGTGAAAAATAATAAAAAAAAATAAATAGAAATTAGAGTTTTAAGTAGCACACACTTAAATTCGTTGTATGGTCACCACATACACTTTATTTCTATATCATTAGTATTATAATAGCAATACAAATAAGTTATTTTTTACAATTCAGTATAAGCATAGTTGAAAAATCTCCTTTCATGTTGAACTCTGCCTGTCTGCTGACCATCTGGGTTCCTTGCATGCTTTGCAGCTTCTCCTGCTGTTTACTTTCACATTCTAAGGACTACATATCCCATGGTACATTGCTGCGTGCAAGCAGTGTCTCCTGTACTAACTCCGCCTCCTGAAGCTCCTCCTCTCAACACATTTGTAGTTCAGAAGTCAGGCTCTGTGAAATGTGTGGCACAGCAGTACCTATCAACTAGGCATAATGAATATGTGTCACAGAATTCAAAGAAGTAAAGATGTGGGGATCATCACAAAGTATGTTTACAAGCTTCAAGATCGTTCAGATTAATATGGGGTTGGCTAGAAATAACTTTTTTTTAATGTGGAAACGAATATATGATTTTACATTTTGATCACAGATATGCTTTAAGAAACCATTAATTAAAGTGGTTGTAAAGCCTTACATGTGTAAGCCTTAAGTGATACACAGAAATTAGAAAAATACTCCTACCTAAGTTGTACCTGTTTATTTGCAGCCCTCCCTTCTCTACATGCTCATAAAACACACAGATCAAAGGCTATTTCTCAGCAGTGAGGGCAGGGGAGGGGATCTCATGTCTCACTCTATGCAGCTACAGCACAAAGCTCAGTGAAACCTGAGTGGAGGGAAATGACACCCCCACACACCTTACATAGAATCATAGGGAAATATATGCAAGCTGAGAGCGAGCTGTCCATCAGCTGTTATGTGCTGGAGACGGAGTAAGCCAGATGCTGTGGGGTCAGGTTGGACAATAATCAGTGACCCGTGGAGAAAGAAGAGGGAAGAGACAGCAGAGAGAAATGACACTTGGTACTTTGGATTGAGGCAAATACACACTGGAAGGATATGCTATGCTCATTTTTAAGTTGGAGGTTTACAACCACTTTCAACAAGAAATCTGCAAATTGTCTGGTTTAGTTTTAAAAACCTAGTGGTGCAAACTTCTCACTGCTGACATCCATGCTTCTAAATGTCCCAAGAACGTGTTGATTGATCTGTACTCCTCTGTTTGCAAATCACATTTGTTTAGTACGTCTTTCAAATTTGCAGAACATTGTGCTGTTTATTCTAAAAAACCTTTTTTTTAACTTGTGATTTAGTGCATCAATAATGAGGCTAAAGCCATGAACTACACCAGCTCATTGAACCTGCCGGACAAAACGTTACAGTTTGTTAAAGATCACCCTCTAATGGATGAGTCTGTGACCCCCATAGGAAAAAAGCCTAGACTAGTGCTTCAGAATGTGACGTACACTCAGATTGTCGTGGATCAGGTCAAAGCACTGGATGGCAATAGCTACGATGTCATGTTTTTAAGTACAGGTGAGAGGAAAGTCTTAGCACTGCACAAGTGCATGTTACCTACATTTCTTGTCTGTAACATGAAAGGTAGGTGATAGTAGTAAAAGTAGTCTGTGACTATTTGCAGAGGGAAACCCAATAAATGTTTCTCTACTTTTGAATTTTCTGTATGGGAAAACGGTGGTTATGATTTGAATTAGTAGTTCTGTTAAGAACAAAAACTATGTTTTATAGAAATTGTAATGGGCATTTACCTGTAAACCTTCCTTTTTTTAAGTCTGTGCCCCACATTCCAGCAAAACACAGTAAAAAATTTATTAAACACCACCTGAACTGTTTTCTGAAAGCTCCTTCAGAACTAAATGGTAGGATCCTAATAAATAAATATATATATGTATAATTTTTTTTATTTTTATAGAAATTATCAAAAATTGTTATCACATACAAACACAGAATACTGCTACGCAACTGGGCAGTGTTAATAAATAAGACACAGATCCAAAACTCAAATGCTTTGTGCTGGTAAAATACCTATAATGAAGATGTGTGTATCTTTAAATATGCAGTATATAACTTTGCTATTTTAACGATCTAGTGTTGCAATAAAAGCATGCAACGAACGTTTATTTATTCTGAAACCCCAAATGTGTACAGCGTTTCCTTATATGTAGTTTTATGTATACCTGCAGGTCCAAAGTTTGTGATAATGATAATGTTCTCTGTTTTTGTATTTGTGTGCTTTACTTTTATGACATCTTGCTGTAAGCAGACATTCCCTCTGTGTGACACTTTGTATGGGCTGTCTGTGGTGAGTCTTCTAGACCTACAAGGGTGTAGATGTGCATGCGCAACCTGACTGCCTTCAGAAAAAGTGATTGCCTTCAGAAAAAGTGATTGCTGGGACAACCATGGCATCTTGTTTATTAATATGGAGAGAACAGGAGGAGTGATAGGGGCTGGTTTTCTAATTGCTCTGCTTGATATTTGTGATTATGCTTACTGTGCTTACTGTTTAGATAATAATATGATGGTTGGAAGTTGACTTTTAAAACAAACTTTGATTTTTTTTTTTCTAATATTACATTTTATTGGGATTGTGTGCATTTTTTATATTTGTTTTTTCCCTGCTTAGATAAAGGTATGCTGCACAAAGCAATAAGTAATGACACTGAAATGCGTATTATTGAGGAGATAGTGTTGTTCCCTGATCACCAAGCAATCCAGACATTACTACTTTCCAATAAGCAGGTAAACCTTTTGTTTTTAGTTGCAAAATTTCAAAGTAACTGCAGTCAATATGCATTTCCATGAGTTTGTGTTCTTTAACACACAACACTTATGTAACAATTTAGTCCCTTTTTATAAATATATATATACACACAAAAACACACTCCCAACAGCTTACTTTTACTAAAATGCAGAGCTAAACTGCATTCACAGTACAGTCAGCAGAGAGCTAATGGACTTTGTCACCAGAAAAGACTTTTTACCGAATGGATGACTGCCCATGAATGCAGCTTGTCCTTTTTATAATGGACTCCCACTAGGTAAAATATCCTTGGGCATGCACATTCCACTTAACTCTTCCTTTACTTTGGTGTGAGTTAAGCATGGCAGCTGCAGCAGCAGTGACCTGGCTGAAATATCCAGAATGCCAGACAAGATTGAGCAGTCTAAGCAAAACCTGGTATCATAGAACAAAGCTAATATATGAGGATTATTGCACTGATTCTTTTTTCTTTTTTTTTTTTGTTTAATGAAATACTGGCTGTGCTCACAATAACTGTACTGCTTGCCACAGGTGCCAGCAGCTGTTTATTTTCCATCATCCGTGAATATATTTCCCTTTCATTACTCCCAACTGGCATGATAAGTGAAATTGCAGCGGAAAATGTATATGCTTGAAAGCACAAGCCTTCTGATTTCATTTTCCATCATGATACTGTAATTTCACAGTTGCTTTAATAATTTTCTCGTTAACATGACATTGCTTTTGGTGCCAGTTACTGCACAGTATCTGTTCAGCTGCCATATATTGTGGTGTCTAGGGCAGTACATGGCTAGGTATTGCCAGCAGGATTACTGTATATGCATTGACTGTTCACTCATTTCTGCTTTATCTACATCTTCCTTTATGAAATTCTTTTTTTGCAGAACAAAAGATACATCTATGCTGGCTCCAGTGTTGAAGTGATTCAGTCTCCTGTTGCTTTCTGCGAGAAGTTCACGTCCTGTGCTGAGTGTGTGCTGACCAGGGATCCCTATTGTGCTTGGCACCCTGTCAAAAATTCCTGTGTTGAAATCCTTCTGGAGGCTGACACTGACAGGTACATAATTCATCCTTCTCTTTTCTTCTTTAGTAAATCATTTACACTACACCAGCCTGGTTTGGGGATGGTTACACAGTTGTAGTAGCTAAATGTGTGTTAGTGTAGATTGACCTGCAAAATCTTAACCCAATGTATATTTGTGTGTAAAATGTTTGGGAAACCATTAAAAGCTAAAATGTATGTACAATTTTATATACCAGGAGTATATTTACAGATGTAGAAAGGTCTCAGAAGGTACTTTTAGCAAGAAGAGAATCTGGATGATAATTTTATTGGAGGTCAGGATCTGGAGCTGGGCATACAGTTCTTAAAGTGGTTGTAAACCTTAGTCATGAAAGCTGAACAAAGTACACATATCTATAGCATTTACTTGCCTCTATCTGAAGCACTAAGTGTAAATTATCTTTGCTGTGTCCTTCATCTGTCATTTGCATGAGTCACTTCTGACAAGTTTTCCTGACACCAAGCGATAAAAAGGTGATGTAGCCTGTGATTGACAGCCTCAGCTCTTTTCCTGTGTGCTGTGTGAAGGAAGGTGTGTCCCATTCCACCAATTGACTCTCAGAGCTCTTGTCTAGTGTGTAACTGCAGCTTCCTGCTTCCTGGTTTGAGTCTGTGAACCATCTTTTTCATCTGAGTTTTACAAGGTTGTACAGGACAAATGCTACAGATAAACAGGTACAGCTTTTGTAGGAGGATTTTTTTCACTTCTTTGTATCACCTGAGGCCAGTCACTTCACTGAGTATAGGTAAGAGGTTTTACAACCACTTTAGGTCTATGTATAGAGCCTGATCATAGATGGCTGTTTCTGTACCTAAAATGGTACAATGCAATGAGCTGTAAATGTAGCACTAGATTCTACTTCTTTCACAGCACAAAGCAAGGAAGAATAGCCAAGAAACTTTCTTCCAGATTTGCATTTATAAAGCATATAATCACGATTAAAGAGGAGCTCCACCCAAAAGGGGAAGTTCCACTTTAATGCATTATCCCCCGCTCCCCATTAAGGATTGGCACCTTTGGGGAGCGGGTACTCGAATTTGACAGGTACCCGCTCCCACTTCTGCTGCAATCGCCTAGGTGATCAGAAGCGGAAGTTGTCGTTGTCCCCCTCCCCGTAGTCTTCTAGGAAACGTCATAGTTCGCAGTGGGCACCCTGCTGTAAAGCCACAAGCTGTCACAGCCGGGTGCCCACACTGACGATGCCGGCGCCAGGGAGAGAAGACGGCTGGTGAAACCAGCGGTGGTGAGGACACAGCTGGACCGAGGGATAGGTAAGTGTCTTTATAAGTCAGCAGCTACAGTTTTTGTAGCTGCTGACTTTTTTTTTTTTGTCAGCTGGAACTCCTGCTTTAACCATTCAGTCCCACTTTCTGTTCTGTGTTAAATATCATCCCAATATTGGGTGTGTTGGCTAGCTTGGGCTATCATTCTAGTCAGAAGGGCAGTGAAGTTCATTCCTCGGTTCTCTTTCAAATGATTGAAAATACATGAATGTAGAGTTTATTCGTGCTTATATTTATCTATATAAAGAATCTAGCATGTCATTGACCTTTGCTGAAGGATTACTAAAGTGGAAATATGAAAAATGGTAGTAGTCACAACAAAGTTTGAAACGTGCATTTAAACCCAAAACCAAAAATGTGATATATCGCAGATTACGGTCTCTGGTGTGGTTGCTGCATTTGTTTTCTTTTTTTTTTTTTCAAGCTTCTGCTGCTTTATTTTCATCTAATAATCCTTTAAATAACGCACTTCCTGTTCTTGGGTGGCTACATCACTCCTCCACCTTATCTATGAAAGGAACGTTTGTGAATGAATGGTTGTCACCATAGGCAGCTCTTCTGATATAGACTCCAAGCATGTCCATATCTCCCATCTCCATTACATAGAGGGCAGGACAACTGGTAGATTACAAAAGATAGCTAGGAAAGAAGATTATCTTCAGTGCGACTTAAAGGATTTGACAAGGAAGGATGTAGTAACCACATCTAAGGACTATAAGCTGCAATATATTTTTGTTCTTTGTATTTAGTTATCCTATAAGTATTTAAGGATCATAAAACCATATTAAGAGTATTGTAGGATAAGAAATTCTGGCATGGCTGAATGATAATTTTGACGAGAATCTGGCATTGTGAACTCAACTCATATATAAATTGTCTTGTTTAACCACAGGCCCTTGATTCAGTCTCTAAATGGTGATTCTTCTCAATGTCCAGGTAAGTTTTGTCACCTGTTATTTAGCTTAAATGAGAATCCTTACAGATTTGTAAAGTCATGATGGCTCGTCTTAATAATTCAACCTGACATACACTCAATGGTCTGCTCATGAAAAAAGCCCTTTTTTGATCAGCGAGTATAAGTACCAATACTTTCAGTCACCAAGCACTGATACTTTTGCTGTGCAATTTGCATCAACAAAAAATGTATGGCTGCATATTGCACTCCAAGAATAGCATGCAATTTGAACAGGAATGCAGTGTGATTTCTGCCAAATTGCATGCGGTTTCCCCACTGTTCATGTGTGAACCCAAGCCTGAGTTCACACAGGAACAGTGCAGGAAACCTCTCTACACCAAACCCATGCTGTCACAGCAGGAAAAGCTGGGGATTTGAAATCCCCATGACTTTCTCTCCTCTTAGTGCAGGGATAACAGTACATCTTTTGGTTGGCCAGCACCGTCATTATGCTGACCAGTCAGAAGCCATCTAGCCCATACTGTCATCCTTGCAAGGAGAGGAGAGAAAACCGCTTCACAGGTCTGGTGATTTGAAATCTCTGCGTGATGGTGTTGACCAATCAAAAGCCGCACTGTCATCTTTGCACTGAGAGGAGAGAAAACTGCAGGGATTTCAAATCCCCAGCTTTTTTTTATGCGACCTCTCTTTTGCAATAAAATGTAGCCTCCTCCCTCCAGCACCCTTCCATATCTGTACCTTGTTGGAGAAGGGGCCAGCTGCCATGTTCCCCGCACTCCACAGACACCTCACTCCCAGGCAGCAACTTGTTGCAGGGGCGCTACCATAGCAACCCAGCCATAAGTGCAATAGCTGGGAGAAGTGCCACGTCCGTACTTGTCCGCACACTGAGCCCCAGGCACGCATCATGCTCCACTCTCCACTCTGTGCCTTAGAGAAAAGTGTAGAACCTACACTGCAGAGCTATGGAGGAATCCATACCCTACAGGAGAAAGTGTAGAGGACCAGTCATAAGATAGGCTTAGGAATCGCCACCACTGCTGAGCTCTGGTGGGATTTGGGACCACCACTGTCACTTCACAGGTCTGGAGATTTGAAATCCCCACAGCTTCATCTCCTCTCCTTGCAGGGATGACAGTACCGGCTAGATATCTTCTGATTGGTTAGCACCATGACGATGCTGACCAAACAAAAGCCATGCTGTCATCCCTGCAATGAGAGGAGAGAAAGCCGCGGGGATTTCAGATCCTCAGCTTTTCCTTCTGTGACAGCAATGGGTTTGGTGCACTGAGGTATCCTACACCGCTCATGTGACAAGGCTGGGTTCACAAAGGAACAGTGGGGAAACCACGTGTGATTTGGACAAGAATCGCACCGTCTTCCTGTTCAATTGCATGCTATTATTTGCTTTGCAATTTGCGTTCATACATTTTGTATTGACTCAAATCGCACCGCAAAGTATCGGTTCCAGGTATTGGGAGCATTTTCACGAGTACGAGAACTCAAGAAAATACTCAGTATCTGCACTGATACCGGTTTCGATGCATCCCTAATATACTGTATATAGCAGAGTTAAGCCTTAGCACAATATAACTTTATGCAAACTCAGTCAAAAGTGCTGTGTTAATCTATATTATACAGTGCACCAGCTACATTATGCAGAATATGCAGGAATAAATGCAAGACTTGCATTTGTACAATTAGTTTAACTATTTGTTTTAATTGATTTTAGCTGTAGAGTAATATAAGAGAATCACTGTTGATGTATGCCCCACTTTTTTAGATTCTGCTGATAAAGGGATCCAGGAAAGTAAGCAGTATACTGTCAAGGCAGGAAGCACAATAGAGATGAAATGTTCTTACAAGTCTAATCTGGCTTCAGTGGTGTGGACATTCAATAATGAAAGCGTTAGCATGGCCCCTCCCAAATATATTGTGAACAGTGCTCTAATCATATTCAATGTGACGGAGTCTGATGCAGGCATTTACCAGTGCTGGTCACAAGAGCTTGTGATGAAAAAAGTATTCTCCCAGTTGGTGATCAAACATGTTCTAAAGATCGAGAAGACACCACCTCCCATGACCAGCACAACTGCATCACCATCAACACGAATGGAAGGAATGATGGAAACCACTCGATTGTATAAAGTGAAAAAAGAGAAAACCACCAAAATGTCCACATCAGCATCAACTACTCCAATAGTAACTACATCTGTTGGAGGTATGACATATCTAAATAACAAAATGACAACACCAACAGTCTTTGTGTCAGAAGAGGTATTCAGCTCCCTTCCTAATGTGGAAAAGGCCTTGTACTTGACCAACAACAATGACTGCTCTCTTCTCATAATACTGGTTATAGTATTCTTTTTACTTTTCTTCATCTTGTTGATATACAATTGCTACAAAGGGTTCCTTCCTGACGCTTGTCTGAAATACCGCTCTGCTATGCTGTCTAGCAAAAAGAAGAGTCCTCCAAGCTTGAAAGATTGTGAGCAGGGTTTGAAGGAAACCTTAGTGGAAAAAGGGTGTACTGAGAAGCAGAGTAGTGGGACAGGTAAAGCACCTCCTGACACTGGCTATGAGACGGATGCAGAATGTGGTAATGGCAATATCACTCATAAAGAAGATGAAACAACCGAGGAAAAGGAAACGGACCAACCGTTTGATGTCAAATGTGAAATAAAATACGCCGACTCCGACGGTGATTGAAACCGATGCTTTCATTTCAAGTAATATAACTGAGCCAGATGTAATAGGGCTACTTGGCAGCCAACTGTTCAGCTTCACTCCATTTCATAAAAGGATATATGGTTATTGTTTATAGTTTTAACCTAAATGAATTGTTTGTATATCGTTTCCATTTTTTTTTTCTTACATTCCTCTTTAGTTTGTTTCTTTCTTTGCACAAGACTGTCCAAGTGCTTTCACATTATAAATTTAATTCCAAATTGGAAGTTATTTTTTTTTTATCAAATTGGTAAGTATCTGGTACTTTGCCCACATAGGGGTACAGCTATTCTCATTAGTACTTGAAGATGAAACTTCCAGAACAAAATTTGTAATACTGTATATATAATCTATGTTACTTTGCTTGCAAGCTTTGCTATGGATCTGTTTAGTTTTTTTTAATTCGAATTGCTTTCTCAGGGAACACAACCTTTACTGTCCTACTTTTTCATAATGTTAAACAAAACTGTTATCCTTGTAACCTTTGGGTATTAGAGCGATGGAGTGAGGAAAAGGGCAGTGAGCGGTCTGAGCTGTTTTTACTTGTTATGCGTCACAATAGGAACTGGAATGTGGACTTAACTACTGACACTGGGAAAGATGCAAATAATTCCAGTACACAGTAAAACAGATTGTGTATAGTGGAACAACATGTATTTTAAGCATTTCCAAAATCCCTGAATTAGTTATGCGCTGGTTGTACTTAAATGGAAGCACCAGCTGACATTTCTATGGACTATAAGGGAAAAATAAGACTTTTCAACAGTGACTTTTGGTCCTACCTGTGAAAACACTGGAAGGAAACTGCAGACTAAGAGACTGAGACTAATTGCCTGCAGAATCCACATGCTATGCGGACTGGAAAGCATGCTAGTTAAACTCATTGAAGGGCATTCTTTCAGTGTATTATATTGTTTAGCTGTAAACAAAGGACAAAACCACACTGTGATTCTTGCTGTTTATACTTTGAAAATAAGTTTATTTTTCTATAACAGTTCTGTATAAATGTAAATTCATGATGCCCTAATATTAAAGTATAATTTTATTCTAAGAAATGTAAGTTAGTGTTTTTGTCATTCTTTGGCCCATGTACACGTTCCTGTTATCATTCTAATTTCAAACTTTTGTTCAATGCATGAACTTTCTTTTTAGTAGTGTTTTGCATCCTTTTTTACTTTCTTTGATCTATCTTAGTTCCCTCTTTCTTTCTCTTGTGTCCTTGTCTGTCACACAGCCTCATCTCCCATACCTTTTCCTTCTTCTGCCACCTCCTTTGTGTCCTCTATGGCCTCCGAATTACATCCTTCACTATCCAGCATGCAGCCTGAAGTCCTGTCTAGTGCTGACACAGATGTTCTCAAATTGCTTCCTCCTTTCCTAAGTGATCAGGGCCAGATTGTTCATGTCCATGGAACACTTCACCTGTTCTGTCATGCCACTGGTAAGTAGACCCTGTGTCCTCTATGCAGAAGACATGGTATAGAAGAATGTATCTATTTTTAATGTGAACACGTTCAATAAAATCTTGCCATTCAGTATAATATTAACTCTGTATAGATGCTTTTGCAAGCTCTTTATTATTTTCTTTCTCCTGTCACTGCTCTCTAGTAATCCCTAGACAGCAGCTGTGAAAATTCAGACTAGACATATGATGAAGGTAGTTGGATTCTTACATAATCTATAGATACAATGATCTCATCGCTTTTTTTCTGATTGGCTGAGACTTTTTTTTTTCTTTTGGCTGGGGTCAGACCAATGAAAACTATAATTTCAGCCAATGGGGCAAGATGGAGTTTCACAGCTGCTATCTAGGGATTGCTAGAGAACTGTGACATGAGAGAGGAAGCCGTAAAGAGCATACAACAGCCTATGTCAAAAAGTGACCCTCAGCTTTAAAGAGTGAAGCCTTAATCACAATGGCACTGTCAAATCTGCATTCACATGCATTTAGAGGATATTTCTAAACACATATAAATGCATGTAATGATTTTTCAAGGGTGCCATTTAGTCTGAGTATTTACCTGAATTTAGGTGTGATAAGTTTAAGTATATTTAAAGCAAATAACCAATCCCATGTGCAGGGTAATCCGAATTCCAGGACATCCGTATTGCCATGGTTGCAAACAAGATAAACTGTCATTTTGTGGCAGTATTTTAGGTTTCATTCAGACAAGCATTGACATCCGTTCTACATGCAGGCTGCATTTGTTATTGCATCTGCATCCACACCAAGCTACAAGCAGGCAGTGTATAGAGATGGATGCAGATGTAGTGGCTTCACAGACGCAGCCGGACACATCCAAATGCAAAAATTTGTCATGCATGCAGGAGTGGGTGCATGGATTCATTTGGATCCATACCCATGCTTCTGCATACATGTCCGATTTTGACATGCGGCTGTGTCCATGCAGCTGCTGTGTCTGTTACCACCTCTATAGACTGCCTGCTTTCAGCTTGGGGTGAATGCAGGTGCAATAACAAATGCGTCCTGCACACAGAATGGGTGTCCACGTCCGTCTGAATGGAGCCTTAGAATTAGAATTTGTTGTAAGGCCAGTTGCAAATGGGTGTAATTATTCACTAATGTTTATACTCAGGATTGTGTTGAGAAAAAGATCCCAAGTAAAATGTTCCATAAAAACCATGTGTTAATAGGTGCTATAGGAGGGTAAATGTGTGTAGTGTACGAGTAGAATTTTTGTTCATTGCCAGTGCTGTAATATATTCATTTATACCCACGTAAACATACTTAGACACGTAAATTACTGCACTCAAAAGCAAAATTTTCTATTTTTGGTTTTATGGCTTTGTACTCAAAGATGTCTTACTGATCTTTGCTCAGCTGTGTGCATTGTTCCATAGAAAACAATGCATCTCATTTCAAATCAGTAAAGACACAGCATTTTTTTACACCCATGTTCAAGAGGCCTAACATTGATTGGCTTGTGTACATGGGCATCAGATTCGGAAGAAACGCAAATGCAGCCCCATAGTGAGGCTGATTTACTAAAACTGGAGAGTGCATAATCTGGTGCAGCTCTGCATACAAACCAATCAGCTTCCAGGTTTTCTCTCTAAGCTTATTTGAACAAGCTGAAGTTAGAAGCTGATTGGCTACCATGCACAAATGCAAAAGATTTTTCACTCTCCAGTTTTAGTAAATCAACCCCAATGTGTTTTTATGCTTTTCAGATTCATCCACAATACAGTACACTTACCATTTATTTACATTGATTTTGCTTTTCCTTCTAAGGAGGACTAGAAACATTTTAAATGAAGCAAAAAAAGGATATGTTGTGTATACAAAAATGTGCCATGAATGCAATAGCAACATAAATTATAGCTGAATTCCAGACTAAACACAAATAGTGTAAATACACGGGCCTTGTGTATTCTTACTTGGATCTTTTTGTTGTTCTTTGTGTATAGCTTCCAAAACTGTGCAGTAATCCAGTATAAAACACCTACACCAACATCTCCCTGTGCAGGAGTGTCCTGGAATACAGACTGGTCACTGCTGTTCTCTCTCCTTGTATAGGTGACTGGTCTCGTATCCGCCCCCTTTTGTAGTTTTCTGCAAGCAGCCTGTAGTGGGTTTACCTAGGCCCCTCCCACAGCTGTGACCTCTGCACACTCAATGTACAGCATAGGGATGATGTCTGTGCTACCTTTACAAAGAGCAAACAGACAACGGGTGCACTGAGCTCCTGTATTAGGAACACACACAATGTGCTTAAAAAAAAAAGTCAGTACTGCACTTCCAATGTGCTGGATGCAATATTGTCTTGTAATAGCCTTTTGACCCTGGTGACAATGACACATCACAGGCAGGACATCAGATGTACACAAAGGTACTCGAAACTGAAAACAGGTGATCGATGCACAGTCCAGTATGTAGCAAGGACTCAGAAATGTTTTTCAAATGCTTTCTATACAAGAATACACTACAGTGAAACAGGGGTCAACAACACTGCGCCACTGGTGCATAAAAAAATGACAATACTTTAAAGTGATATTAAAACTTTGCTTTTTTTTTTTTAATTAAAATAAAATAACAAACATGTCTATACGTACCTGCTCTATGCAGTGCTTTTGCACAGAGCAGCCCCAATCCTCCTCTTCTGGGGTCCCCTTCCAACTGCATGGTTCCCCCAAGGAAAGCCACTTTCCATGGGGGCACCCATACGGGCCTGTTCCTGAGCCACCCTGTCTGCGTTCATTGACAGAGAGAGAGAAGCTCCTCCCCCTAGAGCAGTGCCCCCAGGGAAGGTCGCTCACCCTGGGGCTACCGCTGCATGCTTGTCCCCGAGCTGCTGCTCTATATGTCCATATAAATTGTAATGTTATTAACGCTCCGCAACTGCACTGCAAATGCCCCGCAGACGCCTACCAGTGCATTTGAGGAGCGTCACCATAGACTTGAATGGGAGGCATTGAAAGGCTACAAACTCCTCCTGACTTGACATGAGGCTTCAATTTTGAAGCAACACGATGTTAATGCTTTTTGTTTTGATAATGTGAACAGCATTGTGTGCTGCCCATAGTATCATTTGCATAGGCATTTGAGGAGCATTACAAACGCCCCTCAAATGCCTGCTTTCAATGCCAGTGTGAACTAGGCATAAGACACATAGGGCCATGGCTCGGCCCCACCCCCTGCTGTCTCAGCCAATGAGGAAGAAGAGTTCCCAGACAGCAAAGGCTGTTGAGAACGTCGCAGGATCAGAGGGGGCTCAGGTAAGGATTTGGGAGGGCCTCTGAACACAGAGTTTTTTATCTTCATACATAGAATACATGAAGGTAAAAAACCTTCAGCATTTAGAACCACTTTAATGTGAAAAAGCTTTCATTTACACACAACCACTTGCATGATAAAATGTCCAGGGCAATGCTTGACTTTCCCTTCCTGAGGCCAGTATTAAAGTATAACTAAAAGCAAAACTTTTTTTTTAGTTTTGGACAGAGAGGAGATGGACCTGTTACTTTCTATTGCTGTCAGTGTCTCCGGTAGGGAGATTTTCCCTCTGTTTGTCCTGTTTACCATTATTATTGAAAGTGAAAGTAAAAGAAAATCCCAACTGTGGGGTTGTCCCCAGAAAAGTAATAGAGGGAAAATCTTCCAATGGGGACACTCATTCTGGTGACCTGGGGGTCCCCAAGAAATTCCCTTAATTTGCCGGGATTTCCTCTCAATTCCTGTTTGGCTATGGGATAGGAAGTGAAGGGAAATCTCCGCAATGGGACACAGATGGCAAAAAACAAATCTACCAGTTTTATCCCTCACTTGCTCTACCCAAAATAATATAAAAAATGTTGCCTATAGTTAACGCGCTGCGATTGAGGCAAAAACGCCCTGTGTTTTCATGTGCCCTTGAAATCAATGGCACCTGAAAACGCGATTACGTGTTTTCACTTTTACAGTGCATTTTCAAATCGCGGGCAGAATTGAGAAATCCTGGTGTGAATGGAGCCTAGGGGCAGTTTCTGGATGTTTGCAAACGGAAAGTCGTTCTAACCTTGTAAATGGCAGCAGTGACCTGTCAGAGAAGGCAGCAGCATCCACTCCCAAATGTTATTGTGTTGCTAGCCAAAGCGTTTCCAGGATAGCCTCCTTTTTCTTAAGCTTCCTTCTTGCACTAGTGGTGTGGTGTTCCCAATCCCTGTCCCACTTCAGAGTATTCTTGTGCATAAAGAACTGGGAATCTGTATATTAATCACCTGTTTCCACCTGATTGACAGTCACTGCTCTCAAAACAGCAGGGAGACCTGAGTGATTAACAGTGTCTGATTGCTCAGTTCTCATCCTTAGAGCCGGAGGGGGACAGATGCAGCATCGGATCGATGCTGTATCCACCTATGTAAGTATGATTTAAAAAAAAACAAACAACATACTTATCGTTTAAAATCTGTTGACGTAGAACATGCTGCATGGCCAAGACAGCTAAAAACAAAAAAATAAATTGTACATTGCTTCATGTAGTTCCATTGACAGTTCCAACCCTACATTTAAGACTGCATAACTTGTTAAACTGATCTTTTCCCCATTCTTTAATCTTAAGCATCCAAAAATGGAGCGTCACATGTAAGTAATGTATTTGTTACAGAAGTGCCATTCTTTCACTTGCTGTTGAAAATGTCTTCAAGGGAGTTGTGTGCTTTGAGCAAACAGAGATTTTCTCAAGGTGTCATGTCGCTAAAATGCATTGTACACATGCACAGAACTTTTCAGTCTCATGCTAAATCTGTCAACAGTCTGGCTTGTCCAGATTACTTTGTACAGGTAAATAGGTTGCCTTGAGCTATACTTAATCACTGAATGGAAACAGTCAGGAGCATTACATTGTCTTCCATGACTACAGCATTAGCTTGCTTCTGTATGTGCAACCTGCAGTGGACAGCACTATAACATGGAGAGCTAGCTCTGAAGGGCTTTTTTTTTAAGCAAAGGGCAAAAGAAAAGGTCATCAGCTGTGTCCCATGACCTTTTAAATTGCCCCACATAGGTAAAGTCTTGTTAAAGGAGATCTGTGTAACAAGAGTAAAGGACATTATGGCAATTCTCACATTGAACTGTACAAATCTTAAATAATTTTTACCTTGCACTTCCAGGTTTCACTGGCTGGGGCACCAGGAGCCATTGGCTCTCCCTGCTATCAATCAAAGCCAGTGACAAGGGAGCTGAGGGTGAGATCAAGTCCCGCTGTCAATGGACGCAGCAGCTGTGCTTGGGGGTGAGCACCCACAAGTGCCCTCATGGGAAGCGGCTTCCCATGTGGGCATCGGACAGAGAGGAGAAGCCAGGAGAACCGGTGGGGGACCCGAGAAGAGGAGGTTCAGGGCTGCTCTGTGCAATGGAAGGGAACTATGGACATGTTTTTTTTACTATGGCTTTGAGGCCACACTGCTAAAAACAGCAAAGCCATTGGTCCAAAACTTAATAGTCCTCAATCTTAAGGAATAACTAAAGGAAAAACTTTAGTTTTGAATGGAGTGAAGCGGGATTCACATCCCCGCATGCTTGTTTTGCTGTCTATGTCCCCAAAAGAGATATTCACCTTCTGTATTTGTCTTAGTGGCCACTATCAAGGAACATAAAAAAGAGTTGTCACCATAACAGAAATAGAATGGAAATCTTCCAGTGGGCTCACTAGTTCTGTTGACCCTGCTGATATCCATGGATTTCCCTCACTTTGGAGGGATTTCCTCTCACTTCCTGTTGTAGTTATGGGACAGAAAGTGAAAACTGGCTGGTGTTAAAACCCTCCCTTACTCCAAAAAAAAATAAAAAAAAGTTTTGACTTTAGTTTACTTTAAATTTATGTTAATTTAAAACAATAGATCTATACATCTTTTGAAAATTTGAATACAGGTAGCTCAGGTTCTGTACACAGGTTGGTATTTTGTTGGTCAAGTTAGTATTTCCAGAAGACGTTTAATTCTACTAAACTAGCTAAAATTCTTTATGGAAGCTGTTTTTTTTCATCTGTTGGCTAGCAACTGCAGCAAAATAGAAAGTGCATTGTTCCTGATCATTCAGAATTATTCAATACACTTGTTGACAGCAAGGAACAATAAAGCTATCCATAGATATGAAAAAGTTAGTCCATGCGGATCTATTAAGCTAGTGGCACTTGGGGGAACCATCAGTCAGCCAGGCAACAAAGCCTGTCTCAAAAGTTATTATTCCTGCCTGTGCTTACCATTTCCATCATGTATTACAGGTACTTATATAGCACTGTCAATTTACGCAGCGCTTTACATATATATTGTACATTCACATCAGTCCCTAACCCTCAAGGGGTGCACAATCTAAGGTCCCTAACTCAGATTCATACATACACATACTAGGGACAATTTAGACAGGATCCAATTAACCTACCAGCATGTCTTTGGAGTGTGGGAGGAAACCCACCCAGGCACAGGGAGAACATGCAAATTCCAGGCAGATGATGCCATGGTTGGGATTCAAACCAATGACCCTAGTACTGCCAGGCGGAAGTGCTAACCATTTAGCCACTGTGCTGCCCACCATTGTTTGCCAGCACCTTTCCCCTCCAGCCCTCTCCCCAGAAACCGCATTGTTGTAGTAATGCACCAAGTAGTCAAGTGCATGCATGTGCTATGTCCTTCTGAAGTCTTCTGGGCACCTCATAGGGATATCTCCCTATGAACAACCAGCACGTACTGTAGATATCTGCCTATCTTCCAATATGTTTTCTCAAGTTTCATCTTCTCGTCACACAGTTACAGCAGCATGCGCATGTGCCTTGTTCCTCTCTACATAGAAGAGTAATGGACAATGCCCATTTGTAGGCAGATTTTTGAAGAAGTAGTCTCCCTGGTACAATTATAAACGGCATGTATCTCCAGGAAGGTCACTACTTATCACAAGCTATCCTAGAAACTAGGATCATTGCTTGTACCTATGGGGTTCTTTATGACCACCCAAATTCAGCCAAGCAGAGCCATATGTAACAAACTAGAGCGTTGCCCCATGTACAGATGCAATAAAGACATAAACACACAATGTAACATTTATATAATAGTCATCACTTTCCCATATATATATATATATATATATATATATATATATATATATATATATATATATATACAGTGGGGATCGAAAGTTTGGGCACCCCAGCTAAAAATTTGTATTAATGTGCATAAAGAAGCCAAGGAAAGATGGAAAAATCTCCAAAAGGCATCAAATTACAGATTAGACATTCTTATAATATGTTAACAAAAGTTAGATTTTATTTCCATCATTTACACTTTCAAAATAACAGAAAACAAAAAAATGGCGTCTGCAAAAGTTTGGGCACCCTGCAGAGTTAATATCTTGTACTGCCCCCTTTGGCAAGTATCACAGCTTGTAAACGCTTTTTGTAACCAGCCAAGAGTCTTTCAATTCTTGTGTGAGGTATCTTTGCCCATTCTTCCTTACAAAAGTCTTCCAGTTCTTTGAGATTTCTGGGCTGTCTGTCACGCACTGCTCTTCTAAGGTCTATCCATAGATTTTCAATTATGTTGAGGTCAGGAGATTGTGAAGGCCATGGCAAAACCTTCAGTTTACGCCTCTTGATGTAATCCCCCGTGGATTTCGAGGTGTGTTTAGGATCATTATCCATTTGTAGAAGCCATCCTCTCTTTAACTTCAGCTTTTTCACAGATGGCATCAAGTTACCATCCAAAATTTGCTGAAATTTTATTGAATCCATTTTTCCTTCTACTTGTGAGATGTTCCCTGTGCCACTGGCTGCAACACAACCCCAAAGCATGATTGATCCAACCCCATGCTTAACAGTTGGACAGAGGTTCTTTTCATTAAATTCTGTGCCCCTTCTTCTCCAAACGTACCTTTGCTCATTCCGGCCAAAAAGTTCAATTTTAACCTCATCGTTCCACAGAACTTGTTTCCAAAATGCATCAGGCTTGTCTATATGTTAATTTGCAAAGTTCAAACGATAATTATTGTGGTGAGGACGTAGAAGAGGATTTCTTCTGATGACTCTTCCATGAAGACCATATTTGTACAAGTATCTCTTTATAGTGGAATAGTGTACCACAACTCCAGTGTCTGCCAGATCTTTCTGGAGAGATCGTGCAGTCAAACGTGGGTTTTGAATTGTTTTTCTCACAATCCTGCGAGCTGTTCTGTCTGATATTTTTCTTGGTCTTCCAGATCTTGCTTTAACTTTCACTGTTGCTGATGACTGCCATTTCTTAATTACATTCCGAACAGAGGATATTGACATCTGAAAACGCTTTGCTATCTTCTTATAGCCTTCTCCAGCTTTGTGAGCGTCAACTATTTTCAGTTTCAGTTTTCTAGACAACTGCTTAGAAGAACCCATGGTGCTGATTGTTGGGGCAAGGTCAGATGAGTCTGGGCATTTAAAACCTTTGAGATTGACATCACCTGGTCTTCCCAGACGATGATTGAGAACAATCCATGACACTGGCAGGTCTCAGCTTTGCAAAGGGGGCAGTGCATGCTATAAATTCTGCAGGGTGCCCAAACTTTTGCAGACGCCATTTTTTTGTTTTCTGTTATTTTGAAAGTGTAAATGATGGAAATAAAATCTAACTTTTGTTGACATATTATAAGAATGTCTAATCTGTAATTTGATGCCTTTTGGAGATTTTTCCATCTTTCCTTGGCTTCTTTATGCACATTAATACATTAATTTTTAGTTGGGGTGCCCAAAATTTCGATCCCCACTGTGTGTATATATATGGGCAGCACAGTGGTTAAATGGTTAGCACTTCCGCCTGGCAGTACTAGGGCCGTTGGTTCGAATCCCAGCCATGGCACCTCCTGCCTGCAGTTTGCATGTTCTCCCTGTGCCTTCGTGGGTTTCCTCTGGGTACTCTGGTTTCCTCCTACACTCCAAAGACATGCTGGTAGGTTAATTGGATCCTGTCTAAATTGGCCCTTGTATATGAATGTGAGTTTGGGACCTTAGATTGTATGCTCCTTGAGGGTTAGGGACTGTTGTGAATGTACAATATATATGTAAAGCGCTGCGTAAATTGATGCCGCTATACAAGTACCTGAAATAAATAAATATATATAATATTAAATTATATGGACTATAGTTCCAAATCTTTCAATCTGCTATGATCAATGTGTTGCCAAAGGATCTTTCTTTCTTACAATACAGAGAATGCAACAGCCTTTGTAATGGCTAAGGGCAGACCTAGTACTGGAGTCTTAAGATTAAATAAGTCAGAGGGCGATTCCATTTTATGCTGCCACCCATCGCAGAAATACAAATGAATTTGGTATCCAAAATGAACATACTGTAAGTGATCACTGTTGATATGATCCTATACCTACTAGTAAACTGGTAGACATTTTCTTCCAAACAATGGAGGGGGAAATGTCTGCCAGTTATCAAATGAGTAATTGATGAGCTGGGCTCCCCTCATAATGCTCCATTAGTGACAGTGATGCTCCTGCAGCTTTTTGACTCTTTGCTTTCTTCAGGAAAGTTTGAATTTTCAAGTTGACTATCTGTTTGTGCATGCTTTTTTCTCTTGCTCATAATACAGCTGTAGTTCCCTTCAGGTCCAAAAGACATACATTTTACATGGGAGAAAGAGGATGTGAAAATGGAGAGTTGTGCGAAGGAGGCATTGCTTCCGCTACCTGATGGGAACGTGCACATACTTAGCTGGGTGAGAGACGTTGCCATTAAGGATGCAGAGTATCGCTGTACCATTCAATCAACAGCCGGACTAAAGTCTTCAAAAGTGTTCATTAGAGTTACAGGTAATTACCCTAATCTATGTATCTGAATGACACTGGCCATCATAACAACAGAAACTATACGCTTTGGACAATTGTGTCTTTATCTTACCAGTTTAATTGATGCATTATAATGTGTTTATTAGTAGAAAATATTAATTTTACAAATAAATATTACAGGGTGTGTCTATGATACAATTTGCAGATGATTCTAGGCTTTTTAATAAGAAAGTCCATAACGGTCTACTTGTCTTTTGTTGGGTTTTTTTGTTGCCTTAAAAAGCTGATGAGTAAGATGTTAAAATCCCTACTGGAAGAGAGGTAGCATTGTGTATTCCTTGTGTGGGTAATTCAACTTTGTGTGTGCCGTTTGATACACTGCAATTCAGGTCTGTTCCCAACGCAGGCTATTCATAGCATTACAGTAAATTGGCTAAAATTATTTCTAAAAAAAGTTTTCTTTTCTTCCTTTATTTTCAGCCAGTAAGTCTGTTTTTTCAACTTCCTTTAAAAGCCATGCTGTCTATACAAAGTAGCAATTAGGGTTGAGAAAAGCAAGTTAAAGTGTTACTAAACCCACAACAGTAAAATCAGTCTGTATATGCAGTAAAGCATGCTTGTTATACTCACTGTGGAACCTAAGGGGTTAATCCTCTGCATTGTGTAAAAAGGATGTTTGATCCTGACTTCTCTAATCCTCCCCTTCTTCCAGTGTCCCTCTCTTATCTCCTGATAAGACATATCCTGTGGAGTCACTCTGCACATGCTCAGTTTGGTATGTATTGCTAGAGAGGGTTTTTTTTTTTTTTTTGCTTTTTTTTTTGCTCTTGGGAGAGTGCATGTGATCAGCACAGGGCCAATCGGCACTGTCCAGACAGAGGTCAGGTGTTCTGTATCCTCCTAGAGCAGGGGTCTACAAATTATGGCCCTCCAGCTGTTGAAGTACTACAACTTCCATCATGCCTCTGCCTCTGGGAGTCTTGCCTGTGGCTGTCAGAGTCTTGCAATGCCTCATGGGACTTGTAGTTCCTCAACACCTGGAGGGCCATAGTTTGGAGACCCCTGTACCTAGCGCAAAATGAAAATTACAAGCGTTAACGTGCTCTGTCGGACACTGATAGAAGTCACAAGACTGCTCTAACTGCTGATGAGAAAAAGTATTTAGCAGTTTATATTTACTAAAATAATTGCATTTCCATGTTGTGTGTACTGTGGGAGACCAGATATAGTGAATGCAGGAACCTGGGTTTAGTAACACTTTAAGGCCTCTTGCACATGGTACTGTTGTTTGAGCATCTGCTTTGTTTAGTGTAATTTCAGGCACTTGTTTTGCGCATAGTTGCGCCTATTTGCGTGCATATGCTCGTTCACACATTTGCGCGTACAATATATTCTTAGGGAAAATTCATCAATATCCCTGCTCATATGTGTGTATTTATGCACATTTGCATGTGTTAGCGTGCATTTGCCTGTATTATCGTGCAGGTTGGCATAAATTACTGACCAAAAATGCAGATTTTCCTTTTTTTTTTTTTAACTGAGGAATACACGGTGCTTATTTATGCACCTGTGTGCAAAGGCGCATTGTAAATAATGGCCTACGTTTTACTTCATTAAAAAAAAACAAAAACCGCTGTACTGCGCTTTTTCAAGCTTCAGTGTGCAAGAGGCCTTATACTGACACAGGTGCTCACAATGAGCAGCTTTTATTCCTTTATTTAAAACCTTTATTTCAAAAGGGAAAAAATCTTCCTGTAACTGCTTAAAAGATGTTTGCTGGAGGTCAGCTTCAATTTGTTAGTCAAGTCCATCTAAACCTACTAATCTAACACTACCCTAACCCCAGACTGACAATGCTGCTGTCCTAAGGTGTCAGATGTACTGCTTCATCCAGAATGTAGTCACCCTAAGACAGGAAGTGTGTTACCCGATGGATCACCTGGTGTAATATAGGGGAAAAAAGCCTTAAAAAAAGAAAACAAATGCAGCCACCACATCTGAGGATTGGTATACTGCAATATATTACATCTATATTTTTAGCTCTAATGAGCAGGGCTCTCTGTTTCCTCTTGTAATTGTATTGTAACTGTATTGTCTCCCTTCATTTTGTAAAGCGCTGCGCATACTGTTGGCGCCATATAAATCCTATATATTAATAATATTTTTAATAGTGTATTTACACTTGTTATGCAGCCATGTATAAGCACTGTACTACCTATCACCATATACAGAACTGTAGACACCTCTGCTCAAATGAAATAAGTTGTAATATGTTTTAATTTTTTTTATAATATTTATATAAAATCTTTGTTTTTTATATATTTTTTTAAAGTGGACCTATGAGTAGCTTGTGTCTGCATAAATGACCTATCACAATGTACAGAAACTTATCAAAGCAGCACATAGAGGAGTGATTTTTTTTTTTTTCCCCGTTCAACCAACGGGCTGAATGGAAAAAACTTGATTCCCTCATCTACACACTCCATGTGGATGGAGGCAGGGGCGGACTGACAACTCATGGGGCCCCCGGGCAATAGGGGATCATGGGGCCCCTGTGTCCTTGCCCAAACTCAAAAAAGCCTATGAAAAAGGTACCAGGGCCATCTAATGGGGCCCCCTACTGACCCCGGGCCCTTGGGCAGCACCCGAGTTTCCAAATGGTCAGTCCGCCCCTGGATGGAGGAAACCACCCCACTGAGTTATTGTCTTCTGACAGCAAAGAAACTTTTTTACTGTCAGAATACAGTGATGAGTGCTGCCAGCTATAACTGATGGCACTGATTGATTAGGGAAAATCCAACAGGTTGGATGTACAGAAGTCGATGAGTAGTGCAACCTCCTTTCCCGTACATAGACTGAAATGTGTCCGGTCCCTGAATTTTGATCCATGTATGGCCAGCTTTAGTCTTTTTAGTTTTGAATAGAGTATAAAAGGCTAAGAACTCCTATCAAAGGGCGAAAAAAGAAATGGGAAATCCAAAATTTTACAGTTGTCACCAGAACAAGAGGTGAAGGAAAATCTTCCAATGGGAGAACACGTTCATCCTAAACAACGGAGGTCTTACTGTAGGTGTAACGAGTACACTGCAATGGAGGTACTGTAGATTTCAAGTTTTATAGATGCCAGCTCACTAATAGCAAGTCGGGAAAAAGAGGCTCTTTTACTTGTCACATATCTGCCATCTTACAGCAGGCCTCAGTGACACCAAATCGTTATCTGCTATGTCCAAATAAAAGACCCTCTTTTTTGCTGACCTGCTACTTGTCTTCGGATACCTATACTACTTAAATCTTCCAATGAGCATAACTGTTCAAGAGGAGAATTCCCCTCATTATGTATAGACTTCTCTCACATCTGCTGCCACCTGAACAGGAAGTGAAGGTAAAACTCCTTCATGGAACAGAACAGCAAAAATATAAACGGACAAAAACGTATAAAAGTTTTGATTTTATTTAGCATGGTAAAAAGACCACTGAGCATGCATACTACTGGTGACAGGATTGCAAGAGATGGTCAAATAGTCATATCACTTTACTAGAAACACTGGAGTTAGCATGATTTTACTTGGAATTTTACTTCGGTTTAGCCTTTCTGCTTCTGTCAGCAATTTTGCTTCATCACTTTCTGCCTTGGGCTATACTGTAACATAACCACTCAATAATGTAATTAGTCAAGCCACACCAAAATTAATAGCTAGGAGTTAACTACATCTCTCCTATGTACTTAAATGTGTCATACCTGCATTACTCAGACTAGTAACAGCAGTGGTGGTGGTGATGAATAAGTGTGCAACGGTTTATAGCAAATGAAATATCTGCCTGTCCCTCCCAATTCTAAATATCTCTATATATCAATCAAACCACCTGAACCGCTAACTAAATTACTCAAGAAAAAAGACTTTTTCTAAAAACCCAAACTTTTTTGGATAGAGTTGTGGATGGTTAAAAACCCTTTTTTTTCCTTTCCTCTCTGTCTGTGTCCCAATTGGGGAATTTTAGGTACAGTTGTTTTTTAGGTATATTAACAACTTGCCCTCCAGAGGATTTACCCCCCTTCCTGACCAGGCCATTTTTTGTGATACAGCACTGCGTTACTGTAACTGACAATTGCACGGTCATGCAACGCTGCACCCAAATGAAATGTACGTACTTTTTTCCCCACAAATAGAGCTTTCCTTCGGTGGTATTTGGTCACCTGTGTGGTTTTTATTTTTTTGCGCTATAAACAAAAAAATTAAACGACAGTTTTGGGGGAAAAAAACTATATTTTTGACTTTTTGTTATTAAACATATCCAGTAAGGAAATATAAAAATCTAATTTCATCATAAATTTAGGCCAAAATGTATTCTGCTACGTCTTTGCTAAAAAAAATCCCAATACATGTAAATTAATTGGTTTACGTGAAAGTTATCACGTTTACAATTGGTATATATACTGGAATTATTATTTTTTCCTAGTAATGGCACCGATCAGCGACTTATAGCGGGACTGTGGCAGGCATTCTGACACTGGGGGGGAACTGACTTGGTGCCACTGACATCCCCAGTGACACCAATACAGTGATCAGTGCTAATAAAAAGCACTGACACTGTACTAATGGCACCGGGCAGGAACGGGTTAACATGTGGGGTGATCAAAGGGTTAACTGTGTGCTGTTTTACTATGTGGGCTGTGTGTGTGTTTCTCTGTATGCAGAGCCATACAAAGCAGTGTGCAGGAGCTGACGGAAGAGATCTGTATTGTTTACATACAGGTCTCTTCACCGCCAGAAATCCTCGGAGATTACCAGGTGCTGGCGGGGAATCACCGGCCAGGACCCAGTGATTGACAGCCGAGGCCGCAAATGGCAGCACGGGTAGGGCGCGTGCGTGTCCCCTACCCCAGAACTGCAAAATCATGTGTATATATATATGTGATTTTGCACACCTGTGACACCCTGTAGCAGTATTTCTGCTATAGGGTGGCGCAGAAGTGGTTAATAGCTGGCCATAGGTGGGTCGAAATTTTGATTCAACAGGGATTGGCCGAATTTCAATCCATCTATGACCGTTCCTGTTTGTGAGAAGTTGATCTAATGAAAACGTCTTCAATCAGCACTGTAGCCGCTAATCCATGTATTCTGACAGCAGAGGAGTCCCCACTGTCAGGCTTCATGCACACTGGGCATTTTTACAGCTGTTGTTTTTGGCTTCTGGTGTTTTTTCTCTACAGCCAACAAGCTTTATGATTATTATTCTGTCCCATTACTTTTGGTCCCTTCACAAGTGGGAGGCACATATGCAAACTGTTGTAATTCCTACACCGTTCACCTGATTTGGATGTAAATACCCTCAAATTAAAGCTGACAGTCTGCAGTTAAAGCACACCGTGTTTGTTTCATTTCAAATCCATTGTGGTGGTGTATAGAGCCAAAAATGTTAGAATTGTGTTGATGTCCCAATATTTATGGACCTGACTGTATGTGCCCATGCATACTACAGGCATTTTCAGGAGTGTAGTGGCTGGGAAGTTTACAGGCAGACCCCCCCCCCCCCCATCATCACTTGTAGGGATGCACCGAAATTCCGGTGGCCAAAACGTTTCGGCCGATATTAGAAAAGCACCGATACAGGTGCCGAAAAAACCCCGCCCCCTCAAAGCCGCCTGCCCTCCGCTTGGTAGTTCAGTCTTACCTAAGAAACCATTGATCCCGGCGCTAGGCATAGAGGTGAGAGAAGGAAAGATGGCCGCCACACATCTCTATGCCCTTGGAGGACCGGAGCGATGTCACGTCCGGTTCCTGACATTTTTTTTTTTTTTAAGCACTAGATCAAGGTAAAGCATTAGATAAAAAAAAAAAGCAGTGCAGAGGAGAGATGTGAGGTCTTATGACTCCATATCTGTCCATGAAGAGGACCTGTCACTAATTATTTCTATCACAAGGAATGTATGCATTTCTTGTGATAAGAATAAAAGTGATTAAACTTTTTTTAAAAAAGAATAAAAGTGATTAAACTTTTTTTAAAAATGTATTTAATATTTTTTTTTATTTTTGCACTGTTCCTTTTAAAAAATTTGTAAAGTGTTCCTGTCCTCCTGTGCTCACACGTAGTGGTGAATGCATACGTAGGCCATGCCCACATATGTTAATGGTGTTCAAACTTTATAAATAATTCTCGCACTAGACCTCGTCTATAACGTTACACTACTAACCTGTAGACATTTTAAAGGATCACCCATGGAGATTTTTAAGTACAACAGTTTCACGCCATTCCACGAGCGTGTGCAATTTTAAAGCGTGACATGTTGGGTATCTATTTACTCGCGGTAACATCCACTTACATATTTTACAAAACAATTGGGGTATATTTTGTTTTTTTTTTCAAAGTGTATTTTTTTCCCAAAAATATATATTCATTTTTAAAAACTGCGCATTTCAGTTTCGGTTTTCGGCCAAGTGCATTTTGAATTTTTGGTTTCAGTTTCGGCACCCAAATTTTTATTTTGGTGCACCACGAATCACTAGTGTGTTCAGGAGAGGCTAAAACACGCTCCAAAAGTGAAAAAACGTGTACATGCACATGTTAATGCATTCTAAAGGCCAGAATTCTGTCCAATAGAATGCATTAATGCCAGATGTGGGAATGCACATGCAAACATTTTAGCTTTTTACTGCGTTTTTGATTCTGAAAACTCCTGTAGCTCAAAAGATGTTTTTGGAGCTTCTCCGTGTGCATGAGGTCTAATACTCCTCCCCCCTCCCAAGATTAATAATGCTGCTGCCCAAAGGTGTCCCTGTGCCCCTTCATCCAGAGTGGGGGCACTCTAACACAGGAGGTGTGTTACTGGCTAGATCACCAGGTGAAAAAAGCCTAAAAGAAAAATAATGCAGCCACTGCATCTAATGATTGGTAAGCTGAATGTATTATTTTTGATTTTGGGTTTAATACTGCTTTAATTGAACAGTTCTGCCTGGTAGCAGAAGTCTTGACAATCGATCTTCATCAGTAGGACTGGCTCCCTTATTAGGTGATGCCACCTAGTGGTTACTGTAGTACTGAACATCAGGCATCAGATACTACTTAGTAGGATTGGTGGTGGCCAGGGCATATTTTTTTTTTATTTGAAATAACGGCCTAATACTGCAACTAGTGGGCTGGCAGATGAAACATGAAAGGTTTGGCTAAGCAGATCTTTGTCTTCTGTTTTACAGGCTCATTAAACCCTGGCTGGTCAAATGAACTTGCAAGCTGGAAGAGTGCTGTTAATGATCACAACAACATCATGGAGGTCTGGAAGAAGACATGGGTAAAGTATTGCAGTTGTGTCATGACATTTTCTTCATGTCCAAAGGATGCACTGCCTTTCCATAGCTTAGAGGGAACTTTTCAAAATAGAAATGTGCCAGTGCCACTAAAGACTGTGGAGCCTCTATCCAGATCCTAAATCCACCACCTGCTGAATAACTGCCCTACTGCAGCGTGTGTATACATACAGTACTTCTTCCCATCAGAGACTTGCCAAATACTGAGAAAAAGAGCCTGTACCTTCAGAACAAGGCAGCAGCGGCCCTTCCATTTATAACTGTAATACAGGAACACCTAGCATGTCACTGCTGTAATGCAGGATCATCTATAGATCATAGCTAGAGCTCGCAATTGTAATACAGGAACAGATACAGCTCACAATTGTAATACAAGACGGATAGAGCTCACAATTGTAATACAGGACAGATACAGCTCACAATTGTAATACAGGAACAGATAGAGTTCACAATTGTAATACAGGAACAGATAGAGTTCACAATTGTAATACAGGAACAGATAGAGCTCACAATTGTAATACAGGAACAGATAGAGCTCACAATTGTAATACAGGAACAGATAGAGTTCACAATTGTAATACAGGAACAGATAGAGCTCACAATTGTAATACAGGAACAGATAGAGCTCACAATTGTAATACAGGAACAGATAGAGCTCACAATTGTAATACAGGAACAGATAGAGCTCACAATTGTAATACAGGAACAGATAGAGCTCACAATTGTAATACAGGAACAGATAGAGCTCACAATTGTAATACAGGAACAGATACAGCTCAGAATTGTGATACAGGAACAATATAGAGCTCACAATTGTAACACAGGAACAGATAGAGCTCACAATTGTGATATAAGAACAGATAGAGCTCACAATTGTAATACAGGAACAGATAGAGCTCACAATTGTAATACAGGAACAGATACAGCTCAGAATTGTGATACAGGAACAGATAGAGCTCACAATTGTAATACAGGAACAGATAGAGCTCACAATTGTGATACAGGAACAGATAGAGCTCACAATTGTAATACAGGAACAGATAGAGCTCACAATCATGATTATAAAGGAGACTTTAGAGATCTCAGCCACAAAGTGGTCTTGACTAGTCATATTATGCGTATTCACTGATTTGTTTTCCCTTGACTGAAATATTCATACATAATCTAGCCACTTCAGCATAGCCATTAATCAGGCAGGACCAGACTGTCCAGAAATATGCTGAAATTGTTTTCCATTATTTTAGGAGAGCTGCAACAAAAAAGATGTTGATTCAGCAAAATGAAGAAACTGCATAAAGCTAAATTATGAGAGTGAGCGTCTTCTATGAACAGTGCTGTATTATGAGGACTGAGTATGGCTTCCAAAGGACCCCATCCACAGAGAAGAGCACAGAATACACAAAACACTGTTGTATGGCTTTGTGTATTGAGTAGATCCTGTAAGAGCTGTCTAGAATGTAATTTAACTATGCAACACGTGTACCACATACATGGAAACAGTCTATATATTTTGTTGAGAAGGGTGCATGATTTAAAACCTTTAGTTTGTGATTGTGATACCATGCTACTTAAAGTTAATGGGTTTGCCTTCTTTTTATTCTTTTTTTTTCCTTCCAAAATGTGAAAGTGTTGATCTGCACATAAAGTATAACAACGGATAAGTGTTGATTTATATCATTTTTGGGGTTCACACTGTTTGCTATTTGTGCCAGACAAGGGTCCTTTTTTTAATCAGATGTGCAATGTACAACAATTTGGTTCCTATGGGTTACAGCACTTTATTAATTGCACTGAAATAAAACCTCATGGCCTAATAAATGAAAACACAAGCAACAACAATAAATTGTAGAAACATCCAGGACTTTCTCACAGCACATTTTTTCCAGTAAAATGGTCCTCATATCCAGCAGCTCAACTTTTCCAGTTTTTATTCATCTGGCCATGTTTCATCCTTGGACAGCTGAAGAACACATGCCCCCTACCATGAGGGACCTGTTATCAGTGGGTATGAGAATTTGTGATTAAAATCAGAGATCTGCAAATAGGTTTGCAGATATGTTTACACCAAGCTTTGAGCTAACAATTGTTTGCATTTTTACTGAATCTTTTTGAGGAATACAATACACCATGTACACCTAAAGCAAAGTTTACTGAAAAAGTAATGCATTTTGATCATTCCCAATAAAACATTTATATATTGTAGCACTGCAGTCTGTGGTGTCTTGATCTGCACAATGCTTTGTCGCTGTATTATTTTGTAAAATATCTTAGTTACTATATATAGGACGTGTTAATTCTGTATAGAAACCTCTACTTCTAGAGTACATAGTGTTGAAAGTACAGGCAGATGTCTTGTCAGTCTAAGTTAAGTAGCCAATAGACATTTTTCTGCCTGAGAATTAATACGAATGAGTAGGTGCTGAAGCACTGGAGTTGTTCTTTATTTCAGTCTTCACTTATCTTATTGAGGGGTACCACTTTAATGATTGGTTGTGTGTATTGAGCCATTCAAGGCTAATGTGTCTTTGCTGCCTTTGCCACTAGGGGGGGTTGCAGCATGGCACAGAAACCTATGCTACTTCCCCCGTCCCCTTTTGGTTGTGTACAGGGCCATAACTACCTCTATGTAAATATATATATAAAAGGTCAGGTTCGAGCATATAGGCCAGGGGTCGGCAACCCGTCAATCGTGGTCTACCTGTCGACTGCTCAGGATGAAGGATGGGAGGAGTAGCTGGCCAAATTAACTTTTCATATTAACCCGCAGGTGATTGGGTTCTAGGACTGACCTAGCAACCAATTACCAGCTTGCTAATATGAAAAGTTAATTCAGCCAGCTTCTCCTCCCGCCCTCCATCCTGAGCCGTGCTGTGTTCAACTGTGCACTGACAATGGCAGCAGCGGAGGAGGCTGGGGGAAAGGGGGGGGAGAAAACATTGCTGGGGGGGGGGGCAGAGAACACTGCTATTGGGGAAAGGAGGGACCGGGGACACTACTCCTCTACCGCCCTTCATATCACCCCCCCCCAGTAGTGTCCTCTGCCCCCCCTTCCCCCATAGCAGTGACCTCTGGCCCCCTCCCCCCCTGCGATGTCCTCTGCCCCCTTTTCCCTCATAGCAGTGACCTCTATCCCCCCTTCTCCCCCCCCCTCCCCTCCCATGGACAGGTATTTTAAAAATCTGAACTCTAAGCAATTGGCTGGGGATCAGGATTTTCCTGCTCCCCCCCCCACCCTGGTGCTCTAAAGCAGCTGCCTAAGCAGCCGCATGTTTACGCCCAGCATACGGCTTCTTAGGCAGCTGATTTAGGGCACCAGGGTAGCTTGGGGGGGCGGGCAGAAAAATCCCCAGCCAACTGCTGGGAGTTCAGATACCTGCCTTCTGACGATCCCCTTTATTGTCCTCCTGGAGCAGCTGAAAGCTAGCATCTCCTCCCTGCCCTCCCACCAGAATACAGCCGCTGCAGGAGGAAAATCCAGAAGATCAGTTCTAGTAAATGCCCTCCACTGCCCCTTCCACCCTTGCTCCGCCTTTTTTTCTGCTGCTTACCCCTTCCCCCAAGTGCTCCCCATTCAACAGGGCTCCTAAAGAAATTGTTGAAAATATTAATAAATAAAAATGTAAAAGTACAAACTACTGACACCATCCACTGCCCTACTGACACCAACCTCTGCCCTACTGACACTGTCCACTGCCCTGCTGACTGACCCCATCCACTGCTCTACTAACATCATCCACTGCCCTACTGACACCATCCACTGCCCTGTTGACTGATATCATCCACTGCTCTACTGACTGACACCAACCTCTGCCCTACAGACACTGTCCACTACTCTACCGACACCATCCACTGCTCTACTGACTGACACCAACCTCTGCCCCACTGACACCATCCACTGCTCGACTGACACCAACCTCTGCCCTACTGACACTGTCCACTGCTCTACTGACACCATCCACTGCATTAACGATTGACACCAACCTCTGCCCTACTGACACTGTCCACTGCTCTACTGACACCATCCACTGCATTAACGATTGACACCAACCTCTGCCCTACTGACACCGTCCACTGCCCTGCTGACTGACTCCATCCACTGCTCTATTGACTGACAACAACCGCTGCCCTACTGACCCCATCCACTGCTCTGACTGACAACCACCTCTGCCCTACTGACACCTTCCACTGCCCTACTGACTGACACTGTCCATTTGTACGTTAGGCTAAGTTTGTATTTTAGAGTAGCATTTGTTTTATTATATTTTTCTACATTTTCCTTGCTATTTAGTTGGGCCTTGCTAGTTAATGTTGTTGTTTTTTTTAAGTGACACTGAACCCCAGTGATCTTTGATCTCTTTCATGTTGCTCAGGTAGATCTCCACCTCTGAAAGGTTGCCTACCCCTGATGTAGGCCCTTTACAAAATAATCTAGAGTAGGTGACTGGTGACAAAGAGAAGCTCCAGATGATCCACATTGGCTGACAACTGATATGATCCAGAAATATTTGGACAGAATAAAGGTGAATAAAGCACCTGGACTGGATGGCATACACCCATAAAGAAATGAGCTGTCATTTCAAAGCCATTGTTTCTCATTTTTAAGGATTCTTTAATGACTGGCATAGTACCACTGGATTGGCATAAGGCCAATGTGGTGCCAATATTTAAAAATGGATCAAAATCTTTACCAAGTGCCTACAGACCTGTTGATTTAATATCTACACTTGGGAAGATACTGGAGAGTTAAATAAAAGACCACATCATGACACAGATGAGTTCTTGCTGGAAAAAAATATTTTAAGCAACAGACAGCGGGGATTCATGAAAGATCAATCTAATTTCTTTTTATGAGGAGGTGAGCAAAACCTGGGACAGACGAGTGGCGGTGGACGTGGTATACTTGGATTTTGCAAAAGCGTTTGACACAGTTCCCCACACACGGCTAATGTGTAAGGTAAAGTCTACAGGCTTGGGAAATTCGTATGTAAATGGATAGAAAACTGACTAAAAGATCGTATTCAGAGAGTAGTGGTTAATGATTCATACTCTGAATGGTCTAGGGTTGTCAGTGGTGTACCCAGGGGCGGACTGACAACTCATGGGGCCCCCGGGCAATAGGGGATCATGGGGCCCCTGTGTTCTTGCCCAAACTTAAAAAAGCCTATGAAAAAGGTACCAGGGGGATCTCATGGGGCCCCCTACTGACTCCAGGCCCTCGGGCAGTGCCCGAGTTTCCAAATGGTCAGTCCGCCCCTGGATGTACCCCAAGATTCAGTGTTGGGACCCTTACTTTTTAATATATTTATAAACTATATAGGGTCTGGGATTAAAAATACCTTTTCAGTCTTGGCAGATGACACCAGGCTTTGTGGAAGAAGGATCTGGGCGTTCTGGTAGATCACAAGCTTAATAATGGCATGCAATGCCAAGCTGCGGTTTCTAAAGCGAGCAAAATCCTCTCTTGTACTAAAAGAGGTATAGACTCCAGAGATACAGATACCATTTTACCCCTGTACAAATCATTAGTAAGACCTCATCTGGAATACGCAGTTCAGTTTTGGGCACCAATTCACAAAAAGAACATTGGGGAACTGGAGAAAGTGCAGTGAAGGGCAACCAAACTGATAAGACGCATGGAGGAGATCAGCTAGGAGGAAAGATTAGAGGAACTGAATTTATTCTCTCTTGAGAAGAGGAGATTTAGGGGGATATGATCAACATGTATCAGTGGTTCATATAGTGAACTCGGTGTAGAGCTATGCACCCTGAGGTCATTACAGAGGACAAGGGGACACTCCTTGCGTCTCGAGGAAAAGAAATGTAATGTCCAAACATGGGAAAGAGATGTGGAAAAGACTCCCTCAAGAGTTGGTTCTGGCCAGCACCATAGATTGCTTTAAAAAAAGGCCTGGATTCTTTCCTAGATACACGCAATATAACTTGATACTAACATTTATAGGTAAAGTTGATCCAAGGAATATTCAATTGCCTCAGGGAATCAGGAAGGAATTTTTTCCCCTTCAGGGAGCAAATTGGATCATGCTTTGCTGGGTTTTCTGCCTTCCTCTGGATCAACTGTGGATATAGGATAACTTTTTTTTTTTTTTTATGGTTAAACTAGATGGACTTTTGCCTTTTTTTTTTTTTTCTTTTTTCCAGCCAGACTAACTATGTCACTGTGATTGACAGATTGACGCTTAAAGTGGTTCTAAAGGCAGAAGATTTTTTTTTCCCATAATGCATTCTATGAAAGGAGCAAGAACAGGGTTACTCTGTGCAAAACCATTACACAGAGCAGTTAGGTATGACATGTTTTCAAAAATCTGAACCATTAGTTTCACTTGAAGTCATTATACTCACCTGAGCCTGATGTCGATCCAGCGATGTGCACAAGTGCAGAGGCTTTCTCGGCTCAATCCCTACTCATTGGCTCAGACACAGCAGTGAAAGCCATTGGCTCCCTCTGCTGTCAATCACAGCCAGTGAGGAAGGAGCAGGGGGCGGGGCCAAGCCCCACGCCGGCTCGGGAGCGAGCACATACGATTACCCCTGTAGTAAGCGGCTTGCTATGGAGGCAGGTGGAAGGGGGGAGGACCCCAGAAGAGGAGGATCAGGGCTGCTCTGTGCAAAACCATTGCACAGAGCAAGTACGTATGACATGTTTGTTATTTTCTTTTTTAAATTTGAATGTTTACAATCACTGGAACTCCGGTATAAAAAAATATTGTCTAAATGGAAAACTCCTGTATTCGTATTTGAATCTTGGTGTTCTCTGTGTAGAAGCAGAGTAACTGAATCAAATGTCCTTTATGCCTTTCACCACTCCTGGCTTGCTCACAAGGATAGGGAGTCTTCCCTCGCTGCCAGATTCAGACAAATGGGTAAACACAAAGCTGGCCATAGATGGATAGATATAATATAATAGTCCCCCCGCGCTTAGATGTACCCGAGAAATGACCTGTTGGAATGAATATGAAGCCGCTAGACACCTAATCCTATACCTGTAGGTCGAAATGAATAATATATAAAAAAAAGTGGTGTAGCGCTACAAAATCACAGACCAAAATATATAGGTGACACGGGGTGCTCAAACATACACAAGGTCTGAATGACCTATTACGTGACCTGTAAATGTGGTGAACCCAATCCCAATAAGGGATACAAACCAAGTGACCTTTGGTACCCACAACTGGGACTCAAAACTAAATGCAAGTGAATCCCTATGGAAGGATAAAGACACACAAAGTGCTCAAAATGACATTGACCATATAAACAGCAATAATAAAGTCCATCAAATGTGAACACAATAGCGGTGCTCCAATCTTCTTGGTCATGCAAAACGCACACTGTGAACGCACAACACACCTGTTAGTGCTCCCAAGAATAGCTGCAATGGCCTCTCACCTCCTCTTAGCGACCCCCTAGGGGCCACAGAGCCTTGCAGATCTCTCCTGGATCCTTCCTGTATAAATACTCCTGGTGATCTGACACCCGGGATACAAAAGGACCCTCTGATGTACTGTGTCTTCACTAGGAAACCTCTCTGGATCAATGGGCAGGCAGGCAGGCAGGCAGGTGCATACCCCTCAGATGCTTAGTTCAGTGGCCCATACAACAGAAGAACACATCCTCCATAGTGTAAAACCGCTTTTAAAATGAATGCACTCCCATTTTGGCAGACTCTAGCAGGCATTACCCATGTGTATGGGTCGTCACCACACTGTGCTGTCGACGCGTTGCGGCACGCTATCACGTGACTTCATGAGTCCTGATAATGTCCCGTGATAGCGTGACACAACGTGTCGATGGCACAGCGTGGTGACGCAACTTCCGGCGTGACGTACTTGCGGCGCCATGTTTGTACACCTTGTTTCATCTCATACACCCATACACATGGCTAATGCCTGCTAGAGTCTGCCAAAATGGGAGTGCATTCATTTTAGTTCATTTTAATACCTAATAAAAGCGGTTTTACACTATGGAGGATGTGTTCTTCTGTTGTATGGGCCACTGAACTAAGCATCTGAGGAGTATCCACCTGCCTGCCTGCCCATTGATCCAGAGGGGTTTCCTAGTGAAGACACGGTACATCAGAGGGTCCTTTTGTATCCCGGGTGTCAGATCACCAGGAGTATTTATACAGGAAGGATCCAGGAGAGATCTGCAAGGCTCTGTGGCCCCTAGGGGTCGCTAAGAGGAGGTGAGAGGCCATTGCAGCTATTCTTGGGAGCACTAACAGGTGTGTTGTGCGTTCACAGTGTGCGTTTTGCATGACCAAGAAGATTGGAGCACCGCTATTGTGTTCACATTTGATGGACTTTATTATTGCTGTTTATATGGTCAATGTCATTTTGAGCACTTTGTGTGTCTTTATCCTTCCATAGGGATTCACTTGCATTTAGTTTTGAGTCCCAGTTGTGGGTACCAAAGGTCACTTGGTTTGTATCCCTTATTGGGATTGGGTTCACCACATTTACAGGTCACGTAATAGGTCATTCAGACCTTGTGTATGTTTGAGCACCCCGTGTCACCTATATATTTTGGTCTGTGATTTTGTAGCGCTACACCACTTTTTTATACATTATTCATAGATGGATAGAATTTCAAACAAAAATTCTTAGGAAAAGTTTTAGGAAAATTTGTATGAAAATTCTCAAACATTCTCATCAAATGTTAGAAGCTAATGAAATCTTTTGAACTACATTTGATTTTGAAATGAATGGAATTTACCAAACGAAAACCACATACACTGTTAGAAATTTGTTAATTTGAGAAATATTCTCCATCCTGCTCCTTCAAATTTTCTCGTCACTGCAATTGGAAACGTACATAGTTTTGAACCAAAATTATTAGAAAAATGTACAAACTTCCTTAGAACGCTCTTTTCTTTAAAATTTTGGTTGATAATTCTACGCATCTATGGCCGGTTTAAGGCTTCATTCACATCCTACAGAGAAGCAGCCAGTGGAATTCATAAAGAAAGTTGTAGACTAAATGCAAATTACATACTTTTCACTGTGAAAACATGATTAACATACCTGATTCCAACAGAGGACTGACCAACAAGATAGAAACGTTACGTTAGATTTTCCCCCATGCATCAGTAGCTGGATTTTTTGCTAAATGTGCATCACAAAAGAAATAGGCAGATGTGAACTTCTGACATTCCTCAACATTACTTGTCCTAGATAGTGACTTGGAAAGAAACCAGAGGACAGCAGAGGAACCAAGTAATTAGACGGTCAACCTATGCAGCCCCTTTATCCTTCTCATGAGAGGTTTACGGGACTTCGATGATAATTCTCACCCTTAGGCTGGCAATAGATTGATCTTTTTTTTTTCATTCAGCCCTCTGTGCAAAAAAAAACAAAGGTTCCTTCATCCACAGACATAATTTGTTAGTTTGACCTTTGTTGAGTGGGAGCAGCCACACATGGATCAAGATGGGTCCTTGCTGAAGCAGTCAAACTTCCATCAATGTGTGGCCAGCTTTAGAGCTGAAGTCCATCCCACTATCTAATGAGAGCACCTAAACAGCTAACTACTTATGTCTCATTTGTTAAACAACTGATAATCTGTACAAAAAATGGCCACTGCCCCAGTCTATAACTGGCTTACACAGCAAGGAACACATGGAAGGGTGACGCATGTCAAACAACAAAAGAGAAAAGTTCCCAGCTCAACTTGCCAGCCAGCTTACAAACAAACTGAATTAACCTAACAGTATGAGTTAAAAACAGGGATTTAGTTAGCACACATTTACAAATACGTAAGTTACAGAGCCACGTC
Source organism: Staurois parvus (assembly GCF_062004578.1). Lineage (NCBI taxonomy): Eukaryota > Metazoa > Chordata > Amphibia > Anura > Ranidae > Staurois > Staurois parvus. The sequence goes on along the minus strand of NW_028317974.1, from coordinate 49,097 downwards.
ACGGCACCCCGATATTCTGTAGTCCTAACGCTACAAATTTCAAGAGCCCCCATAGTAGAGGCACATGTATTTAATGGATAGACCAAGGGCAGGTGAACCTGAGGGAGCCCACCCCTCCTTAAACTAGGGGTTACAACAGACTTTTTATTCAATTTAACTAAGACATGCTCTAATTTTGCTACAGAACATTTGGAGCAAATTAAGAGGTTTAAAGAGTTGCTCTCCAGCCACCCTGTTCACTTGCCAGAAGCCTCTCCAGAATCCCTGTGTAACTTTTTGTCAACTTTGGGTCCCAATTTACCCAAGCTCAATGTAATCCTAGTGAATACATGGGTTAATTTACAAATAAGACTGTAAAAGTGAGATGCGGTGGCCAGCAAGCTTCAGGTACTATAATATATATACACACTGTATATAGTTAATGTTAGATGAAAATTGCATTTATAAAAAATGTCCATTTTCCAGCATATAATAATAACATAACAGACAAAACAACGTGATTTGATTTTCTTCACTTGATTCCCGAATCACCACAGTTAGAGTTGATGGGAGAATCCTTCCCGCAGCAATATTGTGTTCTGCTGGCAAGAACACAATGATTACTGCTAGCGGCTAAAGCTGCCGGCAGTAATTGCATGTAAAAAAAAATTAAAATCTGACAGGCTGGTTGTACCCAAGTCGATCCAACCAGCCTGCTCATAGATGGATCGAATCTCATCTGGTCCTGCTGAACCATTCAAGATTCGATCTATCTGCCAGCTTAAGTTGTCACCAAAATAAGTTCCCCCTTGAAAGATTTCCACACTGTGTCAGTGACCATTGTGCCATTTTGGTTTTTATCATTTCTTGTCCTATTCACAATTGTCACCTGGGCAAACAGGCTTAAAGTCTTACTAAAGGTTAATTTTATTTAAATTAAAATAACAAACATGTTAGTAACAATTTGACACTTCCGCGCTATATTAAGTAAATGTCACATCAAAATTAATAACAAAAAAAAGCAGTCAACACAGTATTGCAGGCAACAACACATAGACATATAGAAAACGAGTGCGGCGCTACAGATAAATTAATAAAAATCCAACAATGTCAGGCATAAATAAAAATAAATGCCTCTATAATAAAATATATGGATATCAAACAAATTCCAAAAAGAAACTCTATGACAAGAAATGTGTTATTATCTGGCTCTCCAAGTGAAATTAAAGGAAAAAGACATAAAAAAGAAAACTAATGCAGCCACAGAATTTGGATTGAAGAAAGAAAGATAAAACGGTCTACCCAGTCAATGTTCCACAACAATGCCTCAATTCATTTTCACAGGTTTACCTCTGGCATAATACTTAGATTATCAGTTGGGAGTCTTTGGAAAGTGATCCAAAAGGCTTTTTCCTTCATTCAACACCTGGGAGTCAGCTTATCCCTTCAGAGCCGAAAGTGTCCGGGTTCGTTATTCATATTTGGAATCTGTACTGCGCTTTTTTGACCCGTACTTAATTGAGGGGTCATTTCGGTCTGGTAAGAGGCAGCATTTTCTGAGGTATTGGTGATGGTCAACAAACATGTTATACTAACCTGCTCTGTGCAATACCATTGCACAGAGCAGCCCCGATCCTTCTCTTCTTGGGTCACCAGCTAGCGATCTTGGCTTCTCCTCTTCTTTGTGTGTCCCTGTAGTAAGTCGCTTGCTATGGAGGCACAGAGTATGTGCTTGCTTGTGAGCTGTGTGTATCTATAGAGCAGACTCCATAGACAGGCAGACAGGCTTAGTCCTGCCCCAAAATTCCTCCCCAATGGCTCCTGCTGCTGCTCAGGTCCCTGTGTAGAAAGGGGAGACGAGATGCAGCCATGCACAGTGCTGATCTCTGCTCCTCTCTCTTCCTCTTCACACAGGTAAGGGAAAGGACAGAAAAATATAAAACTTAATGTAAGGAATGCATTAAAGTAAAAAGCATTTTTAGCTTCAGAATCACTTTAGAATGTCTAGTGGAGACACAAACAACAATCCAACCTGTCTCTACTGTATCCAAAAACAAAACAATTTGGCCAGTAAAAGCATAGAACAATCAAGAACTTTAAAGGCCTACTTGCAGAGTTTTGCCTTTCATAAATTTTGATGGACCTGTGACTAGGCTGTATTGACTAATGTGCCTTTAAACTTGCTAATTGAGTACTCCTTGCATGTTCTAGCTCTCTCCTCCTCTGGGATTGTCTAATTATTGTCTGTGCTGGTCCAGAACATACTCCCCTTTCTTTGCTTTTTATGTGGATGCAAGAGTTTGGGAGGAGGGAGTACTATAGATAGTGATTTGTGTCAGCTCCAAGTCTGTAGCTACTGCCACCCATTTCCAAGACGTCTGAGGGCCTTTGTCTTCATAAGGGATATTACCATATTACTGTTAATATGCATAAAATGCATTACATGCACATGAAATCTTAGGTCATTCATTTAAAAAATGAACTTCTGACAACAGGGTCTCTTCAAGCCTTCAGTGGAAATTGTAAACACTTCATCACTCTACAACAGGGGTTCTCAACTTGTGGCCTGCAGAGCCCTCTAATGTGGATCCTCCACCTCAAACTGAATGTAAGAACACAAAAAACTTTCAGAAAGTGCACAACACCCGTAAAATATAATAGAAGTCTGTGACAAAGAGCAGCTAACCTGAAGGAAAGCCGCAGGTATATTGTGCTGCATTCACAGTGCGGGTAAACCAAAGTTCATCAGTGTGAAAGCAGCCTTATAGGGGGCCCAGGACCGTAAAGGCTTGTTTACATTTGTGGTTTAGGGGCAGTACAACCCCATAGTTAGAATGTGTTTTTACCACAACCCTCCAACCACAGGTGTAGCATCAGGGGTCCTCTCCTTGTGCTCCAGGGGGCCCGTGCGGCCTCCCTGTCACATTCTGGTTTACACTTGGACGGGGTGGGGAGGTGACATATACAGGAACCAAACCCTTCCACTTTCTTTTGTAATTGCTAAAAGTCAGATTCTCCTCTTCTCCTTTCTACCGGCATTCAGCGGCTGCAGGAGGAAAATGTCCATTAAAGTGTCACTAAACCCACAACAGTAAAATCAGTCTGTATATGAAGTAAAGCATGCTTGTTATACTCACTGTGGAACCTAAGGGGTTAATACTCTGCATTGTGTAAAAATGCTGTTTGATCCCTTCTTCCCTGTTCCTCCACTTTTTTAAGCGACCACCTGTTATCTCCTGATAAGACAGACTGAACCATAGGCATTTGCACATGCACAGTTTGGTGTGTATTGCTATATAGGTTTTTATTTTTTTCTTGGGAGAGTGCATGTGATCAGCACAGGGCCAATTCGTACTGGTCAGACAGAGGTCAGGGGTTTTGCAACCTTCTAGAGCAGAAAGAAAACTCCTCCTGCAAGCTTAGCTAGTGCTTGGCTGGACACTGATAGAAGTCACAAGACTGCTCTAACTTCTGATGAGAAAAGGTATTTAGCAGTTTATATTTACTAATATAATTGCATTTCCATGTTGTGTGTACTGTGGGAGACCAGATAGAGTGCATGCAGGGTCCTGGGTTTAGTAACACTTTAAAGCGGAGTTCCTGCTGGGAAAAAAAAAAAGTCAGCAGCTACAAAAACTGTAGCTGCTGACTTTTAAAATACAGACACTTACCTGTTCCTCGGTCCAGCAGTGTCCTCACCACCGCTGGTTTCACCAGCCATCTTCTCTCCCTGGTGCCAGCATCTTTAGTGTGGGCACCTGGCTGTGCATGTGCGAGAAGCGCTGCGCTTTGTGAATGGCCCCGTAGTCTTCTGGGACCTGTCATGTGTCCCAGAAGACTACAGGGAAGGAGGACAACTTCCGCTTTCGATCGCCTAGGCGATCGCAGTGGAAATGGGAACGGGTACCTGTCAAATTCGGGTACCCGCTCCCCAAAGGTGCCAATCCTTAATGGGGAGCTGGGGACAAAGCATTAAAGCGGAACTTCCCCTTTTGGGTGGAACTTTGCTTTAAGCTATACAAAGTAAAAAAAAAAAATCAAAATTCTGAACCATTTTATTTCATTGTGGCCTGCAACTGGTTACCAAATCACTTAAGTGGCCCTCACTCTTCAAAAGGTTGAGCACCCATGCTCTACAGCATGTTAAGCATGTAGTCTTGTAGGATACATTTGTGGATCAAATGGCTTTTGATGGAAGCTGACCAGCCAATTCCATAACACGGCATATGGCCTGATTCTCAACCAGTACTGGAAACTTAGCCACTTATTCATGTACAGGTGAAACTCGAAAAATTAGAATATCGTGCAAAAGTTCATTTATTTCAGTAATGCAACTTAAAAGGTGAAACTAATATATGAGATAGACTCATTACATGCAAAGCAAAATAGTTCAAGCCACAAGCCAGATTTGTCATAATTGTGATGATTATGGCTTACAGCTCATGAAAACCCCAAATCCACAATCTCAGAAAATTAGAATATTGTGAAAAGGTGCAATATTCTAGGCTCAAAGTGTCCCACTCTAATCAGCTAATTAAGCCATACCACCTGCAAAGGGTTCCTGGGCCTTTAAATGGTCTCTCAGTCTGGTTCAGTAAGAATCACAATCATGGGAAAGACTGCTGACCTGACAGTTGTGCAGAAAACCATCATTGACACCCTCCATAAGGAGGGAAAGCCTCAAAAAGGTAATTGCAAAAGAAATTGGATGTTCCCAAAGTGCTGTATCAAAGCACATTATTAGAAAGTTATGTGGAAGGGAAAAGTGTGGAAGAAAAAGGTGCACAAGCAGCAGGGATGACCGCAGCCTGGAGAGGATTGTCAGGAAAAGGCCATTCAAAAGTGTTGGGGACTTTCACAAGGAGTGGACTGAGGCTGGAGTCAGTGCATCAAGAGCCACCACACACAGACAGATCCTGGACATGGGCTTCAAATGTCGTATTCCTCTTGTCAAGCCGTTCCTGAACAACAAACAACGTCAGAAGCGTCTTACCTGGGCTAAAGAAAAACAGACCTGGTCTGTTGCTCAGTGGTCTAAAGTCCTCTTTTCTGATGAGAGCAACTTTTGCATCTCATTTGGAAACCAAGGACTCAGAGTATGGAGGAAGAATGGAGAGGCACACACTGCAAGATGCTTGAAGTCCAGTGTGAAGTTTCCACAGTCTGTGTTGATTTGGGGAGCCATGTCATCTGCTGGTGTTGGTCCACTGTGCTTCATTAAGTCCAGGGTCAATGCAGCTGTCTACCAGGAGATTTTGGAGCACTTCATGCTTCCTTCCGCAGACGAGCTTTATGGGGATGCTGACTTCATTTTCCAGCAGGACTTGGCACCTGCCCACACTGCCAAAAGCACCAAAACCTGGTTCAATGACCGTGGGATTACTGTGCTTGATTGGCCAGCAAACTCGCCTGACCTGAACCCCACAGAGAATCTATGGGGCATTGCCAAGAGAAAGATGAGAGACATGAGACCAAACAATGCAGAAGAGCTGAAGGCCGCTATTGAAGCATCCTGGTCTTCCATAACACCTCAGCAGTGCCACAGGCTGATAGCTTCCATGCCACGCCGCATTGAGGCAGTAATTGCTGCAAAAAGGGCCCAAACCAAGTACTGAGTACATATGCATGCTTATACTTTTCAGAGGTCCGATATTGTTCTATGTACAATCCTTGTTTTATTGATTTCATGTACTATTCTAATTTTCTGAGATTGTGTATTTGGGGGTTTCATGAGCTGAACTTGAACTATGAACTATCTTGCTTTGCATGTAACGAGTCTATTTCATATATTAGTTTCAACTTTTAAGTTGCATTACTGAATAAATGAACTTTTACACGATATTCAAATTTTTCGAATTTCACCTGTACAGGGAAGAACTTTTCTATTCAAACAAAACAATTTTACTGGCTATTTAAGGTCAGAGTCAGAAGACAAATACATTGAGAAGATGCTTCCTCAATACAGATGTAAACTGGCTTTTATGAAGGTCCTAATAACTGGCCGGAAGAAACATAATATAATTTTAATGTGGCCCATTATAATAGCAGAGGCCATCTCTGCAAACTGTAACATCAAGAGAAATTAGGGAGATACAGCAGAAAAGTGCTTTAGTGCTGAATGTTCTACAGGAAATGAAACGTGCTTTGCTGATTTCCACATTCAGAATGCTCTGGGCATGTTCTGTCTGCTAATTCCTGAGTGGATATTCAGCCAACTTTAACCCATGAAGGGTTATAAAATATCCACAGTAAAAGGCAACTATATGCATACAATGGCCCTGTTAATGCACATAACTCAAAAGCCCTCTGTAACAATAGATCTGTCTTCTTAAAGAGACCTAGCACATCTAGATCAAAGGTCAGCCATAAGCCTCTATCTGGAACAATGGTGCTACCAAATTCATAAGAGAAACTAATAAATAAATTTATTGTTCATTCCTCTGGGACACATTTAGCTTTCGACATTCATACCTTTTATGACAGTATGTGATATGGAGCAAAAATGTCCATCTGAGATTAGGCTAAAGATTAAATCCACCCAAATTTAAGAATTTTCGATTAGATGCCAGAGAGTTCATCCAGCTATGTATAACTCCTGCGCCCTGTCTGGACAAGGTATTAATTCTCTACAGTTGGCAGTACAGCCAGCCAGGTTTTTAACTGAGCAATTGCAAGTGTCTGGAGACTACAACAGTTTCAGTGTTTGTACAGAACGCACATGGAATAAGAAACTCAAATCAAACGAATGTAGTGCAGCTAAAACTTTTACATGTTAAAACATAAATACATACAGTCATTTCCTGACATATCTGAAGATTTCGTTCCTTTCTGACATGATACTGCAACAAAGTAAACATAAATTAAAAATGGGATCTTTTATCATTAAGAAGCCATAGTTGTAGACCTTCAGCTGCCTTTGTGCTGCACTTCTTATGTGTCTATGCGCCATTAAAGAGGAACTGGTTATTTCTAGGCATACCTGGCCTTAGGGCTGGTTCACATCTAACTGCATACATTCAGCCCATTGAATAGGCTGAACACGCACCAGATCGACCCAAATGTAGTGCATGTACTACTTTTAAAAACGCACTACATCCGGATTGCGTGGTACTGCAGTACCACGCAATCCGGTGCAGGGGAACACACTGAATCTGCGTTTGGAGTGTCATTAGGAAAGTATTGACATTTGCAGCAAATCACATACCCAGTGCACACCACATTCTGGTGTGAATTAGCCCTTAAAGTGGTTGTAAAGGCTCAAGGCATTCTATGCATGAAGGTAAGAAAACTTTCTCTGTTCAGCAGCTCCCCCAGCCCCCCTAATTCTCAATCCCGGGACTCCCTCAACTCATTGGCTGAGACAGCAGGGCAGCCATTGGCTCCCGCTGTTGTCAATCACAGCAAGTAAACCAATGAGAAGAGATAGGGGACACACGGAGCAGCGGGTGCCCCCATAGCAAGCTGCTTGCTGTGGGGGCACCCAATAGGAGGGAGAGGCCAGGAGCATCGGTGGGGGACCCTAGAAGAGGAGGATCTGGGCTGCTCTGTGGAAAACCACTGCACACAGCAGGTAAGTATAATGTGTTTGTTATTTTTTTAAAAATTAAGCCTTTAATATCACTTTAACTCCTTGATGCCGACATCACACAAATATGCGGCCTCATGGAATTGGGCTTTTTTCCTGGGGCCGCATATTTGCGTACCTGTCTCTGTGTTGGGAGCGTGCCGCACAGCGCGCTCCCAGCACAAAGACTGGGGTGTCACAGAGAGCCCCGGGTTCCGTTCTAACAATTATGACCCAGGACTCCCGATTCCACGTCACATAATCGCTGTCAGGGTCAAAGATCACAAAATTTTTTTTTTAATTGGTGTCAGTGTGTTTTAGGTAAAAAAAAAACCCAAAATGCTCACTATTGTTTCTGGGCTGTACTACGGGTACAAACAACAATTAACATCCTGATCCTTAGCCAATTGCTGGGAATACCCATCCATGGGAGGAAAGGGGGGGGGAGAGGACACCGCTGGTGGGGTGAAAAAGGGGCTAGAGGTTGAAAGGGGGGGCAGAGGACACTACTGTGGGGAGGGATGTGATATGAAAGGTGGTAGAGGACACTGCTATGGGGGTGGCCCTGTTCATAACATTTTCCTCTGCACATCACCCCCAGTAGTGTCCTCTGCCCCCTTAGCAGTGACCTCTGGCCCCTTCCCCCCCAGCAATGTCTTCTTTCCCCCAGCCTCCTCCTCTGCTGCTGTCATCCTCAGTGCACAGCGGAGAGCGGAAGACAGCACAGCTCAGGACGGAGGGCGGGAGGAGGAGCTGGCCAAATTAACTTTTCATATTAACCCGCAAGTGATTGGTTGCTAGGTCAGCCCTACCTACCAATTACCAGCTTGTTAATATGAAAAGTTAATTTGGCCAGCTCCTCCTCCCGCCCTCCGTCCTGAGCTGTGCTGTCTTCCGCTCTCCGCTGTGCACTGAGGATGACAGCAGCAGAGGAGGAGGCTGGGGGAAAGAAGACATTGCTCGGGGGGAAGGGGGCCAGAGGTCACTGCAGCAGAGGAGGAGGCTGGGGGAAAGGGGGGAGAGGGACCTGTTCACGGTCTATCTGTCACCTGCCCACAGTCGACAGGTAGACTGCGATCGACGGGTTGCCAGCATAGACGTTTTGCATGTGTTATTCTAAAAAGATGGCATAAAGGAAAAGTAGTGATAAACCAAAAACACTTGTTGGTTTAACCAATAATTTTCTGTATAGAAATTGTGAACTTTTTGCCATTTGTGTCCGATTGGGGAGATTTCCCTTCACTTCCCATAGCTAAATCATCGTGTCCTATCGGGGCTCTCCAAACATACTTAATGGTCATGTATACACTTTTCATTAATGTCCCCCATTGTTTTATTTTATCATGACGTTTAAGATGCCAGTTTACAATACACTTATTTTAATTTCATTTCTATTTCAGTTTTCAATTCTATTCAGTTTTATTTTTATCCTTATTTTGATTTGCATCATTATTTTGTAATAATACTTGTAAGTATCATCAAATTTTATATACGAGGGGTGTTCAAGTCAAATTGGGACTTCTGAGTTTATATAATAAAAAGAACAGATTTCAAGAAGCAGAAACTGCATTTATTTTTCAACATACTCCCCTACTACATTTATACACTTATCCCAGCATTTAACTAATGCCTGGAAAGCTTCAGCATAGAAAGATTTGTCAGTACGCCCGAATCATCTGAGGACAGCCTGCTTCACTTCTTCATTGTGTTCACCGTTCCCACAGAAAGATTTGTCTCTTGTGCAATGTCACAACAGTTTATGTGTTGATTATCCAGGATCAGATGTTCCCCCGTGCTGAAAGTCCACAGGAATGACTGCTGTGGGCTGGGAACCACCACGGCTGGGATCGTCACTGATGGACATACGACAATCTTTGAAACATTTACACCATTCAAATGACTTATTGCAGCTGAGCGTCTCATCACCATACTGTGCTTGAAGTCTTCTGTAGATATCCACAGGTTTTACGCCTTCATTCACAAGAAACTTCATCAACACATGCTGTTCCATGCACGCACTAACACTGTGGTCTGCCATCCTGATTAACTGTCTCTGGACTGGCCCTCAACATGTGCTCCGCCTATCAGTAATAGGACACACTTGCCAACTTACTATTGCGTATAGTACCACCACGCTAGCATCCCTTTTTATACCTGTAAAATTAAAAGTCCCTGTTTGACTTAGACAACCCTTGTATATTATATATACACAGGTTAATAGCATTTATTTCACATGATCTTTTATATAATTCTTGTTTCACATAATTATATGATCTTTTTAGCTGCCATTTTTATATTTCCACATATTTATATATCTATTTTTGTACAACTTTGTGTTTGTTTGATAGCCCAGAAGAAGGGGGAATCCCCGTTCCCCCAAAACGCGTAGGGTCAATGTACTTGTTGCTATTTTCAATAAACGCCTTCTAACACATCTTACAGCTTATATCTTATTGGACACCAGGCACTCCTCTTCACTCGCCTTTCAAATTCATAGCCAAAACAGGAAGTGAGAGGAAATCCCTCCAAAGTGAGGGAATGCCTGGTTGTCACCAGAACTAGTGTCCTCATTCCTATTCTGATGACAAGTCAAAATTTGGAATTTTCTTTCATGTTCAGTAATAATGGTAAACAGGGCAAATAGAGAGGTGGAATCTCTCTAACCTGGGTACAGACAGCAATAAGAACAATTAAACAGGGGTTCTAATCCGTCTCCACTTTCTCCAAAGCTAAAAAAAACAAGTTTTGGCTTTACTTATGCACTACTCACTACAAGCTATACATTGATCTGGATAAAAGGGAGGCTTTAGGCAACAATATTAAAATTTACACATTTTTTTAAATTCTTCAATGAATCTCCGAAGCGTCTCAAATTGCAGTGGACTCTAAAAATTCGGAATGAGCCCTCTGCTCACTGTTATACACACTTACATTTTTCTAGCAAAATTTGCATGAAAACAGGGATTTTTGGTTCACATGCCTTCCAATGCATGTTTAAACTGGCTAACTACATCAAAGTAATCCCTTTCTGGCCAGTTCCTACTCTACAAAATGCAAATAACGTATGCTCACATGTGTTGTGATTGGCTGAGGTAGTCTGACAATATGTAGGCCATATCTATGTCTAGAAATAGATGTGCTGTTTATTTGGGCATTTCATAAGTATTTTGTTTTATTTTAGAAGCGGGAGCCACCTGTGAGTTTAGGTATTCTCTAATAGTCATCTAACATTCGCAATAATGTCTCTTGTTCCTCAATATTCTCTGAGCCCAGCCTGAGCTTCAGGTAGCTCTTGCTCAATGTATTTATTTATTACAGGCACTTCTATAGCACCATCAGTTACGCAGAGCTTCTGCTATATATTGTACATTCACATCAGCCCCTGAACTCAAGGAGCTTACTATCTAAGCTCATTGATACATATACTAAGGCCAATTAGACAGGAACCAATTAACCTACCAGCATATATTTGGAGTGTGGGAGAAAACCAGAGTACCCAGAATAAACCCACGCAGGCACAGGGAGAACATACAAACTCCATGCAGGAAGTGCCATGGTTGGGACGCAAACCAATGGACCTAACGCTTCTCAGCAGAAGTGCTAGCCACTTAGCCACTGTGCTACCCATAATTTATGATCATATTCTTTGTTCATCTTTTTTATAGTATTCCCTGGTTTGTTCACTATCAATCCATTACAGTCTTTAAGCATCTCCAATCTAGGTTGGAGATGCTTATGTGCTCAGCTTAAATTTTCTTGCAAATATCCTTGAGATATCGCTCTTTATCTTTCCGAACTTGGCATTGAAACATTTACTATTGCCAGAAATGTTAGCTTGTCTTCTTTGTTCTGCCATTTTCTAATTTCTTCTGAAATCCAAGAGGACTTCTTGGCTTTTTCTCTCTTCTGTAATATTCTTTAAGCTTCTTCACTAATTATGATTTTGATGTCATTCCATAACTCTTCGGGCTTTTGTCTCCTGTACCCAGAACTGCAAATCTGTTGTTTAATTTAATCTAGTAATCTTGTGGTATATTTTCATTGTCATATATTGGAGGGCCTCTAATGATCTTCTTCTTGCAAGCTTTGCCTTGATCTTGCACGTCAAAAGCTCCTGGTCACTGCCACAATCAGCTCCAGGTTTAGTCTTTGTTGTCAGATTTCCACCTCTATCCTATTCAGAAGTAATCAATTTGATTATGATGCATGCCCTTTGGAGAGGTCCATGCGTATAGCCGACACTTGTGGTGCTGCAATCATGTATACGTGAAGGACGGTTGGTTAGTTTTGCAAAACTGTACGAAATTATCACTGGCTTAATTTAGTCTTCATTTGCATTGAAGTCCTCCATGATGTTCAATAGATCTTGATTTGCTGCTTCATCTGTTGCATTTTGAAGTTGTTCTTAAAACAACTCTACATCCTCATCTTCAGCGTTTTCTGTTGGGGTGACATTGATTGGCCTTCCCTATAGAAGGATTGAGATGCCTCTATCACCAATAGTATTGTACTTTAGTAGCGCCTTTGAGAGCTTACTGTTAAGGATAAATGCCACACCATTTTCTGATTACTTATGCTTTGTTACTCCACCAATATGTTGGCTGCATCTGCTATGGGGAGAAGAGAAGGAGGGTGGAGGGTAAGAAGGAGGTGAAGGAGTTGAGGGAAGAATTAAGTAAGATTGAAGATTGGGTGGGGAGACTATGGGAGGGTGAGAAGGGAGAAGCTGAGTGGTAGGAAGAAGAAGAAGGTGGACGTGAAGTGGAAGGGGAGGAGAAGAGACTTTCAGGGGGGAGAAGATAAAGATGGGATGGAAACAGAGGGAATAGAAGAAAGAGAGCCTGGACATGAATTGCAAGGGGAGGTGAGGAGACTTTCGGGGGGGGGGGGGGGGGGGGAGAAGATAGAAGATGGGATGGAAACAAAGGGGATAGAAGAAGGAGAGGCTGGACGTTAATTGCAAGGGGATGAGGAGACTTTCAGGGGAGAAGATAGAAGATGGGATGGAAACAGAAAAGAACGAAGGAGAGGCTGGAGATTAATTGCAAGGGGAGGAGAAGATAGAGGATGGGATGGAAGCAGAGGGGATAGAAGAAACAGAAGAAGGAGAGGCTGGATGTGAATTGCAAGGGGAGGTGAAGAGACTTTCGGAGGGGGGAGAAGATAGAAGATAGGATGGAAACAGAGGGGATAGAAGGAGAGGCTGGACGTGAATTGCAATACTGAAATCGATCACTTTGATCATTTTATCACGTTGATGGACAGTTGCTATGGAAAACGACACACTATTGTCATTTGGGGGGGAAAGACATCTGGTTGCTATGTGCACTATTTGCATTATGGGATGTCGTGTTGATGCGCGTATATTTGTATTTAGTATTACTTTTAGTGCTGTGAGACCCATGGGGTTTATTGATCTGGAGATATGGCGTGTGCAGTATTTTAGGTTTAAATAACACAGTGCAGAGTTGTTCTGGGGGTTGCTATTGGCAACAGTAATAGTAAATACTGTATTTTTGTGTAAACACTGGTGGTAGTGTATTTAAAAAGACTGGAACAGCTGTGCATAGCAGCCAATCAGCTTTCAATATCAAAGCCTAAAGTGATATTAAACCCTATTTTTACACTGAGAGGATATGATGATTTTTTTTTTCCTGTGCAGTCAATTACCAAGCCACTAACCACCGTCCCTTAACAACCTAGCTGTATCCATGGAAACACACACAGGGCCTAGCAAGCCCTGCCCCTCCTCCCAGAGGAAGCAGAGCCTGTGGTACTCGACCCCAAAAACTGGAAGATCAGGAAGCAGCAGGGAACAGTGGTGACCACTGATGGTGACAACAGACCATAGCTAAGTTTTTGGGGGCGGGATGCACAGCACTGTACTTTTCTTAACACAGAGCACGCATTAAGATTTTAAAAAAATGATGTGCGTTTAGATTGGTTAATATGTACAGTAACTCCAGATTCTGCTTGCCAGGCTTATTAAATCCCCCCCAAGATGTTTGTTATTTCCTATGTTTAAATAACACAGCTCAAGCCGGTACTAGCCATGTCCATGTTACTATGGTTATGGGTTCTGTTTACAGGGCTTCTCTAATGGTAATGGGATGATTTGGACCGACATTGAAACTGCAGATTGTCTCGTTTACTGTGAATTGATGATTGCTATGGACAACAGCTATTGAACAAGATGGTATTCCTGTTAGAACACTGGATATCTGATTGTTATTAGTATGATCTCTATAAACAGAGGTCGAATCTCGGCTAGCTAAGCAGGAACTAGCCAAGATTCGATCCATCTAAGGGCAAGCTGATTATGTTGAAGTCGTCCCATCGATCAACTTCAGTACAACCAGCCTGTCGGATTTATTTTCATGTGACCACTGCCAGTGGCTATAGCGCCAGCATTTATCTCCATCTCCAAGAGTGATAAATAGGCTAACTTTCTAATGTCCACCCAACAGCCATTATTGAATACAGCCAAATGGAGTGTAAATTGTAAAAAGGGGTATAGTTATAATGTGACATTCACCAAACAAACATCCTTGATCATGTGTTTTAAATTAAAGTGATTCATCTACAGTAAATGTTTATTTAATGTTACATTCACACCTTGATAAATGTGCCCGTTACTTGTCCAGTGAAGACCACTCTTGCCCTAGTTAATGATCCCCATTGCCAGGGATAGTTCAGAGATCTAAAAAAAAAAAAAACGCAGTTATTTACCGGTTAACTGTATTTCCAGGAATCTTCTAGGACAGCTCACTTGAGAGAGATAGGCTCCTCCCAGGAAACACCCGCTCCACCTTTTTCCTCTATAAGTAGCCTCTCTCCCAGGGGACCCTCAGTATAAGAATATGACCGAAGGCCTAGGAGAAAGCATAAAAATGGTAGTAGAGACACAATGACGATTTCAAGCATGACGAAACCCTAGTACATAATCACACAGCAATCGGGAGGGAGTTACGCTGTCCTAGAAGATTCCTGGAAATACAGTTAACAGGTAAATAACTGCGTTTTCCCGAGTCATCTTCTAGGACAGCTCACTTGAGAGGAGTAGAATAGAAATACATGCTCTAGGGTGGGCCCTTTGTTCGTAGGACCTTCCTGCCGAACTCCTGGTCCTTGCTGCCGATTAGGTCAAATCTGGAGTGTCTAGCGAAGGTGGCGAAACTGGACCATGTTGCGGCATTGCAGATCTGTCCAGGGGAGGCCCCCGCCTGTTCCGCCCAGGTGGCTGCGGTGGCCCTGGTCGAATGCGCCTTTAGGCTGGCCGGTGGTGACAGACGCAGCTCTATAACCTTCAGAAATGGCCTCTCCTACCCATCTTGTGATGGTGCCTTTGGAGGCACTGTCCCCCTTCCTTGGATCATCAATTCTGCTGTAGTCTCCCTCCAGGGATGGTATTATTTCTTCCTGCGACTTATGAGAATGTGACGCAACCGTAGGTAGAAACGCCGGATCCGTGCGGAGGATGGTTCTGTCCCGCAGGCTAGTGCAGTATGGTTCTATTACCAACAGATCTTGCAGTTCGCTGACTCTGCGGGCAGACGTAATTGCTACAAGCAGGATGGTTTTAGGAGTCAAAAAGTCTAAAGGAGCACACCTCCAAAGGCTCAAAAAGGTTCTTGCTGAAAAAACTCGTCAGAACTGTGCCCAGGTCCCATGTAGGGTGCTTCGGCGTGGGCAGGACTCGGCGCCTAGAGATAGCTCTCAGGGACCTGATTACTAATGGGTCTGCCGCCAATCCTAATTCCAGAAATTTTGATAGTGCTGCTACCTGCACCTTAAGGGAATTTGCAGCCAGGTTCTTATCTACCCCGGCTTGGAGAAATTCCCATGCTGTATGTAAGATGGGAGCCCCCGGCGACCCATTCCTATCTTTCCAGGCGGAGAACTTCTTCCAAGTTAATCATATACGGTGTTTGTCGATTTCTTCCTTCTGTCTAAGATGGTGGCGACCACTTTCTCTGACAGGCCTTTCCTGGCTAGCCTGTCCCACTCAGAAGCCACGCTGCTAGGGAGAGTTCTCCTGGGTGAGGGTGTAGCACCTCCCCTTGCCCCCCGTAAATCGTGTGAGGGCGGTATCATCCATGGGTCCGTTGAGCTTACTTCCTTCAGCTGGGCAAACCATGGCCCTTTGGGCCAAAACGGTACAATCAGGATGACTTTGGCTTGGGATGACTGAATCTTCTGCATCACTTCCGGCAACAGTCTGAACGGAGGAAACCCATAGAGAAGGTCTCCCTCCCAATGCGGGGCTAATGCATCTCTCCCTGCACTCCTGGGGTCCTTCTGCAGGCTGCAGTACCTCCCCAGTTTTGTATTTTGGCTGTTGGTGAAGAGATCCGCGGAGGGAGTGCCCCATCTGGCGCAGGTTTGATTGAATGCTGTACGGCTGAGGCACCACTCTGTCTGAGTGACCTCTCTCCGGCTCATTTGGTCCGCCAACTGTTTGAGATATCCTTTCAGATGCGCTGCTATGATGGACTCTAGGTTTGTCTCTGCCCAGCTCAGGAGGGTTTCTGCCAGATCCATCAGTCTCGGGGCTCTCGTGCCCCCCCTATCTGTTTAAGTACGTGACAACCGTTGCGTTGTCGGATAAGATCTGAACTTCCTTCCCCTCTCGTACCCTGGAAAGCCAACAATTCCTTGTAGTTTGATGATCTGTCCGAGATTTCCGCGTCCCACCTGCCCTGGGCCAGGCGGTCTTCCATGTGAGCACCCCACTCAGACATACTCACATCTGTGGTGATTCTTTCCGGGCTGACCTGCAGCCATTTTCTCCCAGCCTCTAAGGTGTGGATGTTCTCCCCCCCCCCCCCCCTTAGCGAATTCCTCATGCGTGTGAGGCGGATCCTGGAATCTAAGGCTGCTTGGCTGCCATCCCAGTGGGAGAGGACATGGTCCTGCAGTATTCTGGAGTGAAACTGTGCCCATTGCACTCCGGGTATGGCAGCTGTCATGCGCCCCACTAACCTCATTGCAGCACTGGCATTCTAGGGCCAATTAACCTACCAGCATGTCTTCAGAGTGTGGGAGGAAACCCACGCAGTCACAGGGAGAACATGCAAACTCCAGGCAGGTGGTGCTGTGGCTGGGATTTGAACCAACGACCCGAGTACTGTCAGGCGGAAGTGCTAACCATTTAGCCACTGTGCTGCCCATCCGTGCAGGTCGCCATCCCCCGTTAGGTATAAGCAGGTATTCTTGGAATCCAGGGCATACCTCAGATATGTGATCCTTCTGGGAGGTATTAGCTGGGATATTCCCCCCCCTATTGATTAGCCATCCCAAGTACTCTGGGAAGGAATTTGTGCACCGTACGTGGGATTCCACACCCCTCTCTGTATTTGCAAATAAAAGTAGCGGTTCTGCTCGGACATTGGTGAATATCCTTGGAGCCGATGACAGACCGGAGGGGAGTGCATGAAAATGGGAGTACCCAGAGGAAACCCCTGCAAGCACGGGCGAACACTCAAACTCCATGCAGGGGGCGCCACGGTCGGGGACCGAACCCACAACCCATACACCGCAAGGCAGACGCGCCAACCACTATGGCTCAGGAGAGACCAGAACTCCTGGACTCAAACAGTCTGAGAGTCTCTGCCACCAAAGGAGCTGGGATTACAGATGCACGCCCCTGCATGCTGCCTCCGTTGAACTGAAATAGAATTGTTGCCCCTGCGCCTTCCAGCGCAACCCTGAGAAACTTCTCTGATTCCTCCCTTATCGGGACCTGCAGATATGTGTCCTTCAAATCCATCTAAGCCATCAATACGCCCTGGTGGCAGTAGTTCTGTTCACTGTGTGTATGGTCTCCTTGCAAAACTTTTTTTTTTTTGTTTTTGTTTTTGGTCCCACGAACTCGTTCCCCTTTTTCAGGTTGAGTATCATTCCGCAGGTTCCCAACGCCTTCCTTCTAAGGAAGAAATGGGAGTAGAAAACCACTCCCCCTCTCTTCCTCCTCCAACTGGCAAATTACATTCTGCCCGAGCATCCCATCCAGGAGGTCTACTAACATGTCCGCTTTTCCCCTGTTGCGAAGAACCTTTGAGGGGGGGGGGGGGGTCTTGAGAACTCTATTCTGTAGCCATTCGGAATGCATCTAAGATAAAGTGTTCCGAGTGATTTTTAGCCACTGTATGTGGAAGTGTCCCAGCCTTCCTCCCACTTGGCTCCTCCGGTCACTTGGACCGGTTCCTGGATCTATCCTGGTTGGGGTTGAAGAGGAAGTCTTCCATTCCCCTTGACTAATCCTTGATCCCCAGCCTGTGCCTAGTCTCCTTTTGTCATATTTAGAGGCAAGATCCCCCTGCCAAGATTCTAACCAGATAGCTCTTCTGGCGGAATTTACAAGCGCAGTAGACTTTTGCTTGTAAATCAAATAGCTTCCATCGATGCGTCTGCAGTGAAAGCCACAGTTTCCCCTAAGACCGGCAGCGACTCCTGGATCTCTCCCGCCAAGGCGCTTTGTTCTAGAAAGAGGAGCATCTGGCCTTGGGCAAGTTAAGAGTAGATTTTGTGCCTGAGCCTGGGTTTGAACCTGGGCCTTTTTGCAGTGATAGACTAAGTTGCTTCTCTCTGAGCCACACGGAATGCTGTCCCCACGGTGCAGCATCTTCTTCCTTGAATGGGAATCTCCACTTGAGGTATTTGGGAAAGAGCCTCCTTTTCCGGCTCTTCCCATTCCCTTCTGATGGAGGACCATAAAGTAGAATACGCATGGACTGCGTGGCCGCTCTTCCCTTTTTTTTTTTTTTTTTTTTTCTTTTTTCAGACCTGCATACAGCTGGTCATGGAGGGAGAGATCCGGTTGTTCCTCCTCCAGGTCATCTCCCTGAGGTGCCTGGTTGGGGCTTTGTCCTGGGCGGGACCCGGACTCTTAGAAATCAATGCATGTACAGGGAGAGCATGCAAACCATGCAAAGCATGCAGGAGGTGTCATAGTCGGGAATCAAACCCACAACCCATTCACTGCAAGGCAGACATGCTAACCACCAAGCCTCTGTGCCACCCCCCTGTGGGCCCACCTGGGGATGAGGAACATAGGGCGCCCATCCGCCGTGTGGCCCCCCAGCACCCAGAAAGCCCCTAGGTAGTGTAGGGAAGAAGGGCAGGGGGGAATGAGAGGGCGGGCGGGGTGGTTGTGGCAGCCAAAAAGGCCCTTACCTGCTGCCGGCCTCCCCCAGCCTTGACGGATCTGCCTCCATCCTTGCCGCGAACTCCCCCTTGGTGCGGCTGTTTTGCAGGGCTTAGCGGGCTCCGCCCTCTCCCTGGGGTCCTCATGCGCCGGCCTCCCTCTCACGGCCGCCGGTGGAAGAAGCGGCCGTGGTGTGGGCGAGTTCTACGGCCCGCCGCCCATAGCCCACATGGCGGCAGCGCCGCTTCCTGTTCCTGCGCCGGAAGTGACGTCACTTCCCGGCGCCCGGAAATGACGCGATTCCGGCGTCCTCCCGACCACCGTCCATGCTGCAGAGATCCCGGAAAAGGTAAGCTCACCTCAGCCCAAGGGAAAGGCAATCCTGCCCAGGTCGGCGTAGCGGGCTCTGCCCCCCTGGAGAGCCCCGCTAGGACCATTTGGGGTCTGTCACCCCCACCCCAGAGGGGTTTACACGAAGGGGACCTGACTGAAGCCCCCTCACAAGGCCCCTGCCTTGCTTAGAAAAGGAGGAAAGGGGGGCCTCAGCCAGGGGGCCTCTGTACCTCGCCAGGTGGCCCTAGAAAAATAACAAAACGGGCGTAGCTCACTCCTGGCCTGAGGAAACACTAATACTGAGGGTCCCCTGGGAGAGAGGCTACTTATAGAGGAAAAAGGTGGAGCGGGTGTTTCCTGGGAGGAGCCTATCTCTCTCAAGTGAGCTGTCCTAGAAGATGACTCGGGAAAAATCAAATGCAATGAAAGAAGGAACACAATGCAAACTTAACATTTTTATTATTCTACAGCAAAAGCATTGCAGCCTCAGTCATCAAAATACAGCAAATTAGACTTCATCGCCACCATCTTGGTATAGGAAATGCCCTACTGTGAACAAATGTAAACTAAATTTACCATTCTTATCTTTTTTCCCTATTCCATCTGGATTTTCACATTTTGGGATTACTGGGATAATACTTCTCCAACTACAAGCATGCAACATGTAATGCTAGTGCAATGTTTTAGAAAAGGATTTGCAGCAGAAACCAATGTTTATCTGAGACCACGATGATCAAACCTCATGACACAGATGACATAATGAAGCAGAGGATTTAGGAAGATTTGGTTATGTTATCTGATCAGCGGAGATCCATCCTTGGATTTCTATAGGGTATATTACAAAGCAGCATAGAGTCTAGATAGACCTTAAAGCTGTTGCAAAGGCAGAACATTTTTTTACTTTAATGCACTCCCTGCATTAAAGGTAAAACATGTTCCAGTGGAAGTATCACCCCCCTTTATACTTACCTGTGTCATATCTCAATCCAGTGCTGTGCCCATATGCAGTGGCGCTGGTCTCTCTTCACAGAGGCAGAGGCTCCTGCTGCTGTCAATCAAATTCTGTGAGGGGGTGGGGCTGAGACAAGCTGTAAGTCTATAGACACGCACAGCTCAGCTTGGGAGTGAGCCCACAGGTGCACCCCTATAGCAAGCGTCTTCCTATGGTGGTGCACTGAGAAGAGAAGGGGCCTGGAGTGCTGGTGGGGGACCCCAGAATAGGAGGCTTGTGGCCACCCTGTGCAATACAATTGCACAGTGAAGGAAAGTATATGTTTATTATTTGGAAAAAAAAAAATCTCAGCCTCAAACGCTTTAAGTTTACCTGTCAGACTTGTACACAGACTAATATTTATTTTATTTTTTTTTCAATACTTTATCTGCTTTCATACAAAAAAAAGTAGTTGTAAACTGTGACTTGTACACTTGTTCTGGATCCATTATCACACAGCCTGACATCTACAACAAGCTGCACTCTTGATTTTGCACGAACATTTCATACTCTCTGTTCACACCAGTGAGTTGTGTTAAAGCATGCGTGTTTAACCCCTTCACGCCTCAGGGTAAAACAAATCCTAACCCCTAAGCACAATTTTGCAACTTTGACATGTGCTAGCAAAACCGTATATATCATCACAACTACTTTCAGCATCCAGGTGGATTATACCTTGTGTTTATCAGGACAAATTGGACTTTCATTTGGTGGTGAATGGTAATTGATAAAAAAAAAAAAAATCAGGAGATATCCAAGGAAAACTGGCTCAAAATAGTAAAAAAAGAAAATCTTTTTTGCAAATATAGCTGTACATTTCTGGCTACTACCATAGCCTATCACCAAACAACAACCCAAAATAATTATTCCTGCTCCTGACAATCAGTTATACCACACGTGTAGGTTAGTTGTTGTGTGTACCTGTAGTACGGCTCGGAAACAATAGTTGGACATTTGCTTTTTTTTATCCTGCCACTAACACGAATTAAAAAAAAATTACTGACCCTTGACCCTGACCCAAACACTAACCCTGGCACCGACCTAGATCTAACCTTGATCTAGGCATTTTTTTTAACTGTATTTTTGTATTATTTATATGTATTTAATTTATTTTACATACTTTTTGTATCTCTCTTTGTCCTATCAGAGAGGAAAATGTATCGCTCTCCTCTATTCAGAGAGGAAACATGGCGGCGGACTTCACAGTCACTGATCACAGCAATCAGATGACCCAGAATCAAGAGTTCTGGGTCCTGATCGTTAACCACTTCCAGACCGGACACTTTTACCCCCTTCCTGACCAGGGCAATTTTCAGCTTTCAGCGCTATCACACTTGAATAACAATTGTGCGCTCATGCAACACTGTACCCAAATGAATTTACCATTTTTTTGAGACAGATAAAGCTTTATTTTGGTGGTATTTATTCACCGCTGGGATTTTTTTTTTTGCTATGTAAATAAAAAAAATGTCCAAAGATTTTGAAAAAGTGTTTTTTTTTATAAAATATTGCAAATAAATAATATTTCATCATAAATCTTGGCCAAAATTTATTCCGTTATCTTTTTAGTAAAATAAAAAAATCCAAAAATTATAATTTTTAAACTTTTTTTTTACATTTTTATATTATTTATTTTTTACATACTGTCACCCTAGCAGTACAGTGTCACCATGGTGACACTATACTACTTGTGGGGGGTGATGAAGATTTTTTTTTTTTTTTTACACTGATTGCTTTTACACCCATATAGGATGTAAAAGCAATCATGTCTCTTTCTCTCTGTCTGCATTCTTGTAGTCAGTGGAGAAGTACTGAGTGAGCTGTGATTGGTCACAGCTTGTCACATGGTACAAGGCTGTTGTGAATAGCCTTGTACCATGTGACCTCTGTGATCATTCACATATTTCACACATAGTAATCAATGATGTCACAAGTGACATCTTGCTTACTACTTTGCATGTGATCACTGATTGGCCAATCAGTAATCACATGATCGGGACCTCGTACAGAAGTCCCGTCCGACAATCGATGTTTCACTGTGTCCAGAGGACACAGCGGGCACTGGATCGCAGTGCTGCTCGCTCCCAGGGAGCGCGCACAAGCAGTGTGCGGGGAGGCCGTTTATAAACGGCCACCCGACCCTGCACTGCCACTGTCCAGTCGTTTATATAGAACGGCCGGTCAGGAAGTGGTTAAGGACCGGAAACAAGACCCAGGGCTTTCAGTGAAACCCCAGTCTCTATACTGGGAGCACACCATGAGGTGCACTCCGAGCACACAAACAGGTACACAAAAAAGCCCAGTCCAGTTAGGCCGCATATTTGCATACAGTCAGCGTGATGGGGTTAAAGTAGTGTATGTATGTGTTACATTACAAAGCCTGTTCATTTTGAATGAGCTGCCAACACCCAACAAAGCACCTAAAACCTGACATGGACAATTTTTGTTTTAATACAGTTCGACACTCAAGTGTGTTGTGGTGCACTGCCTAATTTTGGCAGAACATATCTCAAAATGAATTGTAATGCACGCACTGCAGTTGTAGGTAAAGTTTGTGAACAGGGCCTAAGCTGTGTATAACATATGGAGAAAGGCACCACATCCCACAAATACAAGAGCACAGTTTAGAAGTTCAGAAAATAAATTTTTTTAAAAGAGGAACTTGATAATGTTTATATACAAATAGGCAAAGGAATATTATGCACACACGGGTGTACATCCCCAGCTGTCAAATTAGGAGCACCCAACTGACATGAATGGGATAATCTGCATGGGGATGCAGGTAACACCTGTGCATCTGTGTGGGCAAACACAGCCCTCGCAAGGGCATACATATGTAAGTGTTCCCCTCTTACTTGTACAGTTCTGATCGCTAAACCCTGAAGCATGCTGTGTAGTTGGGAAGTCGTACTATTCAGTGGGGTTGATTTCTTCAACTTAAGTGTTACTAAACCCACAACAGTAAAATCAGTCTGTATTTGCAGTAAAGCATGCTTGTTATACTCACTGTGGAACCTAAAGGGTTAATCCTCTGCATTGCGTAAAAAGGATGTTTGATCCAGTCTTCTCTGCCCTTCCTCTTGTTCGAATGTCCACCTGATCAGACAGACCGGTAGCCACATGCTCAGTGTAGTATATGTGTATTGCTAGAGAGGGTTTTTTTTTTTATTTGGAGAGTGCATGTGATCAGCACAGGGCCAATCACCACTGTCCAGACAGAGGTCAGAGGTTTTGCATCCTCCTAGAGCAGAAAGAAAACTCCTCCTACAAGCTTTAACCAGTGCTCTGCTGAAGTCACAAGACTGCTCTAACTGCTGATGGGAAAAGGTATTTAGCAGTTTATATAAATAATTGCATTTCCATGTTGTGTGTACTGTGGGAGACCAGATATAGTGAGTGCAGGGTCCTGGCTTTAGTAACACTTTAAACAATACAGAGCAAAATCAGAGATTGCAATCAAGGAAGCAGCAGGAAGATCAAAGGAGAGCACAAACGTCAAGGCAGCAAACTCATAAAGGAAGCCAGGACCCTGCACTCGCTATATCTGGTCTCCCACAGTACACACAACATGGATATGCAATTGTTTTAGTAAATATAAACTGCTAAATACCTTTTCCCATCAGCAGTATATTGCAGTTTTGTGACTTGTATCAGTGTCCAGGAGAGCACTGGTTACAGCTTGTAGGAGGAGTTTTCATTCTGCTGTAGCAGGATGCAGAACCCCTGACCCTCTGTCTGGACACTGCTAATTGGCCCTGTGCTGATTACATGCACTCTCCCAAGAAAAAAACCAAAACAAACCATCTAGCAATACACACCAAACTGCGCATGAGCAGCTTGCCCCAGAGCCTCTGTTCTAGCAGGAGATATCTAGGAGACACTGGGAGGGAAGGATCAGAGAGGACAGGATCATACAACCTTTTTACACAATGGGGAGGAGTAACCCCTTAGATTCCACATTGACTATAACAAGCATGCTTTACTGCATAAACAGACTGATTTTACTGTTGTGGGTTTATTAACACTTTAAACACATTACTTGCTAGATGGATCTAATATGCTTTCTGCTGTCAAATTGCTCTGCAGTGAAAGATCATTTAGCCTGGGTTCACACTGATGAGGTGCGGAATTTGCAGCGGTTTCTGTGCGAATTCCGCACCGCATCACAATCGCACCCAGTTCATGTGAACCACTGCGGGTGTGTATGTTAACAACAAAATCGGTCCGCAAAACTCTATGCGATATGCAGAATCAGATCGCATAGGTGTGACTACCCATGTGATCCGATTCTAGTGCGGATCAAAAAAAAAAAAAAAAAAAAAGGGTCCTGCACCTGGTTTGGTGTGGATGCAGTGCGATTTGAGCCATACAAATGTATGGCTCAAATCGCACCGCACAGAATTCGCATGCGATTTGCACAGAAATGTGGAGCAGTTCCTGTGCGAATCATGTGCGATATGTCGCACCGCACAAATGTGAACCCAGGCTTGCACACCTTGGCATTAAACCCTTTATGTAAAGGGTGGTGATATTTTGATGGTCTCAGACTGGTGTAAACCAGTGATGCTGGAAAAGGACTTGTGCCAGCACTACAGCAGTAAAAGGTGACAAGCAAAATGTACGTGTTCATCAAATTAGTTACAAAAAGTAATAAAATCATCACTTTTTGTCTACATTCTACTCTGTGCAAAAAACAAGTGATCAAAATGTAGTTTTGCTTCTTTTGGATTTTAGTTTTTGAAGTGAATTCACACTCACCATGGAGTACTGTCTGAGATCTATATGAGAAAGCTGCTGGTGTTTATGTGTAAAATGTATCTAATTAGAACTTTTCCAACAGACAAAATCTTCCTAATGTTACAGGGATTTTTAGCAGTAATGAAAAACTGATAATGCCACATCAACTGACTAAAATGGCTGAAATCGCCATATCCTGTAGCCTGTTCTTATATATATATATATGTACATTTTAATAGAAAACGTCCAAGTCATCTGCAGGCTAGAAATGGTACTGCATTATAAATGGATTACACTAAGGAAACCAAACTGATGTCAAAACTAAAAATTTTATACAGTAAATCTCTTTAAAAGAAACTTTACATTTAATATTACATTACATCATCTTTAAAATCATATTATAATTATATGACTTTTTTCAAAATCATGCTATGAATGGAGAAAACTTCAAAAACGCTTTTTATGTTAAAGCCAATTACCTGAAAAAAAAATGAAAGTTCTTGTTACAAGATATTACAAAAATTACTGGTCATCGCTCATTACGAATTCCATTCTTATGTCATTATACAACTTTTCAGCAGATTTTGGTATAAAATGCAGAAAGAACATGTCCTATAAAGTCTAAATGCCTTAGGGCTCATTTACACTTGTTTCAAAATGTGACATTGGACACTTTTTTTTACCAGCTTGCTGACCACCTCACATAGGAGCATGGAAGCAGAGCAGCTCTCCTGTGCTGGATCACGTTTCTAACACATGATACAGCTCTTACGGGTAGGGTGCACATGCATGCGCCCGCCGTCCCGGCTATGCTGTTATTAGTCACAGCACAAGCCAATCAGGGAATAAAAACAGCACACAGTGAATGCACCAAACACTGTTAGGCACACAGTTAACCTTTTTATTACCTTTAGATGTTAACCCCTTCCCAGCCAGTGTCATTAGTACTATGCACAGAATTATTATTATTATATATATATATATATATATATATATATATATATATATTTATTTATTAGCTTTTCACGCAAACCAATTATAAAACTTATTGGGATTTTTTTTTTGTGCCAAAAATATACAGCAGAATACATTTGGGCTTAAATTTATAAATACATTTTTTTTGCAGATGTTTTATTGCAGAAAGTAAAAATTTGTTTATTTTGCGTTTTTTTTTAAATTTGTAGTCTTTTTTTGTTTATATTATCAAAAATAAATAACCCAGTTGTGATCAAACATCACTAAAAGAAAGCTCTACTTGTCTGTACCCAAATTAAATAGATATCATTTTTTCAATGTTGTTCACAATCGTCAGTTAACCTAACACAGTGGCCTGGTCATGAAGGGGGGGGGGAATCTTAACTAGGGAAAGTGGTCAAAGCTCTCTGAATGAAAATCAAAGCACCTCTCATTAAAAATACAAAAAATTAAATGGTTATTTTACAATCCTGTTTACATATTGTGTTTGCTTTGCTTCAAAAATTATAACCCATGTCACTTTCTTGGTTCTTCAAAGAGTCTCCAAAGTCTCCACAGAAGTCTACGACAAAGCTCACTTAAAACACCTGCAGCTTTTGAGAGGTTTTTATTCAGCATTAGCTGTACTTTGTTTTGTAGGTATGAGGTATCCCTGGATACACTGGGAAACCAACAAGCAAACTTGAAAGACGTCATCGGCAGTTACGTCCGGTGCATGTATATATATTCTGGAAGTGTTTGGTGCAGACATCACATTTGGAGTGGAAGGTGAGCGGGGTCCAGACTGGAGTAGAGCAACAAGGGAACGCTATAGTGGAACGTAAGCAGGGAGAGAGGACTGAGTGGAATCAGCAGAGCTGGGGGACCAGAGCAGGAGAAACTAGCAATGTCACACGTGGTGCGCAGTATGGGAGCAATACAGCGGAAGGTGAGCTGGGACCAGAGAGAGGAGGATCTGCAAACCAGAAGATCAGCAGAGCTGGGGGTTACTACTGAGTGCAGGATCAGCAGAGAAGGGGGATACTACTGCATGAGGAATCAGCAAAGCTGAGGGTACTACTGAGTGGGGCATCAGCAGAGCTGGAGGTACTATTGAGAAGGGGATCTGATGAATGAGGGTACTAATAAGCTAGGGTTCTTCTTGGCCCCTTTAAAACAAATAGAAAACCAATACACACACAGGGCATTTGCCAAGCTTCCTTAAAGCTTCAAAAAAAGCATAATCGAAGCATCAAAAAAGCATGTTGAAGCAGTAGGTGATTTAATGTGTGAAACTTGAAGCAGGTGTAAATGAGCCCTTATAGTGCCCTGTAATTTCCCTTTCTACTAGACTTCCTTGCAGTATATAGATAAATACAACTTTGAAAAAGAAAGGTGTCAAGTTTAAGCAAACAAGCTTAAAGGAGAACTCCAGGAATTGAGTCACTATTTTATGTCTGCTATCTTACAATAGATTAAATTCAACAGCAGTGACTGAAAAGATGCGGCTGATGTGTTACTGCTTGTCCCTCCCCTCTGCTGTCCATTCACAGAAAGGATCACTGCAGGATCTGAGACCTAAAAAGTCCAGTGTCAGAGCGCTGGATGTATAGCAACAACTGTACTGCTGATGCTCAGTAAAACTGAAAGAGATAAGTGTAAGCTAGCACATTTTATAGAATGACAATTTCTAGAGTTCCTTAACTCTTACCACTTACAAGATGGCAATAAATTCTCAACATCAAAAGACTAGATTAATAGGCTTACTGAATACGTGCAAGAACCAAAGTGCCAAATCCATAGAGTATTACATAAAGTAACAAGTCAGAATCTACATTATACTGGTCTAGCTTACGTAAAGTTCATTCTGATTTGCTGCTATGAATTACTATAATTAACACTGCTCCTTACACTATTTATTAAATAAGATCAGACACAAAGCCTTTACGGCTATGGCAACTTAAGATGCAGGCCAGACTAACAGTGCAAAATGCTGACTCAAGGCCACAGTAGTAATGTATGGTCAGAAATGTTTAATGACTTAATGTAATATGACTGCCCGTAGAAAAGCTCTGCTTAGGTGTCCTAGTGAAGGGTATACCAGCCCTCTATCTACCACAATGAAGCTCCAGAGCCATCCAACATTGCGGCTTTAAGAATTCTCGGTGGACAGAGATGTCTACAGAGCAGTCTAGTTATGACTCACCATCTGCTAACCCTGTTCTGCCCCTCCAGGTTGTGACCTTACCAACCTTTTAAAAGCATCCTTTCAAAAAAGTACCTTTCATACACAATGCCACTAAAATAAATTCACATGTCATTTGGTATACCAGAGGAAAAAAAAAAAACGAAAAAAAACCCCCAAAAAACTAAGGCCTCTTATTTTGCTTCAGCATCCTTTACACAGTTCCCAATCAGTCATGTGCCCACAACTTGTTTTTTTGGAGTGGGAAGATTATGTAGCTGAAGTCACGATAAATGGAAATTAAACATGTCGTTGGAGATAGTTTCCTCAAGGCAAAGGGGGTAGGGAGGGTATTCATTTTCTAGCATCCTCTTCCACACTTTACCTGGAGACAAAAACCAAAAGTTACACAACACATTACATAACCTTGTCACAGGTCTACAATTGTTTCAGACAGAAAATCATTCCATCAAGTAAAACTGTTAACCCGAATAATCTTAATCTCACACCTTTCTACCTTGACAAAAGAGAAAAACCCATACATAGTTTTCCAGGAAGAAACTCAAATTCTATGTCTACAGGTCATTTATCTTAATTCTCTTTCAAAGCTTGTAAGTTACATACAAAAAATGGCTTTACAGTGAAAGGGAACCTGTGACTTATGCAAAGTAATGTTTCTTTTTTTTTTTTTTTAACATGGTAAGTGACATTACCTTTCAGTTCAAGATGAGCTTGGTCCTCATTCTGAAGGTAACATGGCAGTGGAAGGAGGTTCTGACATAAGAACACTGGTTCCATTGTTCTCCGGTCTAGTAATGGTGTTAATGGTGTCTCATGCCTCACCATAATAAGGTAGGGAAAAGCACCTGATGTGGTCCAAATGTGACCAGCTCACCACTTGGTACCAGCTATCAGATATTATCAATCATGGTCTGGAAGCATTAGAGTACCTGATGGACTGTTCTGCCTCTGCCCGGAGGATGGTATTGCCAAAGAATGCTACTCACAAGGGAGAAGCAATGAGAACTCTTCTCCTTCCATCTTCTTTGACATAATGGGGGAGATTTACTAAAGCTGGTTCACTCATTGTAGCACATGGTAGCCAATCAGCTTCTAACCTTAGCTTGTTCGGTTAAGCTTTGGCAATAAAACCTGGAAGCTGATTGGTTTTTATGCAGAAGCTAACCTGATTTTGCACTCTCCAGCTTTAGTAAATAAACCCCAATATGACAGGAAGAATTAGGGCATGGTTTAATGTTTTAGTAAACTTCTAAATTCTCCCTACAAGGTAATATAGTGTGCTAGTATGCATCACATACTAGCACGTAATGAAATACTTAACTTAAAACAAAGTCCCCCAGTGGTGTGCTGTCACTGCTGACAGGGCTTCCATCTTCACTCAGTCTTCCTTCTAGGTTGTGTGCATGCACATGGGTGTCACAGAGCTCTGAAGGGACAGCATGAGTATGCCATCCCTTCAGAGTGCATGTATTAGTGATGTCACTAGCTGCATACACAGTGACTATCTCCTAAGCAGTGCATGTTTAGGAGATATTCCTTGTACCTACAGTTAGGCTTTATTACAAGCTTTCCTGTAGGTACAAGTGTCCCAGCGGTGTTTACTACCACTTTAAGCGACAAATGCCCAGTGACCTCAGTCTGTGTCAGCACTTTGAATTCCAACACTAAGGTCTCATTCACATGGTATTTTAGTGCTAGCTGCGGAGAGAATCCAGAGGATTACCGTGGCTAAATTCACAGGTGGATACAGATACTTGCAGCCACACAGCCTGTGCAGAGTGAGGGCAGGATGACTGTGGCTGTCCGCCGGTGTTTAGATGGAGTGATTACCTGCAGTTATGGACAAAATGATTGCCCCTGGATGCAAACAGCTTGTGTCCAGGGGAATACCAAAAATACCAATCTGGATGGAATTTTACAGACAGGAAGTCTATATATTAGCATAGATAACTGCATAAACATATATTTTCATTCAAAACATGTCCTAAAATTCCATATAAGGACTACAAAAAAGTTCCTTGGTCAGAATGTATTGGGTACAGTTTATTATACCCACGGGTACAATTTCTCATGCCCTGACATGTTTCAAGATTTCTCTTTTTCTAAAAGGGAGCTGAGAATATTTAGAGACTAAAAAGGAAAAAAAAAAAGGCAAAAAACCCTCATCATATACAATCCCTATGTAACATCAATAACATAATAAATGTAGAATTCACTGTACACTCACATTATCAATAGATCACATGGCATGCAGCTAACAAATATACCAGTTTGGAGGGCCTCAGGCGAGCTCTGGAGCATTTCCCCCAACAGGATTGATGGGCACCAACCACGAAGAAAAAAAAAAAAAAAAAAAAAAAAAAAAAAAAAAAAAAAAAGAAGAAGGGGGGGGGGGGGGGGGGATCATATCATACTCTCTCCCCCCGATTCCCCTCCCCCCTCTTCTATTAGGATTGTAAGTTTACTACAAACCTTATACTGTCATTAAAGGCATGTTCATTTATTGCATGCTTGAAACACTTGAGATTTAGTGTTCATTGTGTTCAGGGAGATCTGTCCCCAATGGTAGGTAATCACTCCATGTATAATTCCATCCAAACACCTGTGGACAGCTGCGATCACCATTAACCTGTATTGCTTTGCACAGGCTGTGAGGGCACAACTACAGTATCTGCAGCCAACTGTGAATCCAACCACAGGAATTTGCTGGATTCTTGCAGCCGCTGGCACTACAATACTGTGAGAATGAGGCGTAAGGGGCATATTTATAGAAGAGAGACAATAGGACTAATGTCAGCTATACACCACACTCCTTACTCATTCATACTGTGCCTGCAAAATGCAGCTCATTCATCACATGAAGGCTAGGGTGTGGAGCCTTCAGGGTTCCCCAAAGTTATCTCTGCATAATGTTTCAGACAGAACTTCATGACTAGCTGAGAGGCTGATCAAATGACTAGGGTCTACCCCAGATTTTTTTTTTCAGCTAACAAGTCTTGATGCAAGCAAATCGCAATGTACATTTTTAAATCACACTGCTGTGCTCTATAAATGAGGCCCTACATTTCCAGCCAAGGAAAATTAGCTGTATCATTCTTTTATAACAGTGATTTATAGAACAAGGCAATACAGCAAGAAACATCTTCAACTGATTTGAATTCAATTTTGAATGTACTGATTTCAACAGTATAAGCAATAGACTACTATAAATACCTTCCTAGTTTACCAAAAGTGCTCATTACTCAGAAGGCTTTGGCTATTACACGACAAACCTAACAATACTCACTGTAGCTGGACTCTGGTGCCTTATCTGCTGTGGACTGTGCATGCACCTCCACATGTTTATGCTGACTGTATTCGAAGACTCTTTCCATTTTATCTCCATCTTCAGTATCTTCATTCTGCTGCTCTTGTAATGAGCAAACCATGTCCTGATATGCTTGTCTAGCTTGCAATGTAAGTTCATATAATTTATGGAAGTGATCCTATGGGTAGAACATTTTATTCAGAAATATGAACGTACAATACCAAATAATATCACATAGTCCATAACAATGTTAAAATATATACACACACATGCCACATCCCTAATACTGTATATTTAAACTGAAAAACGACCTGAAAATGGGGACTTTTAAAGGCATAAGTATAAAAACATAAATTATACATCAAAATCCAACATGTATCACATCTTTCTATTTTACATCAACAGTACTGAATCGTGCTATATAAAAGTTTACAACATCAAGGAGCAAACAAACGAACAAGTAGGGCACCACATTCGTTTTGCGGTGTTGTGGGCGTGCATAGTTTGCACGTTTCACCTCCAGCACCCAGGGGTTGCTGTTATGGCGTTCTTGGGTCCCTTGGTGGCCGCTGGTTTTTGGGGCAGGCCCTGTGCTTGCATGCCTGTGTGGGCTCTCAGTGCCGGCCAACCATTTTGTTGGTGGGGTTGGAGCCATTTGGGCGTGTGTGGCACGCACCCGCAGTTCTCACATCGGGAGCTGACAGCCATCTTTGGTATTCGGCAGACCATGGCTGGCGGTTCTGCCTTGATTGTCCATCTGTAACCCATTTGGGAGCTATTTAAGGGGGAAGAAGGTTGTGTTTCAGCTGTTCTGATGCTTTTTTGACTCTCTGGACTTTGTGTTGTACCTCAATTTGCTGTACTGATTGGCTGTGGTTGTGTTTCGACCATGAGGTCGGCGACTTGGGCATATCAAGGTAATAAAACAATGCAGTTTAGCTATGGTAACCATTGACTTTATAATAAGCATAGGTCTAAACAAGGTTGTTTTATTTTGTGTATTATTATACAGGCAATTTCCAATCCTGTTTGTGAGTTGTTTATGGGGATACAGCCGGTTTGAAAATCTGTTACACCACTCAGTTGTATTGTGGAGCCTTGTTGGATTCTCATTGAGGCTAGTGATTTTGGGGTAATAAGTGAAAAATTATTATTGAAGTGTTTTACATTATATTATCACTATTGTATATGGGGATTTTCAGCCCTGTTCACGAGTCAACTGTGGGAATACAGCCTGTTTAAGAAATTATGTTCCAACTTGTTGCCATGGTGTCAGGAATGGGCTCACCTGCTGTGTGGGCTGCAGTACCGGTGCTTGCCAGCGGGTGCTTTCAGCAGCCAGGATCTCACTCCTGCAATCAAGCCATCACCTGAGGCTGATTGCAGGAGGTGTATTTAAGCAGTACCAGGCCTGCAATCAGTACCTTGGTGCTTTCCCATGTGCCCTGTTGTCTGCATCCTGTTTCCTGTATCCTGTCTTCTGCCTGCTTGACCCTGACTCTGCTTGAACTCCGCCTGCACCGACCCCGGCTATTCCTGACCATTCTCCTGCCTGCTCCTGTTGTACCTTATCTGCCCGATTGTTCCTGACCCGGCCTGCCTGACCACTCCACCTCTCCAGCCCTGACTACACTTATACGTAGTAATATTAGTTTAAGGTTTGGTTTTGTTTGCACTGCATTTGTTTATTTTGTGCAGCTCTTAATAAATTTTATTATTTCACCATTTCTGAAGCCTGCTATTTCCCTGTGTCAGTCCACACATCTCTGGTCATACCTGGATTCCTGACACATGTAAAGGGTGCATTTGTAGAGGTGGGTGTTGGATATAATTTTGGCCTGCTCCCAATACTTTATGAATGTTTAAAGTGGCTTTTAAAATGATATGTCTAATATTTAGGAAAATATCCTGTGGTATGAAGAGTATACAAATAGAAGCCAGCATAGGTTCGTTGCTAAAACGTCTCTACATTATTTCTGCAGAACGTTTGAAGCTATTTGATGTGTATCAACATCTTTTTGGAGGTAATGGTTATTCCAGTATTTACAGTTATGTAAACATATTGTGCTTTGAATTCCATTGTCTCCCTTAAGGGTTCGACCCCCTTCTCCCCCTCTTATGCATGCATAGTGTGATACTTGACCAGAATGAGAAAATATTTTATATTTATATATATATATACACACACATACATACATATATATATATATATATACACACACATACATATACAGTCATGGCCGAAATTGTTGGCACCCTTGATATTTCTCCAGGAAATCATGTATTTCTCACGAAACGTATTGCATTAACACATGTTTTGCTATACACATGTTTATTCCCTTTGTGTGTATTGGGACAAAACAAAAAAAGGGAGGAAAGAAAGCAAATTCGACATAATGTCACACAAACCTCCAAAAATGGGCTGGACAAAAGTATTGGCACCCTTTCACAACTGCGGATAAATAAGAATGTTACAAGCATGTGATGCTCCTGTAAACTCACCTGGGGCAAGTAACAGGTGTGGGCAATATAGAAATCACACCTGAAAGCAGATAAAAAGGAGAGACGTTCACTTAACCTTTGCATTGTGTGTCTGTCTGTGCCACACTAAGCATGGACAACAGAAAGAGGAGACGAGAACTGTCTGAGGACCTGAGAACCAAAATTGTGGCAAAATATCAACAATCTCAAGGTTACAAGTCCATCTCCAGAGAACTAGATTTGCCTTTGTCCACAGTGCGCAACATTATCAAGAAGTTTGCAACCCATGGCACTGTAGCTAATCTCCCTGGTCGTGGACGGATGAGGAAAATTGATGAAAGATTGCAACGCAGAATAGTCCGGATGGTGGATAAGCAGCCCCAAACATGTTCCAAAGAC